>NC_090448.1:437637628-437998189 GCF_031143425.1 Pleurodeles waltl | reverse complement strand
CAGCAGCGTCCAAAAACGCCAAACGCATGATTTGCGCCTAGCAAGGCTTGTTGGCGTCCTTCTGGCAGGAAAACACTTCTGCACGACTCTCCAAGGCAAGAGAGATCCGTCCACCAAAGGGGAAGTCTCTAGCCCTTTTCGTTCCTGCAGAAACCTCAGCTTCTTCTGTCCAGTCGAAGCTTCTTTGCACCCGCAGCTGGCATTTCCTGGGCATCTGCCCATCTCCGACTTGCTTGTGACTTTGGGACTTGGTCCTCTTGTTCCACAGGTACCCTAGATTGGAAATCCACAGTTGTTGCATTGCTGGTTTGTGTCTTTCCTGCATTATTCCTCTAACACGACTATTTTGTCCTTAGGGGAACTTTAGTGCACTTTGCAATCACTTTTCAGGGTCTTGGGGAGGGTTATTTTTCTAACTCTCACTATTTTCTAATAGTCCCAGCGACCCTCTACAAGGTCACATAGGTTTGGGGTCCATTCGTGGTTCGCATTCCACTTTTGGAGTATATGGTTTGTGTTGCCCCTATCCCTATGTTTCCCCATTGCATCCTATTGTAACTATACATTGTTTGCACTGTTTTCTAAGACTATACTGCATATTTTTGCTATTGGGTATATATATCTTGTGTATATTTCCTATCCTCTCATTGAGGGTACACTCTAAGATACTTTGGCATGTTGTCATAAAAATAAAGTACCTTTATTTTTAGTGTAACTGTGTATTGTGTTTTCTTATGATATTGTGCATATGACACTAGGTGGTACTGTAGTAGCTTCACACGTCTCCTAGTTCAGCCTAAGCTGCTCTGCTAAGCTACCATTATCTATCAGCCTAAGCTGCTAGACACCCTATACACTAATAAGGGATAACTGGGCCTGGTGCAAGGTGCAAGTACCCCTTGGTACTCACTACAAGCCAGTCCAGCCTCCTACATTGGTTGTGCAGTGGTGGGATAAGTGCTTGAGACTACTTACCACTCTTGTCATTGTACTTTTCATAAGAGAAAAATATACAAAACAAGGTCAGTGTATATACACATAGCCAAAAAGTTTTGCATTTCCTCTTTTCACTCTTTTCTAAGTGCTGAAAAGTACTCCTAAACTTTCAAAAAGTTCTTCAAAGTTTAAAAAGTTTTTTTCTGTCTTTCCAAAAAGTTCTGAAAACTTTTTTCTCTTTTTCTATCACTTTAACTCTCTCTAAAAAATGTCTGGCACAGGCCAAAGTGTTGATCTGTCCAAACTTGCATATGACAACCTTAGCTGGAAAAGAGCAAGGAGTCTCTGTATAGAGAGAGGTTTGAGTGTAGGGAAGAATCCTTCCTTGGAACTGTTACTTAACATGCTTAGAGAACAGGATAAGGCCATAGGTGCCCCATCTGTTGAAAAAGTACCTAATAGTTCCCAATCTGATTCAGGGACTCCCCCAGGAAAAGATTCAGGAAAGAAACTTCCTGGCCTGCCCATTACTAGACAGTCTAGCATAGATGGTAATGATGATGAGCCACACCAGAGAAATAGTGTTGTCTCACATCATAGCAAAAGCATATATTCTCACCATACTGGTAGTAATGGTTCTGTAAACCAAGCTGTTAGGGTGGCCCCTGTAAGGGACAGGTCTCCTTCTGTTCATTCCCATCATAGCTCTGTTTCTAGAAATGTCCCTCCCACCAACCCTGATGACAGAATGTTAGAGAGGGAACTCAATAAGTTGAGGGTGGAACAAACCAGACTGAAGCTTAAAAAGCAACAGCTGGATTTGGATAGACAGTCTTTTGAATTAGAGAAGGAAAGACAGAAGTTGGGTTTAGATACCCATGGTGGCAGCAGCAGTATTCCCCATAGTCATCCTGCAAAAGAGCATGATTCCAGGAATCTGCACAAGATAGTTCCCCCTTATAAGGAGGGGGATGACATTAACAAGTGGTTTGCTGCACTTGAGAGGGCCTGTGTTGTACAGGATGTCCCTCAAAGGCAGTGGGCTGCTATCCTATGGCTATCATTTAGTGGAAAAGGTAGGGATAGGCTCCTTACTGTGAAAGAAAATGATGCTAATAATTTCCAAGTTCTTAAGAATGCACTCCTGGATGGTTATGGCTTAACCACTGAACAGTACAGGATAAAGTTCAGAGAGACCAAAAAGGAGTCTTCACAAAACTGGGTTGATTTCATTGACCAGGCAGTGAAGGCCTTGGAGGGGTGGTTACATGGCAGTAAAGTTACTGATTATGACAGCCTGTATAACTTGATCCTGAGAGAGCATATTCTTAATAATTGTGTGTCTGATTTGTTGCACCAGTATTGGTGGACTCTGATCTGACCTCTCCCCAAGAATTGGGATAGAAGGCAGACAAATGGGTCAGAACAAGAGTGAACAGAAAAGTTCATACAGGGGGTGACAAAGATGGCAACAAAAAGAAGGATGGTAAGTCTTCTGACAAAGGTGGGGACAAATCTAAAAATGAGTCTTCATCAGGCCCACAAAAACACTCTGGTGGGGGTGGTGGGTCCAAATCCTCCTTTAATCAGAACAAGGAAAAGAAACCATGGTGCTATTTATGTAAAATAAAAGGCCATTGGACAACAGATCCCTGTTGTCCAAAGAAAGGCACCACAGCTCCTACCACTACAACCCCTACTGCTACACCTAGTGTCCCTACTAATAGCAGTGGTGGTGGGAGCAAACCTACTAATAGCCAATCCAAGGGAGTAGCTGGGCTCACTTTTGGTAATTTAGTTGGGGTTGGTCTGATTAGGGAGACCACAGAGGCTACTTTAGTCTCTGAAGGGGCTATTGATTTAGCCACTTTGGTTGCTTGCCCCCATAACTTGGAGAAGTACAAGCAACTAACCCTAATAAATGGTGTTGAGGTCCAGGCCTACAGGGACACAGGTGCCAGTGTCACAATGGTGATTGAGAAACTGGTGCACCCTGAACAACACATACTTGGACACCAGTACCAAGTAACCGATGCTCACAACATAACACAAAGCCACCCCATGGCTGTTGTAAATCTCAACTGGGGGGGGGGGTAACTGGTCCAAAGAAAGTTGTGGTAGCTTCAGATTTACCTGTAGACTGTCTATTAGGGAATGATTTGGAGACATCAGCTTGGTCAGATGTGGAGTTGGAGGCCCATGCAGCAATGCTGGGCATCCCAGGGCATATTTTTGCTTTGACAAGGGCTCAGGCCAAAAAGCAAAAAGGACAGGGAAGCTTGGATCCTGGAACAATGGACCAAGTGCTCCCTAAAGCTAGGGCTAGTAGAAGCAAACCACTTCCTACTATCCCTCCCTCTACAGTGGATTCTACTTCTGAGGAAGAAGAATTCCCTCCCTGTGCAGAACCTACAACAGAGGAGCTGGAAGCAGACACTGCTGAGCTTTTGGGTGAAGGGGGGCCTGCCAGAGAGGAGCTGAGTGTGGCACAGCAAACCTGTCCCACATTAGAGGGTCTCAGACAGCAAGCTGTCAAACAGGCTAATGGGGATGTCAGTGACTCTCACAGAGTTTACTGGGAGGACAACCTCTTATACACTGAGCATAGGGATCCTAAACCTGGAGCTGCCAGGAGATTAGTGATTCCTCAGGAGTACAGAAAGTTCCTCCTAACACTGGCACATGACATTCCCTTAGCTGGGCATCTAGGACAAATGAAAACTTGGGACAGGCTTGTTCCCCTGTTTCATTGGCCTAGGATGTCTGAGGACACAAAGGAATTTTGTAAGTCCTGTGAAACCTGTCAAGCCAGTGGCAAGACAGGTGGCACCCCAAAGGCACCCCTTATCCCACTGCCTGTGGTTAGGGTTCCCTTTGAAAGGGTAGGGGTTGACATAGTTGGCCCCCTTGACCCTCCTACTGCTTCAGGCAATAGGTTTATCTTGGTGGTAGTGGACCATGCCACAAGATATCCTGAAGCAATTCCTTTAAGGACCACTACAGCTCCTGCAGTGGCAAAGGCCCTCCTGGGAATATTTTCCAGGGTGGGCTTCCCAAAGGAAGTAGTATCAGACAGAGGAAGCAATTTCATGTCTGCATACTTAAAGGCCATGTGGAAGGAGTGTGGTGTAACGTACAAGTTCACAACACCCTATCATCCACAAACAAATGGACTGGTGGAGAGATTTAATAAAACTCTCAAAGGCATGATTATGGGTCTCCCTGAAAAACTCCGCAGGAGATGGGATATCCTTCTACCATGCCTCCTTTTTGCCTACAGGGAGGTACCCCAGAAAGGAGTGGGCTTCAGCCCCTTTGAACTTCTTTTTGGACACCCTGTTAGGGGTCCACTCACACTTGTAAAGGAGGGTTGGGAACAACCTTTAAAAGCTCCTAAGCAGGATATTGTGGATTATGTACTTGGCCTCAGATCAAGGATGGCTGAGTACATGAAAAAGGCCAGTAAAAACCTTCAGGCCAGCCAAGAGCTCCAGAAGCAATGGCATGATCAGAGGGCTGTTTTGGTTCAGTACCAACCAGGGCAGAAAGTGTGGGTCTTGGAGCCTGTGGCCCCAAGAGCACTCCAAGATAAATGGAGTGGACCCCACACAATTGTTGAAAAGAAGGGTGAAGTCACCTACTTGGTTGACTTAGGCACTGCCAGGAGTCCCCTTAGGGTGCTCCATGTCAACCGCCTGAAACCCTACTATGACAGGGCTGATCTCACCCTGCTCATGGCAACTGATGAGGGACAGGAAGAAGACAGTGATCCTCTACCTGATCTCTTCTCTTCCACAGAACAAGATGCTCTTGTGGAAGGTGTAGTTTTGGCTGATTGTCTTACTGCTGAGCAGAAAGATAATTGCATAAATCTCCTAGGACAATTTTCAGAACTCTTCTCTACTGTGCCAGGCACCACTTCTTGGTGTGAGCACACTATAGATACTGGAGACAGTTTACCTGTCAAAAGTAAGATCTATAGGCAGCCTGACCATGTCAGGGACTGCATAAAGCAAGAAGTTCAGAAAATGTTGGAACTAGGAGTGGTTGAGCACTCTGACAGTCCATGGGCTTCTCCTGTGGTACTGGTACCAAAACCCAGTTCTAAAGATGGAAAGAAAGAAATGCGGTTTTGTGTAGACTATAGAGGTCTCAACTTGGTAACCAAAACTGATGCTCACCCTATACCCAGGGCAGATGAGCTTATAGATACACTGGCATCTGCCAAGTATCTAAGCACTTTTGATTTGACTGCAGGGTATTGGCAGATCAAATTGTCAGAAGATGCTAAACCTAAGACTGCATTTTCTACCATTGGAGGACATTACCAGTTTACTGTAATGCCTTTTGGTTTGAAAAATGCACCTGCCACTTTTCAGAGGTTGGTGAACACAGTCCTGCAAGGGCTGGAAGCTTTCAGTGCAGCATATTTGGACGATATAGCTGTCTTTAGCTCCAGCTGGGATGATCACCTTGTCCACCTATGGAAAGTTTTGGAGGCCCTGCAAAAGGCAGTCCTCACTATCAAGGCTTCAAAGTGCCAGATAGGGCAGGGTAAGGTGGTTTATCTGGGACACCTTGTTGGTGGGGAACAGATTGCACCACTTCAGGGGAAAATCCAAACTATTATTGATTGGGTTCCCCCTACCACTCAGACTCAGGTGAGAGCCTTCCTAGGCCTCACTGGGTATTACAGGAGGTTTATTAAGAACTATGGCTCCATTGCAGCCCCTCTTAATGACCTCACATCCAAGAAAATGCCTAAAAAGGTATTATGGACAGCAAACTGTCAGAAAGCTTTTGAGGAGCTGAAGCAGGCCATGTGCTCTGCACCTGTCCTGAAAAGCCCTTGTTACTCTAAAAAATTCTATGTCCAAACTGATGCATCTGAATTAGGAGTAGGGGCAGTCCTATCACAACTTAATTCTGAGGGCCAGGATCAACCTGTTGCTTTTATTAGTAGAAGGTTGACCCCTAGAGAAAAGCGTTGGTCTGCCATTGAGAGGGAGGCCTTTGCTGTGGTCTGGGCTCTGAAGAAGTTGAGGCCATACCTGTTTGGCACTCACTTCATTGTTCAGACAGACCACAAACCTCTACTTTGGCTAAAACAAATGAAAGGTGAAAATCCTAAATTGTTGAGGTGGTCCATATCCCTACAGGGAATGGACTATACAGTGGAACATAGACCTGGGAGTAGCCACTCCAATGCAGATGGACTCTCCAGATATTTCCACTTAGACAATGAAGACTCATCAGGTCATGGCTAGTCTTATTGTCCTTCGTTTGGGGGGGGGGTTGTGTAGGAAAGTACCATCTTGCCTGGCATGTTACCCCCATTTTTCACTGTATATATGTTGTTTTAGTTGTATGTGTCACTGGGACCCTGGTAACCCAGGGCCCCAGTGCTCATAAGTGTGCCTGAATGTGTTACCTGTGTAGTGACTAACTGTCTCACTGAGGCTCTGCTAATCAGAACCTCAGTGGTTATGCTCTCTCATTTCTTTCCAAATTGTCACTGACAGGCTAGTGACCATTTTTACCAATTTACATTGGCTTACTGGAACACCCTTATAATTCCCTAGTATATGGTACTGAGGTACCCAGGGTATTGGGGTTCCAGGAGATCCCTATGGGCTGCAGCATTTCTTTTGCCACCCATAGGGAGCTCTGACAATTCTTACACAGGCCTGCCACTGCAGCCTGAGTGAAATAACGTCCACGTTATTTCACAGCCATTTTACACTGCACTTAAGTAACTTATAAGTCACCTATATGTCTAACCTTTACCTGGTAAAGGTTAGGTGCAAAGTTACTTAGTGTGAGGGCACCCTGGCACTAGCCAAGGTGCCCCCACATTGTTCAGAGCCAATTCCCTGAACTTTGTGAGTGCGGGGACACCATTACACGCGTGCACTACATATAGGTCACTACCTATATGTAGCTTCACCATGGTAACTCCGAATATGGCCATGTAACATGTCTATGATCATGGAATTGCCCCCTCTATACCATCCTGGCATAGTTGGCACAATCCCATGATCACAGTGGTCTGTAGCACAGACCCTGGTACTGCCAAACTGCCCTTCCTGGGGTTTCACTGCAGCTGCTGCTGCTGCCAACCCCTCAGACAGGCAGCTGCCCTCCTGGGGTCCAGCCAGGCCTGGCCCAGGATGGCAGAACAAAGAACTTCCTCTGAGAGAGGGTGTGACACCCTCTCCCTTTGGAAAATGGTGTGAAGGCAGGGGAGGAGTAGCCTCCCCCAGCCTCTGGAAATGCTTTGTTGGGCACAGAGGTGCCCAATTCTGCATAAGCCAGTCTACACCGGTTCAGGGACCCCTTAGCCCCTGCTCTGGCGCGAAACTGGACAAAGGAAAGGGGAGTGACCACTCCCCTGACCTGCACCTCCCCTGGGAGGTGTCCAGAGCTCCTCCAGTGTGCTCCAGACCTCTGCCATCTTGGAAACAGAGGTGCTGCTGGCACACTGGACTGCTCTGAGTGGCCAGTGCCACCAGGTGACGTCAGAGACTCCTGCTGATAGGCTCCTTCAGGTGTTAGTAGCCTATCCTCTCTCCTAGGTAGCCAAACCCTCTTTTCTGGCTATTTAGGGTCTCTGTCTCTGGGGAAACTTCAGATAACGAATGCATGAGCTCAGCCGAGTTCCTCTGCATCTCTCTCTTCACCTTCTGATAAGGAATCGACCGCTGACCGCGCTGGAAGCCTGCAAACCTGCAACATAGTAGCAAAGACGACTACTGCAACTCTGTAACGCTGATCCTGCCGCCTTCTCGACTGTTTTTCTGCTTGTGCATGCTGTGGGGGTAGCCTGCCTCCTCTCTGCACCAGAAGCTCCGAAGAAATCTCCCGTGGGTCGACGGAATCTTCCCCCTGCAACCGCAGGCACCAAAAAGCTGCCTTACTGGTCCCTTGGGTCTCCTCTCAGCACGACGAGCGAGGTCCCTCGAATCCAGCGACTCTGTCCAAGTGACCCCCGCAGTCCAGTGACTCTTCAGCCCAAGTTTGGTGGAGGTAAGTCCTTGCCTCACCTCGCTGGGCTGCATTGCTGGGAACCGCAACTTTGCAGCTACTCCGGCCCCTGTGCACTTTCGGCGGAAATCCTTTGTGCACAGCCAAGCCTGGGTCCACGGCACTCTAACCTGCATTGCACGACTTTCTAAGTTGGTCTCCGGCGACGTGGGACTCCTTTGTGCAACTTCGGCGAGCACCATTTCACGCATCCTTGTAGTGCCTGTTTCTGGCACTTCTCTGGGTGCTACCTGCTTCAGTGAGGGCTCCTTGTCTTTCTCGACATCCCCTCTCTCTTTAGGTCCAATTTGCGACCTCCTGGTCCCTCCTGGGCCCCAGCAGCGTCCAAAAACGCCAAATGCACAATTTGCGCGTATCAAGGCTTGTTGGCATCCTTCCGGCGGGAAAACACTTCTGCACGACTCTCCAAGGCGAGAGGGATCCGTCCACCAAAGGGGAAGTCTCTAGCCCTTTTCGTTCCTGCAGAAACCTCAGCTTCTTCTGTCCAGTCGAAGCTTCTTTGCACCCGCAGCTGGCATTTCCTGGGCATCTGCCCATCTCCGACTTGCTTGTGACTTTTGGACTTGGTCCCCTTGTTCCACAGGTACCCTAGATTGGAAATCCAGAGTTGTTGCATTGCTGGTTTGTGTCTTTCCTGCATTATTCCTCTAACACGACTATTTTGTCCTTAGGGGAACTTTAGTGCACTTTGCACTCACTTTTCAGGGTCTTGGGGAGGGTTATTTTTCTAACTCTCACTATTTTCTAATAGTCCCAGCGACCCTCTACAAGGTCACATAGGTTTGGGGTCCATTCGTGGTTCGCATTCCACTTTTGGAGTATATGGTTTGTGTTGCCCCTATCCCTATGTTTCCCCATTGCATCCTATTGTAACTATACATTGTTTGCACTGTTTTCTAAGACTATACTGCATATTTTTGCTATTGGGTATATATATCTTGTGTATATTTCCTATCCTCTCACTGAGGGTACACTCTAAGATACTTTGGCATATTGTCATAAAAATAAAGTACCTTTATTTTTAGTATAACTGTGTATTGTGTTTTCTTATGATATTGTGCATATGACACTAGGTGGTACTGTAGTAGCTTCACACGTCTCCTAGTTCAGCCTAAGCTGCTCTGCTAAGCTACCATTATCTATCAGCCTAAGCTGCTAGACACCCTATACACTAATAAGGGATAACTGGGCCTGGTGCAAGGTGCAAGTACCCCTTGGTACTCACTACAAGCCAGTCCAGCCTCCTACAAGGAGAAGATAACATCAAGCAAAAGGTGGGCAGAGGATGGTTTAGGTGATAGGACAAATAAACTAAAGTATGGGCTTGGAGTGTCCGGACAATGGCAAACTTCTTATTGCGAAAGGGAAATGGCAAAATGGAGAATGGGGGGGATCTCTTCTTGAGTCACGCCGTTAAATCAAAACTGTCTAACTATTCCCTAATTCCTCATTGGATAAAGTTTGGTGCATCATTATCTCTGTACAATAATTTGGTAAGCACCTTCCTAGAAATTTCCACAGTTCGCAATTCCCATGTCACGGATTGTTCCATGTTATTGACGTCTTCAACAGTTGGAATGTCAGGTAGGAAATGTTACACTTTGCGCTCCAGTCAGTGTCTTCATTGTCTTCCCCGAGTACGGTTAACCTTGCACCTGTTACGAATTCCACTGTTGCATCTAGCAAGAACATCGCCTTGAGCAAGTCGGTTCTCATGAGAAAGAATTTACTATGGTTACACACATAGAGCTCTTGGAAAAGTACAGCTTCGTGTCCTTCAGGAAAACAGCACATTACACGTTAGAAAATACAATTCAATATGAGGTCAGGAAGCTAGGCTCAAGCCCTCACAAAATTTCAGACCTTTTCGTTTAATGAAGCAACTCTTAACACATAATCCTAATTATGATATACTAATACAAATTCAAACTTTATTGCATAAAATTCAGAATTAATAAGCCTTTTCATCAGTCTTCGTATACATTGATAGCCACTCCCCGTGGGCACATTTCAAACGCGTGCATTATTTTCTACGTTAACACATTTTCTATGTAGCTTCATCACACAATATATTGCAAGTTTTTCATATTAATATTGCTTTTAAAAGACACACTTCAACACTGTCCTTTCACTCTGTAAATTCTATTATCACGATCATAGTAGAAGTATACGTCTGTCCACCTTCTCGACACAAGAGTCCACAAAATATGAACAAGAGTAAGATAGAAATATAGAGGAAGAACCATGAAAGATATCTTCCTCCAAAGGATATTGCCCTGCACTAATTGTACTTGTAATACTGTCAAATATTCCCAAAAATATGATACTTAATGAAATGTAAAGCATATGTGCACTGCTTCTCTTTTTCTACAACAGAGGTCTTCAAATGTTTTCCTCTAAGCCCATCCTAAGCAAACAGTTTTAAAGTTGCCTCCGCTTTACAAAATCTTATTGTAAGACATGGGGGAGTGGGAGGGGCAGGGCCCAGGTCACCTCTTATGGCATTTCAGGCATACCTCTGTTGTAGCAATGCTACTGGACCTGCTTCACTAACGAGAGGTACTGCCTTGTGAAGGGAACAGTCTCCTCTACCTTGTGTTAAAAACATAGGCCTCCAGATTGCCCCATCCCCCTCTCTGCCAATTACTCTGAGGCCTAAGCTAAAGTGTCTCCTCTGCTTCAATTGTCCCCTCTTTTTGGGCCATAATGGGGCACTTTGGCCTGATGCAAGCAAGAAATGCTAGAAAATCAGCCATAGTTGAGGTTTAGTTGACCCCTTTGCCTCCCCAGCACCATTGATACCCATTTCTCTGCTCACTCCACTAGGCCACTACTCCTTGACCTGAGGCCCTAGCAGGTTGGCTGCTCCTTTGTGTTTAAAAGAAAAAGAAAAAAAGTTTCACATGTTGCCCTCTTCTTGCTTGAGCGCTAATCCCTACACAGCTAGGCTGACCTGCATGATCCTAATGCTAGCAAGGAAAACGGCTCTAAATCCCTTTGTTCTGCTAGTAAGACAGCTACAGTTGGGGTGCAGTGGCCCCTCACATCTTTGCCACAATGCTATTGCTCCTGCTGAACGTACAGTAGAGATGACCCATTAAAAAAAAGAGTAAGCTTAACTTGTCACCTTCCTCTGGGCATCTCCGTGAGAATGCTGCCTCTGGACCATCTCTTTGTTGCTATGCATGGATCTCCCATGGTCTGGATTCTCCTAGACCATGAACTGAGCAGTGGCGGCCCGTCCTTTAGGGTGGAGGGGCCACTTTCCCCCACCCCATGAAGAGTGTCTGTCAGGCTGAACAAAGGTCACCCTGACAGACACTCTTCATGTTCAGGTCAGGCAGCCAGGAGTGAGCCATGCGCGATTTGCGCAGACTCCTGGCTGCCTGAGCTGAACTTTGCTGGGCTGAGGAGATCACAACCCTTATGGGCGTGAACTCCTCGGCCCAGCAAAGGTGCCTCGAGGCCCTCCCCTGGGTGACGAGGAAAGCGTCACCCATTGACACTCTCCCTGGGCGCTTCAGGTTTAAGCCCTGAAGTGCCCAGGGCGAGTGTCAATCAGTGACACTTCGTCACAGAGTGGGGTGGGGTCAGCAGTCTCACTGACCCCATCCCACTCTGTGACGAGGCTGGGACTGCTGCCTTCCCTCATTGGCTTACCTAAGGTCAGCCAATGAGGGAAGGCAGCAGTCTCAACCCTCCTGGGACCTGGAAGCTAAAGGTAAGTGTGTGTGTATATGTGTTATGTTTTACATTGAATGTTTGGTGCGCGCGTGCATGTTTGAGTGTTATGAGTGTTGTTAATGGATGTGCATGCATGTGTGTGTGTGAAAGAATGAATGTGTGTGATCTTGTAAAATGAATGTTTACTTCCTGCGTGCATGTTTGAATGGAATGAGTGTTGTTAATGGATGTGAGTGCGTGCATGCGTGTGTGTGTGTGGAAGAATGAATGTGTGTGAATTTGTAAAATGAATGTTTGGTGCGTGCGTGCATGTTTGAATGGAATGAGTGTTGTTAATGGATGAGCGTGCGTGCATGTCTGTGTGTGAAAGAATGAGTCTGTGTGTGTGTGCGTGTGTGTGTGTGTTTGTGTGTGTGCCCCGCCCGCCCCCCTCCCAAAGCTGCCGGCCGCCACTGGAACTGAGGCCCTAAGATCCAGACGATCCAGGCTCTGCATCTGAACACAACCCTGCTAACTTCCTCCCTGCCACTTCTTTGACCTGAAAAGACATCTGCATGTAAACAGAGATCAAAGCGGGCATGGTATATGGGGATGGGCCTATCTACACTTTTTAATTTTACAAAAACATTTCCTATACTTGTTGTTAAAAACAACCATTTATGAGTGGTTAATGGGGACTTTGATGTGCCTTTGGGTGAAATTGAACAGGGTTTCTAAAGTGATGCCGAAATAGGGACAGAGAGCATAAAGAAGAAACATGCATTTTAACCAGGGTGCCTGCTACCTGAAAGGAATGTAACTGTCTGCATTTGGTTAGTCACCAAATGTAAAGGCTGGTTGGCAGTAAGTATAGACTTTCATTAGTGGAGTCACTTAAAGCTCCAGGCAAATCTGTGATCTTTTTAAGAGGTAATGTAAAGGTGTTGAGCTTTGGAAAGTGACCTTTTGAATGTTTGCAGTAAGTACAGTCTAATTATGTATTACTAAAATGTATTCTTCAAAAGCGCTTGTTTTATCTCAAACACTATGAGGCATATTTAAGAGCCCCTAGTGCCTCCTTGCGCCACATTAGCATCATTTTCAGCTAATGTGGTCCAACAAGGCCAAAATTGCTGCCCATTATTTGCAAAGTGGCTGAATGCATGCATTGGTCCAGTTTGTAACCCTTTGTGCTACATCATGCCTGCGCCAGGCATAATGTTAGCAAAGGAGGTGTTCCCCTGTCAGGGGGCTGAGAAAAATGGTGCATAGAAATCTAGGAGATTTCCTTTCATCATTTTTTTCGGCGCTTTTAATGCCTGCTCAGAGCAGGCGTTAAAAGGAGGTACACCATTGACTACAAGGGGCCTCAATGAGTTTGCAGGATTATCATCAACATTTTTGACACTAATCCTTCAAAGCTCCAAACTAGTGTCTAAACTTTTGATGCTAGTCCCCTAATTACCACCATGGCGTGCTGTATTTTAAATATGGTGCACAGATGGTGGCGCTAAGTAGTGCAAGAAAAGTGGCGCTGCACTGTGTGCAGCACCACTTTTCTTAAATATGCCCCTAAATTATTTTGTGGCAGTTTATCTTGTAATGTGTGTGATACACTATTAAAATAATGACTTACATATTCACACCGCTTTTCGCTACAGGCTGGGACCTCATAAGTCACTACTCCCCACTATGCCACCCAGGATTCAATTCTGTGATTCTGTGGTGCCATGCTTGTGGATAAGGTTACAGAGGAATATGTAGGTGGGCTCACAGGCTGTAATGAATGAAAATGGAATATTAGTGCAAAATTCCCTTCTCAAAGTTTAATTACAGGAATTTGTTTGACTGTGATGCCTCATCCTTAAAAAACAGTTGTTATGGACAAGGATGCTACAAAGTGAAAGTGAAACTAAAACAAAATGTTGCGAGATTTGAACATCTATTCTCACAAGATTTCATGGTAGAGATCATCTTGAATCTTCAGTGAAAAAGGAGAAAGCAAAGTGAATGAAATTATTTTCCAAACTTGCCACTGGAGTCATGGAAACTCTGGAGTTTTTGGAGCCACGCTATGTTCTTCATGTTGTCTTGAATATCTGCTTCTTGTACCACTACTACTGGTCTTGAGAGTATTTTTGTTTCATAATATGACTCTGTCTGTTTATGCCAATCAGTAGACAAAATGTATTCTCCAACAATAAGTATCTATCAACAATTGCAAGAAGCTAAAGAACGTGCAGAGGGCACAGTACTCAGGTGCGAACGTGTGATATTGTGCGTTATATACAAGGATGCATATATACAAGCACGCTGCAATAATTTTCAGAACAGTCTGTTCAAATGTCACAGGTGCCTGTTTCAGTTTAGTTATACAGACGGTCCCCTATATAATTGTTGATGTTTTAACCCTGATGTAGCATGTATAGATGAACAGGCTCATGGAGACTGAATCAAGTGGCTCGCACACAGAGAAAAGGCCAATTAGGAGGACCGCGTCCTTTTAATTACAAGGCCCAATATCCATGCTAGGAATTCGAGGCACTCATTTACCTTGGCACATTGAAGCACGGATCCAGAAACCCCAGGATTTGAACAAGATGGACAGCTAGGAGGTACAGCATATATGTAATAATTTTTATTTGCATGATTAAAATCTTAGCAAAACCATAGTTAACGGATAAACATAAATGAAGCGCCTCCAAAACTTCTCCAGGTATAAAATCACAAATATAAGAACACATTTTGCCCTAAATACATATTGTTAAATACTGTGAAAATAAATACCATTAAAAGTAATCTTTATAAACGATTATATCGGTCTTTCCCTTAAAATACATTATCTATATTTAAACAAAAAAAAACTGTTCATACTGGAAGATAAAGCAGCAATACGTTGTACTAGCTCCTGTTAAGTATTCAAAACCCATCACACTAATAGTACCCTTAATAATGATACAGAATTAGATCCTGTCAAGTGATTTAAGTCAGCGGTCTTTCATGCAGTTCCAGTTTTTTTTGTCACCAATTTTAGGAATTTTATATACCTGCAGTTCAAAGGAGTATCCGATGACCTGAGACGTGCAAATACTGCTTGCCAGCACGTTCTCACACCCGTCTGGTTAAGGAATGTTTTAACAGCTGCTTCCTTTCTTTCAGGAATGCTAGGCATATACAAGCTAAATAGATAAAGTTTTCTTTTCCTGTTGAACGCAATCTGCAGAGAGTGTTTTTATGTCCTGGATCCAAGGCATTGCATGAGAGAGACCAGGCAGGATACCGAACAGCAACCTGATAAAATACATTTTTATAAGCCTGGTCCATCCTGCCTCCAAATAGGGCAGTGGTATATTAAAGCTTTATATTCATTTATTACTGCCCAGGCATGAGATCTATTTATAAACATCTCTTTATCTTTTAGTAATGAGATTTTGTTAATCTAGCCATTATTAGCTTTTTTTTTAAACTCCGGAGGCCAGGGCATTTCCCATGATAGCATCATGGCAAACCGTCAAATCATCAATTGCTGCTTCTAAATATGGGACATTTGTATTTATTTGTAAGTCTTGCCAGAGAACTTGACATAGTTGATTTGATTCATATGACTTTATTTTTTCCCAAATTGTAATATATGCCCCTTTCCTTGCAATCGTTTGATTTTCTAGGCCAAACTCTATCCTTATTTGAGCCGGCGAGGCATTGCATGGTAGACATAATAGCAGACTATGGCCCTCATTATGACATTGGTGGTAAGTACCGCTTACCGCCATGCTGACTGCCGCCAAAATACCGTTGCGGATTACTGCTACCCACATTATGACACACACATAGAAATCTGTCTCTATACAGCCACACACACATGTCCGCCAGCCCAAAGGTCAGTGATAAACTGGCGGTAGCAAAACCCACACCGTTACGCCTACAGAACTACGCCCACAGCATTATGACCCACGAATCACCACAGCGGACATTCGACCGCGGTAAACCAATGGCGGTAAATACGGCTGTGCTCAAAATACACACACATATACAAAACAACACTACACTGGACAATTTAAATAACAGACACCTGACACTCATACACACACCACAACCATACACCCACACCACTATAAAACACACACCTACATTACTCACAACCATTTACGACTACAAACAAGTGCCAGCAGAGAGATAGCAAGACCACAGACAAGATCACTGACACACACCACCATCACCTATACACCATCCATGCACCTTACATCACACACCCCATCACATCACCCCACACCCTCAACCACACAACTCACACTACACCCATGGCACCACAACAACACCCCAGGTTCTCTGAGGAGTAGCTAAGGGTCATGGTGGAGGAAATCATCCGGGTAGAGCCGCAGCTATTCCGATCACAGGTGCAGCAGACATCCTTTGCTGGGAAGATGGAGGTATGGCAGAGAATCGTGGACAGGATCAACTCCATGGGACAGCACCCCAGAACAAGGGACGACATCAGGAAGAGGTGAAACGACCTACGGGGGAAGGTGCATTCCACAGCAGCAAGACACCAAATAGCTGTACAGAGGACTGGTGGTGGACCCCCACATCCTCCCCCACAACTAACAACATAGGAGGAGCAAGTCTTGGCAATCATGCATCCTGAGGTCCTGGCAGGAGTAGGAGGAGGACTGGACTCTGGTAAGTCAACTCTCTACTACTTTCACTCCCCCTACCTGCATGCCATCACATACCCCCACCCTTACCCTGACTCCCATCACTCCACCACCTCCCACACACCCCACCATCACAACCCACCTCTCCCAATACCAAGCCCTGCATGTAATACCTATGCATGGACCCCCATCAAAGACTTGCATGGACACCCATGACTAAGGTATGCACACTAGAGAGAATTACCTAGCCCACCAAATAACTACTCACACAAGGCAAAGCTGCCAGGGCAATAACAACCAAAAAGGGTAACACACCCATGTATAAGATGTCACACACAGAAACAATAACACTGCATTTACACCCCCACAGGCCCCCCACCCAACATCACCGGAGAGGAGATGCCAGCAACATCCGGGCCACCCTCCTCCCCCCAGAGGAGGCCCACAGTGATGACAGCAGCTCTGGTTGCCTGGATCTGGATGACCAAACTGGCCAATCAGGGACCTCCGGACAGTCGGTTACCCAAGCACAGTCCCATACCATCACAGAGCCTCCCCCTCCAGAAACACCAGCAGAGTACCCACCCAGTGGCCCATACCTCTGTCCCCAGAACACGTCAATCAGCAGTGTCCACCACTACAGGGACCCCAGACCACCCCACAAACACAGGACGATCAGGGACCTGGGGTCAGTGGCAGTGGGCACACGGTTCAGGGGACAGGGGCACAGGACAACAGGGAATCTGGGACGACTGCTGTGCAACAGGGGGAGGACAGGTCCAGGGAACCGACTCTCCCGGAGACACTCACCAACATCCTGGGAGCATACCACCATTCCCAGGAGACAATGGACCAGATACTGGACAAGTTGCAGGAGACCCAGCGGCTGCAGGAGGGACAGTACCTGGGAATCAGGGAGGACTTGAAGGTCACCATTGCAGGGGTGCTGGCAGACATGATCAACACCATGAGGGAGGCAGTGGCACACCACCGGGCCCCTGACACAAGCCAAACCGATGAACAGCCTTCCACCTCCACTGCCGCTAGTGGACAGGAGGCCCCGCCACACACAGGACCAACAGGCCACCAGCACCCCTCTCCCTGCAGATGGAGAACCACCCTGCAAATCGTCCTTGCGATCCAGTCAGAAGCCAGAGACTATTGCCAAGACCCCCACCAGGAAATAAGACTCTCCTGATTGTCACCCTTGTGTCCCACTCTGTCACCCTGTCCACCTTGAACTGCTATTGCTCCCCTTCCTATGCCCCCTTGGATAATGCACCCATGATACAAATAGACTTGACTCCAACCTGGACTTTCCTCCATCATCACCCAGCCCATTGCACACCCCTCTCTACTTATTAGCACTTAAAAGAACACCCTTTGAATAAATACAAGTTTGGAGTTTGTCAAATGATTGAACTATGTATTCGTTTAACAAGTTTTATACACTGCAATACAACTGTACAGTAATTCGTACATATGAATGACTTGTAGGTGGCTGCAGTCAACACACCAGGAGCGATAGTGGGGCACAAATATCTGAAAATAGAAATGCCAAAGGGTGCAGTAAGTGGCCTTGGAAGTGGGAAAATCAGCCTGCCACTGACAATGTCAAACACAAAACTGTCAATTAAAAGTGAAGTTGCAGTGTCTTACCTGTGTGTCATTGGGAGTATTGTCATATTATTGCAATTCTGTTTTCCTCATCCTCTGCCTCCTCATCTTCACTGTCTACAGGGTCCACTGCTCCCACACGACCATCTTCAGCCTTATCCTCCTGCAGAAAAGGCACCTGGCGACGTAAGCCAAGGTTGTACAACATACAGCATGCCACAATGATCTGGCACACTTTCTTGGGTGAGTTGTACAGGGGTCTGTAAAGAAATGGCTCCCTGTTGCAGTTACCCCCCACTTTTTGCCTGATACTGATGCTGACTTGACTGAGAAGTGTGCTGGGACCCTGCTAACCAGGCCCCAGCACCAGTGTTCCTTCACCTAAAATGTACCATTGTATCCACAATTGGCACACCCTGGCATTCAGATAAGTCCCTTGTAACTGGTACTTCTAGTACCAAGGGCCCTGATGCCAAGAAAGGTCTCTAAGGGCTGCAGCATGTCTTATGCCACCCTAGAGACCCCTCACTCAGCACAGACACACTGCTTACAAGCCTGTGTGTGCTGGTGAGAACAAAATGAGTAAGTCGACATGGCACTCCCCTCAGGGTGCCATGCCAGCCTCTCACTGCCTATGCAGTATAGGTAAGACACCCCTCTAGCAGGCCTTACAGCCCTAAGGCAGGGTGCACTATACCATAGGTGAGGGTACCAGTGCATGAGCACTGTGCCCCTACAGTGTCTAAGCAAAACCTTAGACATTGTAAGTGCAGGGTAGCCATAAGAGTATATGGTCTGGGAGTCTGTTTTACACGAACTCCACAGCACCATAATGGCTACACTGAAAACTGGGAAGTTTGGTATCAAACTTCTCAGCACAATAAATGCACACTGATGCCAGTGTACATCTTATTGTAAAATACACCCCAGAGGGCACCTTAGAGGTGCCCCCTGAAACTTAACCGACTATCTGTGTAGGCTGACTAGTTTTAGCAGCCTGCCACAAACCGAGACATGTTGCTGGCCCCATGGGGAGAGTGCCTTTGTCACTCTGAGGCCAGTAACAAAGCCTGCACTGGGTGGAGATGCTAACACCTCTCCCAGGCAGGAATTGTCACACCTGGCGGTGAGCCTCAAAGGCTCACCTCCTTTGTGCCAACCCAGCAGGACATTCCAGCTAGTGGAGTTGCCCGCCCCCTCCGGCCAGGCCCCACTTTTGGCGGCAAGGCCGGAGAAAATAATGAGAAAAACAAGGAGGAGTCACTGGCCAGTCAGGACAGCCCCTAAGGTGTCCTGAGCTGAAGTGACTCTAACTTTTAGAAATCCTCCATCTTGCAGATGGGGGATTCCCCCAATAGGGTTAGGATTGTGTCCCCCTCCCCTTGGGAGGAGGCACAAAGAGGGTGTACCCACCCTCAGGGCTAGTAGCCATTGGCTACTAACCCCCCAGACCTAAACACGCCCTTAAATTTAGTATTTAAGGGCTACCCTGAACCCTAGAAAATTAGATTCCTGCAACTACAAGAAGAAGGACTGCCTAGCTGAAACCCCTGCAGAGGAAGACCAGAAGACGACAACTGCCTTGGCTCCAGAAACTCACCGGCCTGTCTCCTGCCTTCCACAGATCCTGCTCCAGCGACGCCTTCCAAAGGGACCAGCGACCTCGACATCCTCTGAGGACTGCCCCTACTTCGAAAAGACAAGAAACTCCCGAGGACAGCGGACCTGCTCCAAGAAAAGCTGCAACTTTGTTTCCAGCAGCTTTAAAGAACCCTGCAAGCTCCCCGCAAGAAGCGTGAGACTTGCAACACTGCACCCGGCGACCCCGACTCGGCTGGTGGCGATCCAACACCTCAGGAGGGACCCCAGGACTACTCTGATACTGTGAGTACCAAAACCTGTCCCCCCTGAGCCCCCACAGCGCCGCCTGCAGAGGGAATCCCGAGGCTTCCCCTGACCGCGACTCTTTGAACCTAAAGTCCCGACGCCTGGGAGAGACCCTGCACCCGCAGCCCCCAGGACCTGAAGGACCGGACTTTCACTGGAGAAGTGACCCCCAGGAGTCCCTCTCCCTTGCCCAAGTGGAGGTTTCCCCGAGGAACCCCCCCCTTGCCTGCCTGCAGCGCTGAAGAGATCCCGAGATCTCTCATAGACTAACATCGCGAACCCGACGCTTGTTTCTACACTGCACCCGGCCGCCCCCGCGCCGCTGAGGGTGAAATTTCTGTGTGGACTCGTGTCCCCCCCGGTGCCCTACAAAACCCCCCTGGTCTGCCCTCCGAAGACGCGGGTACTTACCTGCAAGCAGACCGGAACCGGGGCACCCCCTTCTCTCCATTCTAGCCTATGTGTTTTGGGCACCACTTTGAACTCTGCACCCGACCGGCCCTGAGCTGCTGGTGTGGTGACTTTGGGGCTGCTCTGAACCCCCAACGGTGGGCTACCTTGGACCAAGAACTAAGCCCTGTAAGTGTCTTACTTACCTGGTTAATCTAACAAATACTTACCTCCCCTAGGAACTGTGAAAATTGCACTGTGTCCACTTTTAAAACAGCTATTTGCGAATAACTTGAAAAGTATACATGCAATTTTGATGATTTGAAGTTCCTAAAGTACTTACCTGCAATACCTTTCGAATGAGATATTACATGTAGAATTTGAACCTGTGGTTCTTAAAATAAACTAAGAAAAGATATTTTTCTATATAAAAACCTATTGGCTGGATTTGTCTCTGAGTGTGTGTACCTCATTTATTGTCTATGTGTATGTACAACAAATGCTTAACACTACTCCTTGGATAAGCCTACTGCTCGACCACACTACCACAAAATAGAGCATTAGTATTATCTATTTTTACCACTATTTTACCTCTAAGGGGAACCCTTGGACTCTGTGCATGCTATTCCTTACTTTGAAATAGCACATACAGAGCCAACTTCCTACATTGGTGGATCAGCGGTGGGGTACAAGACTTTGCATTTGCTGGACTACTCAGCCAATACCTGATCACACGACAAATTCCAAAATTGTCATTAGAAATTCATTTTTGCAATTTGAAAAGTTTTCTAAATTCTTAAAAGACCTGCTAGGGCCTTGTGTTAGATCCTGTTTAGCATTTCTTTTAGAGTTTAAAAGTTTGTAAAAGTTTGAATTAGATTCTAGAACCAGTTGTAGATTCTTAAAAAGTATTCCAACTTTTAGAAGCAAAATGTCTAGCACAGATGTGACTGTGGTGGAACTCGACACCACACCTTACCTCCATCTTAAGATGAGGGAGCTAAGGTCACTCTGTAAAATAAAGAAAATAACAATGGGCCCCAAACCTACCAAAATACAGCTCCAGGAGCTTTTGGCAGAGTTTGAAAAGGCCAACCCCTCTGAGGGTGGCAACTCAGAGGAAGAGGATAGTGACTTGGAGGAAAATTCCCCCCTACCAGTCCTATCTAGGGAGAACAGGGTCCCTCAAACCCTGACTCCAAAAATAATAGTCAGAGATGCTGGTTCCCTCACAGGAGAGACCAACACCTCTGAAATCACTGAGGATAACTCCAGTGAAGATGACCCCCTGTTAGCCAGGATGGTCAAAAGATTGGCTTTGGAAAAGCAGCTCCTAGCCATAGAAAGGGAAAGAAAAGAGATGGGCCTAGGTCCCATCGATGGTGGCAGCAACTTAAATAGGGTCAGAGATTCTCCTGACATCCTAAAAATCCCCAAAGGGATTGTAACAAAATATGAAGATGGTGATGACATCACCAAATGGTTCACAGCTTTTGAGAGGGCTTGTGTAACCAGAAAAGTAAACAGATCTCACTGGGGTGCTCTCCTTTGGGAAATGTTCACTGGAAAGTGTAGGGATAGACTCCTCACACTCTCTGGAAAAGATGCAGAATCTTATGACCTCATGAAGGGTACCCTGATTGAGGGCTTTGGATTCTCCACTGAGGAGTATAGAATTAGATTCAGGGGGGCTCAAAAATCCTCGAGCCAGACCTGGGTTGACTTTGTAGACTACTCAGTAAAAACACTAGATGGTTGGTTAACTGGAAATGAAGTGTGTGACTATGTTGGGCTTTATAATTTGTTTATGAAAGAACACATTTTAAGTAACTGCTTCAATGAAAAGTTGCATCAGTATCTGGTAGACCTAGGTCCAATTTCTCCCCAAGAATTGGGAAAGAAGGCAGACCACTGGGTCAAGACTAGGGTAACCAAAACTTCCACTGGGGGTGACCAAAAGAAAGGGGTTACAAAAACTCCCCAGGAGAAAGTGGGTGACACTAGAAACAAAGAAAAAGAGTCCTCTGTAGGCCCCCAAAAACCAGAACAGGTGGGTGGGCCCCAAGACACAACCCAAAACAAAGGTGGGTACCAGGGTAAGAACTGGGATGCCACTAAGGCATGGTGCCACAACTGTAAACAGTCTGGGCACCACACCAAGGACACTTCTTGTCCCAAAAACAAACCCCAGAACAAAATTCCAGGGGTAACCAGTGTAGCCATGGGAGATGACTCCTCAGATGAGGAGGTCTTCATAGCCTTCAACTGGAAACAGGGCCCAACAGGTGAGTTGGAGATTCCAGAGGGAAGTAGACACTTCCACCACCTACTGGTGAATGGAATCCCAACCACTGCCCTGAGAGACACTTGTGCCAGTCACACTATTGTGCATGACAGGCTGGTGCTCTCGAACCAGTACATCCCAGGTGAGACTGCCAGGGTAAGAGTTAGCCTAGACAGGGTCACTAAGAGGCCTGTGGCTTTAGTGCCCATAGAAGTGGGTGGCACTCTTAGCTGGAGAAGGGTAGTAGTCAGTACAGACCTCCCCCTTGATTGTCTCCTTGGAAATGACTACCCAGAGGTTAGTCAGAGCCCAAGAGAGGAACTGGTCCAGTGCCAGTCCTCTCCCAAGGATTCTGGAAATCCTGCCTCTGCAGTAAATGCAAGCAGGCCCCAGAAGAAGAAGAAAAGAAAACAGAGTAGGAGGGGTGGACAACCTTTAGCCAAGGTTACAGCAAGCCAGGGAGATTCTGCTCCAGTAGGGGAGAACTCCAAAAATGGCCCTGATAAAGTCCAACCTGACCCACAAGAAGTCCTGGCTAGTCAGGCAACTGTTAAACCTGAGTGGGTGGCTCCTCAGCCAACAGAAGAAAGAGTGGAAGAAGGGTGTTTACTACAAGATGTGGTAACCCCCCACTCCAATACAGCAGACAGGCAACCTGAACCCAAAGAAGCCTGTAACTTAGCCCCTTCCCTTTTAGGTGAAGAGCTAAAGGTGTGGTTCTGGGCACTGACAGCTGTCAGTGGCCTCTGCTGGGTGTTAGCCTTTATGGCTGCACTATCCTTAGCATGGTGGTCTGACCCCATGCCAAATAGCAAGTTAGGCCCCCTGACCCTATTGGTCATGGTGGGGTTACTCCAGCTCTGGGTAACCTCTCTGGGTAAGCTAGGGGTGACCCTGGCCAAGATAAGGTTAGCAGAGGTGGACACCTCTAAGACCAAAATAGAAAGAATGGGTGGAGACATTGAAGAGGCAGACAAGAGGCAATTCAGACTAGGTCCTATCACTGTGGAAGTGGGTCAGTTCCCCAAAGGGAATGACCTGAACAGAAGGATGTAAGGCAGAGTAGGCCCTGCAACTAACCAGCCTATTTCTCCTACTCTTCCTCGCCTGACAGACTAGGAAGACTCTCCCAGCTTGGGCTGAGTCTCCTGGCCTGTAGGCTGGGGGGGGCTTGTGTAAAGAAATGGCTCCCTGTTGCAGTTACCCCCCACTTTTTGCCTGATACTGATGCTGACTTGACTGAGAAGTGTGCTGGGACCCTGCTAACCAGGCCCCAGCACCAGTGTTCCTTCACCTAAAATGTACCATTGTATCCACAATTGGCACACCCTGGCATTCAGATAAGTCCCTTGTAACTGGTACTTCTAGTACCAAGGGCCCTGATGCCAAGAAAGGTCTCTAAGGGCTGCAGCATGTCTTATGCCACCCTAGAGACCCCTCACTCAGCACAGACACACTGCTTACAAGCCTGTGTGTGCTGGTGAGAACAAAATGAGTAAGTCGACATGGCACTCCCCTCAGGGTGCCATGCCAGCCTCTCACTGCCTATGCAGTATAGGTAAGACACCCCTCTAGCAGGCCTTACAGCCCTAAGGCAGGGTGCACTATACCATAGGTGAGGGTACCAGTGCATGAGCACTGTGCCCCTACAGTGTCTAAGCAAAACCTTAGACATTGTAAGTGCAGGGTAGCCATAAGAGTATATGGTCTGGGAGTCTGTTTTACACGAACTCCACAGCACCATAATGGCTACACTGAAAACTGGGAAGTTTGGTATCAAACTTCTCAGCACAATAAATGCACACTGATGCCAGTGTACATCTTATTGTAAAATACACCCCAGAGGGCACCTTAGAGGTGCCCCCTGAAACTTAACCGACTATCTGTGTAGGCTGACTAGTTTTAGCAGCCTGCCACAAACCGAGACATGTTGCTGGCCCCATGGGGAGAGTGCCTTTGTCACTCTGAGGCCAGTAACAAAGCCTGCACTGGGTGGAGATGCTAACACCTCTCCCAGGCAGGAATTGTCACACCTGGCGGTGAGCCTCAAAGGCTCACCTCCTTTGTGCCAACCCAGCAGGACACTCCAGCTAGTGGAGTTGCCCGCCCCCTCCGGCCAGGCCCCACTTTTGGCGGCAAGGCCGGAGAAAATAATGAGAAAAACAAGGAGGAGTCACTGGCCAGTCAGGACAGCCCCTAAGGTGTCCTGAGCTGAAGTGACTCTAACTTTTAGAAATCCTCCATCTTGCAGATGGGGGATTCCCCCAATAGGGTTAGGATTGTGTCCCCCTCCCCTTGGGAGGAGGCACAAAGAGGGTGTACCCACCCTCAGGGCTAGTAGCCATTGGCTACTAACCCCCCAGACCTAAACACGCCCTTAAATTTAGTATTTAAGGGCTACCCTGAACCCTAGAAAATTAGATTCCTGCAACTACAAGAAGAAGGACTGCCTAGCTGAAACCCCTGCAGAGGAAGACCAGAAGACGACAACTGCCTTGGCTCCAGAAACTCACCGGCCTGTCTCCTGCCTTCCACAGATCCTGCTCCAGCGACGCCTTCCAAAGGGACCAGCGACCTCGACATCCTCTGAGGACTGCCCCTACTTCGAAAAGACAAGAAACTCCCGAGGACAGCGGACCTGCTCCAAGAAAAGCTGCAACTTTGTTTCCAGCAGCTTTAAAGAACCCTGCAAGCTCCCCGCAAGAAGCGTGAGACTTGCAACACTGCACCCGGCGACCCCGACTCGGCTGGTGGCGATCCAACACCTCAGGAGGGACCCCAGGACTACTCTGATACTGTGAGTACCAAAACCTGTCCCCCCTGAGCCCCCACAGCGCCGCCTGCAGAGGGAATCCCGAGGCTTCCCCTGACCGCGACTCTTTGAACCTAAAGTCCCGACGCCTGGGAGAGACCCTGCACCCGCAGCCCCCAGGACCTGAAGGACCGGACTTTCACTGGAGAAGTGACCCCCAGGAGTCCCTCTCCCTTGCCCAAGTGGAGGTTTCCCCGAGGAACCCCCCCCTTGCCTGCCTGCAGCGCTGAAGAGATCCCGAGATCTCTCATAGACTAACATCGCGAACCCGACGCTTGTTTCTACACTGCACCCGGCCGCCCCCGCGCCGCTGAGGGTGAAATTTCTGTGTGGACTCGTGTCCCCCCCGGTGCCCTACAAAACCCCCCTGGTCTGCCCTCCGAAGACGCGGGTACTTACCTGCAAGCAGACCGGAACCGGGGCACCCCCTTCTCTCCATTCTAGCCTATGTGTTTTGGGCACCACTTTGAACTCTGCACCCGACCGGCCCTGAGCTGCTGGTGTGGTGACTTTGGGGCTGCTCTGAACCCCCAACGGTGGGCTACCTTGGACCAAGAACTAAGCCCTGTAAGTGTCTTACTTACCTGGTTAATCTAACAAATACTTACCTCCCCTAGGAACTGTGAAAATTGCACTGTGTCCACTTTTAAAACAGCTATTTGCGAATAACTTGAAAAGTATACATGCAATTTTGATGATTTGAAGTTCCTAAAGTACTTACCTGCAATACCTTTCGAATGAGATATTACATGTAGAATTTGAACCTGTGGTTCTTAAAATAAACTAAGAAAATATATTTTTCTATATAAAAACCTATTGGCTGGATTTGTCTCTGAGTGTGTGTACCTCATTTATTGTCTATGTGTATGTACAACAAATGCTTAACACTACTCCTTGGATAAGCCTACTGCTCGACCACACTACCACAAAATAGAGCATTAGTATTATCTATTTTTACCACTATTTTACCTCTAAGGGGAACCCTTGGACTCTGTGCATGCTATTCCTTACTTTGAAATAGCACATACAGAGCCAACTTCCTACAGGGTCCACCTGTCAAATGGAAGCAACGAAACCTGGCCTTCAGGAGGCCGAACGTCCTCTCTATGATTCTTCTTGTTTGCTTCTGTGCCTCATTGTAACGTTCCTCTGCCCTCGTCCTGGGATTCCTCACATGGGTCAGTAGCTATGAGAGGTTGGGGTAACCAGAGTCGCCTGCAAATACCGAGGGACAACTGTTAGCCACACACTAACCCTTAGGGCCCACACCATACCCATACACCAACACCTACTGGATGGGAACCAGGGCTCACCTATTAGCCACACCCAGTGCCTCTGGAGTTGAGCCATCACATATGGGATGCTGCTATTCCTCAGGATAAAGGCATCATGCTTTTTTGTTGTTGTTGTTTTTGTTTATTCGGAAAAGAAAGAAAATTCATTACATTAATTAGTCCCATAAAAGATTTAGTCCATCAAAGAAGAAAAACTAAGATACGTGACAATCATAATCATGTTAAACAATAAAGAAAAAAGAGAGAGAAAAGAGGTTCATATATCAGTAGGCAAAGCTTGGAACGACCCCCAAGAGAGCATAAGCGGGACCGAATCCAATCTTGAAACTGCCCCATATCACCTGCCCTTGTCTCCTAACCCGTCTCCCCTTCTGTTCGTACAGGGCAATTTCAAGATGATAGACAGATAGCAACTTGCCCAGCCACTGTTGACAGGAAGGGGGCAATAAATCCAGCCATGCAGATGCAATACACAATCAATAAACCGCCACAGCCATGAATATAAAAGCTCTATCCGTTTCCCTTGCTTTCTCCGCGACCCCCAAAACCATAACCTCAGGGGTAAGCACAACTTCATACCCCACTACCCTTTTTAACACTAGCTGAACCCCATCTTCCAACGCCATCAATTTCCCACAGGTAGCAAACATATGGATAATATCTGCCCCAAGCATTCCACACCTCGGACAATGTATCCCTTCCTGCCACCCCATTTAGCTAGGTGAGCTGGGGTATTATATAGATCATACAGTGTCTTATAATGCTGCGCTTGAAGTGCTGAGGATAATAACATAGTACACCCGAGCTCTAGTGATTTAAAAAAGATAATACCGCCCTTCTCAAATTTACCCTTCCACTTATCGCTATATTTCTCTAAGTCATTAGGCTGTTGTAACATGAGCATTGAGTAGATTGATCTTATTGTTATATTAGGTTTCTCGATTATATCCTCCAGAAGGGGAATATTTACAAAGCCATGTGCCCCCCCAGCCATTTTCCCGTAAGAAATCTCTTATCTGTAAATATTTGAAAAAGTCTCTCCGCTCGAGTACAAACTGCTCTCGAAGATCCCCAAATGCCTTCACTCCAAGCTCATCATAGAAATCTCCTAACCTTCGTGTACCTAAGAAGATCCATTTTGCAGCATATTGATCCTCGAATATTACAGGCAGGGACGGGTTATTATTGATTAAAGTATTTTAATGAAATCTCCTAAGCCCAGTCTTTTTCCGCCACGGCCGCCAACACCCATAGTACTTTCTTATAATACCCTGATTCATGAAAAATCAGCAAATTTCCATTAGCTATTGGTCCTGTCAACAACTCGTAAGTGTGTGGGCAATATTCTATCCCCGTCTCGTCTTGTTTTTCCCCCCAACAATGGGCGCATATACTGAAAAGCTGCTGCAAGCTGGTATAATTTGAAGTTCGGAAGAGACCACCCTCCCTTTTCTCGAGGTAAAGACATAGGTGGTCATTACAACCTTGGCGGTCGGTGTTAAAATGGCAGTAAGACCGCCAACAGGCTGGCAGAAAAAAAAATGGAATTACAACCGTGGCGGAAACCGCCAACAAAGACAGCCACTTTAACACTCTGACCGCCACGGCGGTACAAACAAACAGCGCGGCGGTCACCGACAACAGACAGGTGGAAGACAATGTACCACCCACAGTATCACAACCTACCAATCCGCCACTTACATCCACTACCTCAGTCCTTGGCAGGATGATTCACTCTGGGCACCAAGCCCCCTCCAGAACCAGTGGAGACTCACATCCACTACCTCTGTCCTTGGCAGGATGAAGCACTCTGCCAAGGACTGAGGTAGTGGATGTAAGTCTCCATTGGTTCTGGAGGGGGATTGGTGCCCAGAGTGCTTCATACTGCCAAGGACAGAGGTAGTGGATGTGAGTCTCCACTGGTTCTGGAGGGGGCTTGGTGCCTAGAGTGCTTCATCCTGCCAAGGACAGAGGTAGTGGATGTAAGTCTCCACTGGTTCTGAAGGGGGCTTGGTGCCCAGAGTGCTTCATCCTGCCAAGGACAGAGGTAGTGGATGTGAGTCTCCGCTGGTTCTGGAGAGGGCTTGGTGCCCAGAGTGCTTCATCCTGCTTGTGGCAGCCTCAGTAGTGTCAGTGCATTTGGCACTCATGGGCCTGCGGTGCTTGTGGCGGCTGTGTCCTTGCCAGCGGTGCTTGTGGCGGTCCTGTCTTTGGCAGCGGTGCTTGTGGTGGTCCTGTCTTGGGCAGCTCTTCAGCTGCTGGCGGCCCTGTCTTTGGCAGCAGTGCTTGTGGCGGCGGTGTCATTGGCATCGGTGCTTGTGGCGGTTCTGTCTTTGGCAGCAGTGCTTGTGGTGGTCCTGTCTTGGGAAGCGCTTCAGCTGTTGGAGGCCCTGTCTTTGGCAGCGGTGCTTGTGGCGGCGGTGTCCTTGGCAGCGACGCTTGTGGGGGTCCTGTCTTTGGCAGTGGTGCTTGTGTTGGTCCTGTCTTGGGGATCGCTTCAGCTGCTGGCGGCCCTGTCTTTGGCAGCGGTGCTTGTGGCACCGGTGTCCTTGGCAGCGGCGCTTGTGGCGGTCCTGTCTTTGGCAGCGGTGCTTGTGGTGGTCCTGTCTTGGGCAGCGCTTCAGCTGCTTGTGGTCCTGTCTTTGGCAGCGGTGCTTGTGGTGGTCCTGTCTTTGGCAGCGGTGCTTGTGGCGGTCCTGTCTTTGGCAGCGGTGCTTGTGGCGGTCCTGTCTTTGGCAACGGTGCTTGTGGCCGTCCTGTCTTGGGCAGCGGTGCTTGTGGCGGTCCTGTCTTGGGCAGAGCTTCAACTGCTGTCGGTCTTGTCTGGGCCAGCGGGGCTGCTGGCGGTCGCCTCCTGGGCAGAGGGGCTGCTGCTGGTGGTCCTGTCTGGGCCAGCGGAGCTGCTGGCGGTTGCCTCCTGGGCAGCGGGGCTGCTGCTGCTGATCCTGTCTGGGCCAGCGGGGCTGCTGGCAGTCGCCTCCTGGGCAGCGGGGCTGCTGCTGGCGTTCCTGTCTGGGCCAGCGGGGCTGCTGGCGGTCGCCTCCTGGGCAGTGGGGCTGCTGACTCCACACTCCCACCTATACCCCTGGGAGCGGCTTTGCTGGCTGTTGTCTTCCCCCTCTCCCGCCAGGTACTGGACAACTTTTGATGCTTGACAGGTGAGGGACTGTCCGTGCTGTGGCTCCTTGCCACACTGGCTGCCCTGCTGCCTGGTGCACTCCATAATCCAGTGACTACTGGCACCACTGGTCCCGGCGATGTGGTGGCTGAGGTGCTAGGTTGAGACCTGGAGAGTCGGGCCCTAGGAGACTGACGAGGTGAGGGAGATGAGGGAAAGAGGTCAAAGTTGGACAGGAAAAGTTTCTTAGGAACACTGGGATGGGTAGCTGGAGGGGGTTTGGGAGTGGAGGAAGAGGTTGTGGTTGTAGGAGGTGTACGTTTGGTGACTTTGGGTGAAGGTGCATTCGCTGGAGGCTGTTGTGAGGTGGATGGCTGTTGGGTGGGTGTGTGCCTGCGTTTGTGTACCTTGGGAGGTCGCGTCACAGACACACTGGGAGAGGACACAGGGGATGTGTGAATGGTAGTGGGGGTGGTGACTGCACGCGAGCGGGGTGAGGTGGTGGGTGTGCTGGTGATGGAAGTAGTGGCTGTAGATGTAGTGCATGCAGGTGTGAGTGGAGGCGAGACTGGGAGGGAGGAGGGAGACGAGGGGGAGGGGGACACAGTGGAGGCAGTGGATGTTGCTATGTCTGCATGTGTGTGATGCTTGCAAGAGTGCCTGTGGGATGTGTGGTGCTTACGTTTGCCTGAGCTTCCTTTGTGTGTTGAGGTGTGTGCATGCTGGTCTAATGGTGTGCTTGGGGTAGGCTGATGTACAGGGAACTGGGTCTGGGTGGAGGAAGATGGAGGGGGGAGGCTAGAGACAGGGACAATGGCTGACATCAGTGCTGAGGCCAGAGTCTGAAAAGCTCGCTAAAGGGCTGCCTGACCAGAATGAATGCCCTCCAGGAATGCATTGGTTTGTTGCAACTGTCTCTCTACACCCTGGATGGCATTTAAAATGGTAGACTGCCCAACAGTGAGAGATCTGAGGAGGTCAATAGCCTCCTCACTGAGGGCAGCAGGGGTGACTGGGGCAGGGGCTGAGGTGCCTGGGGCGAAGGAGATGCCCACCCTCCTGGGTGAGCGGGCACAGGGCAAAGGCTGAGGGGCTGCTGGGAGGGCGGTGCCGGAGGGGGAAGTGGCGGCTGTACCTGTAGATGCGGGGGGCACAGATGGGGCCCCCACCACAAGGGAGCTCCCATCAGAGGACGAGTCCGTATCGCTGGTGTCAGCTCCTGTCCCCGCCGTGGAGCTCCCCTCGCCCTCCGTCCCACTGGTGAAATCAGACTCCGTAGTGTCGCCCTCCAGGGTCATGTGGGATGCAGCTCCCTCCTGCTCCGGTGCCACTGCTCCTCTGCCTGATGATGCTAATGCACACATGTACAGGGAGACCACAAAAAGGGGGGGAGACAGAAGAAAGACATGTTGAGTGCATGCATTACCGCTACCGTTGGCGGACACGGCAGACACAGAAGCCCCCTGCACTACGCCGCGCACTTCGGGTCCATGATTCAATCCCTGGGACATGGTCTTCAAGGCTATGGCCGATATCTGCACACATGGATGTCACAGGAGCTTGACTAGGTGTAGTTGGCACTGTACCCAGGTGGGGAAGGTGCCACAGGGTCTGCCTGAAAAAGGGGACTTAACTAGCACACTCGCCCTGGCCTAGGGAAACCCACAGCCCACCTCCCCTACCCAGACATTTCCACTGCACGCTGAGTCAGCAGAATGAGAGTGTACTCACCCCCTTGTTGCTGCTGTGATGCCCTCAAGCGCCCATCCAACTCTGGGTACGCCACCGCCAGGATCCTGAACATCAGGGGGGTCAAGGTGCGACGGGCACCCCTCCCATTTTGGGAGGCCATCCCCAGCTGGGCCTCTGCCGTGTTCTTGCTCCAGCAGCTAATGTCCTCCCATCTTTTACGGCAGTGGGTGCTTTGTCTGTGTTAGACCCCCAGGGTCCAGACGTCCTTGGCAATGGGACGCCAAATATCCTTCTTCTGGTGGGCGCTGACTTACATGAATTGTACAGGGGAAAAAGAGAAGTTATTACCAACTGCACCGTCACAGTCATTGGCCCGCATCCCTGTCCTTGCCATGTGGCACATGCACTCACCGTCGTTTCATGCATGCATCATTCTCCCCCCTTATCTTTCATCCACCCCCCTCCACACAGGCATTGCCCATACAGCATGCTCCCAGTGTACTTACCTGTTTGTCTGGAGGACTGTAGAGTAGCGTGTACTGGGGGAGGACGCCATCCACTAGTTTCTCCAACTCCTCCGTGGTGAAGGCAGGGGCCCTTTCCCCAGACGCACGAGCCATTGTCTCTTCCAGACTGAGGTCACAGCAGCATTTGCAGTGTAGGTCCTCTCCTGTCGAAGATCAGGTATCGAGTGATTGAACAGATAGAAAATGGCGGTCACGTCCGCAGCGGTGTGTACCGTCACCGCCGTCGTACATCGTCATTGGATCCTGGGACCCATAGGGTTCAATGTTAACCAATGCAGAATTGCGCCGCGGTCTTCAACCGCCTACCGCAGCGGTGTACAACACCAGCACAGTTACCTCACATCCCATTGTCCCACTTTACAGGTCAGGCAGCCGCCATTTCAGGGGCCCACATGGCTTTATTTATAAGTGCGTCACACATACCTAGGCCTTGGCTCAACACTCATACAGGCAAAATTCGGGTTCTGAATGGTTTTCTTAGTAAGCTGTGTTGACGTACCTCTGAGTTGGTTGACTCTGTGCTCGCTGTTGTCCTTCATAGGCACCGTCCGCTGGGACATGTGAGGAGATGGCGGCATCCTCCGGTGTACAGACCACTGGTGGACCTGTCGACAATGGAGGAAAGACATGTAATCATCACCTACAGGCTTGATCGTGCCACAATCCAGGAACTGTGTGCCCAGTTGGAGCCAGACCTGATGTCAGCTATCCACCATCCCACAGGAATCCCCCCACAAGTGCAGGTGCTGTCAGTACTCCATTTCCTTGCAAGTGGGTCTTTTCAAACAACAGTGGCCATAGCATCAGGGATTTCCCAGCCTATGTTTTCCAATGTGTTGTCCAGAGAGTTGTCTGCCCTGCTGAAACACATGCGGAGCTACAGCGTGTTCCCTTAGGTGGAGGGTTTGCCTACAGTGAAAGGTGACTTCTATGCCCTTGGACATATCCCCAACCTCATAGGTGCCATTGATGGGATACATGTGGCCTTGGTCCCCCCGCAGGAGTGAACAGGTGTACAGAAATAGGAAGAGTTACTATTCGATGAATGTGCAGATGGTGTGTTTGGCCAACCAGTACATCTCCCATGTTAATGCCAAATTCCCTTGGTCAGTGCATGACGCTTACATCCTGCAGAATAGCAGCATCCCTTATGTGATGGGGCTACTCCAGATGCACCGTGTGTGGCTATTAGGTGAGCACCTGGAACCAAATCAGTCGGAATAGTTGTCTGGGTCTGGGGATATCCCTACAGGTTAGTGTGTGTCTAACAGTTGTCCCTCCCCATTTGCAGGTAACTCTGGCTACTCCAACCTGTCATGGCTACTGACCCCAGTGAGGAATCCCAGGACAAGGGCAGAGGAACGCTACAATGATGCCCATGGGCGAACTAGGAGGATTATAGAAAGGACCCTCGGCCTCCTGAAGGCCAGGTTCAGGTGCCTCCATATGACAGGTGGTTCCCTATTCTACTCACCAAAGAAGGTGTGCCAGATCATTGTGGCCTGCTGTATGTTTCACAACTTAGCTTTGCGACGACAGGTGCCTTTTCTGCAGGAGGATGGTCCAGATGGAGGTGTTGTGGCAGCTGTGGAGCCTGTGGAAAGTGAAGACGAGGAAGCAGAAGAAGAGGACATCGACAACAGGGACTCTGTGATCCTGCAATACTTCCAGTGAGACACAGGTAAGAATACAAACCTGCCTACTACATGTACTTTAACACTACTACCTCTCTACTGTCTGTCCTTTCCACCCAGTGTATGGTCACTGAGTTGTCACTTTCCCTTACGATTTCACAGATGTGGGTCCCACTGTGTGACATTTGCTTTGTTTCCTCATGGACTAGAGCTGTGTGACATAGGTATGTTGACATTACAATTGAAAGAGCTTTTTGTCACTATAATTGCTAATACACTATTTCAAAATCACTGACAGACTCCAGATTGTTTTGTGCTTTAAGGGGGTTTATTTAAGTGCTCAATATTGGAGGGGGTTGTAAAATGGTGAGGGGTGATGGTGGAGGAATGTCCATGGCAGAGTCCAGTCTATTAGTCTCACAGGTGCATTGTCCAAAGGGGCATAGGAAGTGGAGCTGGGGCAGTTTGAGCATGGACAGGGTGACAAGGTGGGACAAAAGGAGGACATTCAGGGCGGTCTCATTTCTTGGCGGGGTCTTGGCATCATTCTCTGTCTTTGTCCTAGATCTCAGGGACCGTTTGCGGGGTGGTTCTCCTTCTGCAGGGGGTAGGGTGCTGGTGTGGTGGTCCTGTGGCAGTGCCTCCTGACCACTAGTGCCGGCGGAGGTGGTGGGCAGTTCATCATCCAGGCTAGTGTCAGGGGCCCCTTGTTGTGCCACAGTGTCCTTCCTGGTGTTGAGGACTTCCTTCAGCACCCCTATGATGGTGCTTAGGGTGGAATTGATGGATCTGAGTTCCTCCCTGATGCCCAAATACTGTTCCTCCTGCAGCCGCTGGGTCTCCTGAAACTTGGCCAGTACCGTTGCCATTGTCTCCTGGGAATGATGGTACGCTCCCATGTTGTTGGAGAGGGCCTCGTGGAGAGTGGGTTCCCTGGGCCTGTCCTCCCCCTGTTGCACAGCAGCCCTCCCAGTTCCCCTGTTTCCCTGGGCCTCTGTCCCCTGGACCGTGTGCCCACTGCCACTGCCACCAGGTCCCTGTTGTTGTTGGGGTGGTGGGTTATCCTGGGTTCCCTGTAGTGGTGGACACATTGCTGCTTGACGTGTCCTGGGGACAGAGGTATGGGCCTACTGGGTGGGTGCTGTGCTGGTGTTTCCAGAGGGGGAAGCTCTGTGGTGGCCTGTGACTGTGTCAGGGGAACCGAATGTCCTGAGGTCCCAGATGGGCCGGGCTGGTCATCTAGATCCAGTTGGACAGAGCTGCTGTCATCATTGTGGGCCTCTTCTGTTGGTGGTGTGGACATGTCTGGATCCTCCTGTGCGGTGATTATTGCATCTGTATGTGCCATGGTGTGCAATGGGTGGGTGACCGTGTACCCCAGTGCTTGCATTCCTGTGTGGGACCTTGTGTGATGATGGTTTAGGGGGGTTTGTGGGTGTGTGCAGTGGCCATGCTTTTGTGATGGGTGCCCATGCTTTGTTGTTGCATGCAGGGCTTGGTGTTGGGATGTGTGGTTTGTGATATTGGGACATTTGTGAGGAGTTGGAGTGATGGGGGTGAGGGCGAAGGTGGGGGTATGTGATGGCATACAGGTAGGGTGGGGGATATAGTAGTAAAGATTTGCCTTACCAGAGTCCATTCCTCCAGCTACTCCTGCGAGGCCCTCAGGATGCAGAATAGCCAAGACTTGCTCTTCCCATGTTGTTAGTCGTGGGGGAGGAGGTGGGGGTCCACCACCAGTCCTCTGAACCACAAGGTGGTGTCTTGATACAACAGAACACACCTTCCCCCATAGGTCGTTCCACCTCTTCCTGATGTGTGTTGTGATAAGTGGGGTGATATTTAGTGGTGTGTTGGTGAGGTGCGTGGATGTTATGAGGGTGATGGTATTGTGTGCCTCTCGATGCTTGGTGGTAGATTGTAGTCTCTCTCTCTGGCCTTCTTTCGGGATTTTGGTCGTAGGGGTTTGTGGGTGATGTGGGTTTGTGTTTTATATTGTATTGGGGGTGTGGTGTGTGTATGTGTATCAGGTGTGTGTATTTGGAATTGTCCAATGTGGTAGTGTTTTGTAAGAGTGTGTGTATTTTGAGTGCAACGGTGTGTACCGCCAATGGAATACCGCGGTTGAAAGACCGCTGCGTGGATTCGTGGGTCGTGATAGTGTGGGCGTATTTCTGTTGGCGTGACGGTGGAGGTTTTGTTTTCGCCAGTTTATCACTGACTTTGGTGTGGCGGACTTGTGTTGGTGTCTCAATTTTGGCGGATTCCGAGCTGTGGGTCATAATGACCGTGGCGGAATTCTGCTGCCGTGACGGTGTGCTGGCAGTCTTCTGCACGGCGGTAAGCGGCTTTTAATGCCAATGTTGTAATGACCACCATAAATTTGCCCGCCCTTCTAGATTTACCATATGCCTATATAAACCTCATTACTAACCGGTCCATCTCTTTAAACCGAGAGTTAGAAAAACTCAATGGTATAGCTCGAAAAATATACAGCAGTCTAGGGAGAAGTATCATTTTAACCATATTGCATCTTCCCATTATAGACATATATAAATTGTTCCATCTATTCAAGTCCTGTTTTGCTTTAACTAATATCAGGCCCAAATTCAGATTAACAATCTCTCCTACCCTTGGGGTGATGTCAATACCAAGATATACTGCTTGAACTACCCTCCGAGTGTCCTGTGTACTCGCATTACTATTAACCAGCAATTTAGTTTTTGCTTTATTTAGTAAGTAGCCGGAGAATATTCCAAATTTACTCGTCACCTCTTCTATTTCTCTCAGTGATACATCTGGGTGAGAAGTTACAATGGCTATATCATCCGCATATGCCAGAACTTTTGTATCCCAGCCAAACCTGGAAACTGGGCGGATAGTAGAGTTCACTTTCAGCTGTATAAGCAAAGGATCTATATAGATTGCAAATAGCAATGGAGAGCATGGGCACCCCTGTCGGGTACCCCGTTCTATTAGAATATAATCAGATTGTCCTACAATCAGCTGGATCTGCACCCCCGGGGATCTATAGATGGCTTTTATTGGCAGGATACATTTTTTCCCAAAACCATATATTTCCAAACCCTGACACAGATACTTGCAATTCACCCTATCAAACGCCTTGTCAGCATCTAAAAGCACAACAGCCCTAGGTTCTTTTGCAACCTCTGTAGCATCAAAAAGCGTAATGACCCTCCTGATATGTTCGGTGGTATCTCTCCCGGGAATAAACCCATGTTGATTTGATACATCTAATTTCTCAATAACCATAGAAAGTCGAGCAGCAAAAATTCTTGAATACATTTTCACATCGCAATTAATCAATGTGATTGGTCGGTATGAGCCCGGGTTCTGTGGGGTCTTCCTTTTCTTTAAAAAAACCCACTATATTAGCCAAATCTCAAGATGGGGGAGTTTTGCTGCCATTTTGCACCTGAATAAATAATTCCATCATCAGAGGTGACAGGAATGTTTTGAAACACTTATAAAATTCAAGGCGTTTTGCATCGGGACCAGTGGCTTTCCCCACGGAAAGATCGCTCATTGTCCTATCCAATTCATCACTGTTAATAACTTCCTCCAAAATCAAGTGATCTTCATTTGATAATTTACTGATATTAATAGAGTCAAAAAACTCCAACATTGCTGCTTCTACACTTAGCGTTGTCGGGCTATAGAGATCAGTGTAATATCTTTGAAATACCTCCCTAATCCCATCAGTATCTACTATAATTCGCCCTTGTTGATCTTTGATTTCTCTGATAACCCCAGTTGCTGCTTTGTGACGCGCTCTCACTGCCAACAGGTGGCCAGACCTCTCCCCCTATTCGTACCGTTCGTTACGATTAGCAAGATATTTTTCCGCAACTTTTCTTGCTGTCACTTCATTTGCTGCTGCTTTTGCAATAGCGATCAGCTCCAGAATATTATTTGTGTCTTCGCCCCTCTCTACAGCCAAAATCAACTGATTCTCTATCGCTCTAAGTTGGGTATATGTAACCTTCATCAACTCTTAGGCACATCTCTGTTTCCTAAGAATAAAACTCAATTTCTCCCCCTGTACTCCCGCCAGACCATCTCGAGCGAAGCTGTCCCCCGATTGAACTCTAAGAATTCCAATATCCAGTTCCTCATATAAGCGCAATATTCGGGGTCCTTAAGAAGCTCCCTCTCAAAAGTCCATCATCTCAACTTTTGCTCAAAGCCATCCAGGTCGAGATCCAATATTAATGGGTTATGATTTGACATAAACCACAGGTATAATTCCATACTAGTGCGCCCTAACAACTCAGGAGATGCTAAAAAATAATCTAATCGAGCCAGCTTCACATGAGGGGATGAGTAGTATGTATACCCAGGGTCTGGTGCACACAGCTTTACCCAACCGTCCACCAAACCTAACTCCTTCTGTAGCCGTACAATAGCTTTATGTACCCGAGGCTTGCCACCTTGGTATCCCTTAGATGTGACAGCGAGCAAATCTTGCAGCCCATCCCAAGATCCGTTGAAATTGAGATCCCCACAAAGGATATAGGGAGGGGGCCATCCTGCCAGCTCCACTGCCAGAAAGTCCTTCACGGTAGGATCGTCCGTTATTACACCATATATAGAACATAGAGTGAAGCACCCTTGCCTATAGTGGCATTTCGTTACCACACATCTTCCGTTATTATCTGCCATCTACCTCGTGTATTTTAATCTATTACTCCGATCCAAAATTGCGACCCCTTTAGTCTTGACGCCTTGTTCAGAACAGACAATGACCCTCATACCAAGTGAGCCTAAGATCCCTCTATTATTATACTCCACATGTATCTCCTGTAAACAATATATATCAGCCCTAAGGACCTTCAGATCTTCTGCAATCTTTTGCCTTTTTCTGGGATCGTTTAATCCACAGATATTAAGTGATGCAATTCGAAGTCTCGTCATCTAGCCCTTAGTGCTTCTCTGCGAGTATAACCATTTTTTTCCCTCGTTTTTTTTTCCCTCATCCCTTACAGATATCCCCTCTCTACTTTAATCGTATCTTGAGCTTCTTTCTTCTCTTTTTCTGCTCCATTAATGAGAAGCAATGCGTTACTCCTTCCTTTTCCTTTTTTTCTCAGCCCATGTACCCCACCACACATTCCAGCCCCCTTCTCGAAACCCATCCCCCCACCCATACCCCACCCTTTCACATCAGCCTCCCCCAGACCACAACCCACACCCGAACCCCCCACTCCCTCCTACCATCTGAGCAATCAGACCACTAATGGCCTGAATGATGGGGACAGAAGTGCCAACCGGCTACTCCCTCCCCATGACGCTGCTTCCTTGCAGCTAACCCTCTTGCATCCCCCCAGCTTCCAACAAGCTAATCTTTTTGCTAAGATCACTTATAGTTTCAATTCCATCAAGTACTCCTTTGCTTGAATTTCTGATGTAAAAATCCTGACTTTACCATTAGCTACTGTCTTCAATCTTGCAGGAGCAAGCAGAAAAGCTTCCCCTCCCCTATCTTGGAAAGGCTTAATCATCTGTCTTAATCGCCATCTGCACTCCACTGTAGCGTGGCAATAATCAGATCATACACAGAAATTCACATTCTCAACACAACGAGGGGCATCTGGATGGACCTTCTCAAATATAGCTTGCCGCAATAAGAACTTACCGAAAAAAAACATAATAGACCTAGGAAATTTGGGATCAGAATTACGAGCTCCTCGTTTACTCAAAGGAAATCTGTGAACTCTTTGAATTTCAGACTCCAAATTCCAATTTGCATTTTCAGGAAAAGCAGAACTCAACAACTTAATCATAAATGTTCTAATGTCCCCTCCCTCGACCCTTTCCTCTATCCCCAAAAATTGTAAGTTATTTTTCCTCTGCCTAATCAAAGTCCTCTAATTTGCACATGACATCTGTTAGTTGTCCACTTAGGGTGACTACATGATCTTTAAGGGCCGCCATCTCCCCCTCAACCACTGAGGTTCAACTCTCAACAGTATTCAGTTTCTCCTCAATTTCAGAGCACGATGACCTGCAGTTTTTTGTAGCCACTCTGGCTTTTCGATTCTCTGCTTGTGTCTCATTCTGCAGTTCCCTCACAGTGCCGTAAATCAGCTGTAGCATTTTGGTATCAGAGCAAGCCAGATTATTCACCAGCACCCCCGGGCAATTTTCATTTATAATTAAGTTAGAAGTCAAAGCTGTGTCACTAGGGGCCTGGGGGATCTTCTCAGAGTGTGACATTCTAATTCCTGAATAATCCCACTTAAGCGTCGCTGCAGGGGAGTCCATGACGCCACCTGAGATGGTTCTAGATTTTATACGCTTATAATGGTGGCATTGTGGCCGCACCGTGGGTCCCACTACAGGAGACATCCTCTCAACCAAGCTCTCAGTCTCCGATGAGCCACTGCCTTCCTCATCGTTCAGATCATATCCACTGCTTGCTGTTTCTGATTCCGTCAGCGAGTAGAATTTATCTCCTCCTTCCTTTAGCCATTCACCATTTCTTCCATCATACTCTACTTTTTCAGTCTCCAACAGCTGGTTTCTATCAGCAACTACCCCCATGACAGCTTCTATCTTTTCCTGCGCCGTCCTCTCTTTGACACAGGGTTCAGGGCAGCCCTCAATCAGACTTTGGGTTTCCTTTGTCCTCTCCTGCTCTTGTAAGTTGCTATGAGCCATAAGATGATCAGACCACCTTGCTTTCTGGTCCAGCCGCTTAGCCTCATTCATCGCCCCCCCCCCCCACAGTCTTGTGGATCTTTTGAGTTCGAGTTATCCTCCCCAGATTTCGTCTCCATGCATGCCCCCAATTCCACCCTGCTTGCCTCTCCTGAGGCTTCCATAAGAATAGTAGTATCCTTAAGTAATGGGCCTGAATCCTCATAGGCGAGGAAGTCCGTTATACTTGGTTGTGTTTTATTTTGCAGTTTATCTTTAGCCTTATTATGGGTCTAGGCACCTCTGGATTGGTCCCTCCCATCTCTCACAGCCCCGGTGTTGGTCTTACAGCCAATTTTTGTTGATCCACCCAAAGCCCATTTCCCGATGGGATGACCATCACTGCCTTCTGTTTGCCAGACGTGCCTGGCGCACACTTTCATTTTTATCTGTCATACTTCTTACGCTTTTAGGTGCCATTTTGCACCAACAAAGACCAAGTCCTACACACTTCCCTGATATTTAGAGTGAGTGTTCGCCAATATTCAGCTCCTTTCTTTAACATCACTGCTACTTCTTTTAATATCCCATTAGAGAACCATATTGAGCTTGACCTAGTCCACTCCAGAGATATATCTCTGACTCCAATCTGCATCCAGCCATTACTTATTGTTACTTGTTGTCCAAGGTAGATAACAACACCTTAAAATTTGAAAAGAAACCGTGCTCTGGCTTTCACCATAAAAAAAAAAGTCTAATTATCCCCCAAAAAACATTTTGGCCGTCCAACAGACGAGTGCCTTCCTCTCACAACATTGGTTCCAGAAATCTCCCAAATCCAAGGGAAAGAAGCAGCACCGCCACAAATCCAATGGAAGGAGGGGGGGAGCGCAAGAAAATGGAGCCTGCTTCTACACAGACGTGCTCTCCATGCGAGCACTCTCACCGAGTTCCGGGATCCGGCGTTGTGGCGTCCAGGTGGAGGGGCCGAAAGACCGTCACTCCACGACCATTGTTGCTCCACCCTAGACCCAGGATACTTTGCATTGACATGGGAGATGTGCTGGTCCGCCAGGCACACTATCTGCACATTCATGGAGTGAAAGCTCTTTCGATTTCCGAACACCTGTTCATTTATTCGTGTGGGGACAAATGCAATATTTGTACCATCAATAGCCCCAATAATGTTGGGGATATGTCCCACTGCATAGAAATCAGCTTTCACTGAGGCCAAATCCTCTACCTGGGTGAAAACGATGTAGCTGCTCATGTGTTTAATCAGGGAAGATAACACTCTGGTCAGCACTATTGAGAACATTGGATAGACATTCCTGCTGCCAAACAAACTATCACTTGGAAGGAGCGAGTTGCCAGGAAATGGAGCACAGATAGGACTTGCACAAGTGGAGGGATCCTGGTTGGCTGACAGATAGCAGATATCAGGTCAGGTTCCATTTGGGCACACAGCTCTGTGATTGTGGCCCTGTCCAGTCTATAGGTGAGGATAATGTGCCTCTCCTCCATTATTGCCAAGTCCACCAGGGGCCTGTACACGGGGGATGTCTACATCTCCTAATCATCTGCAGCGGTTGCAATCTAGGGGGCAAACGGTGAGCAGCTGGTCAGTATTCCATATTTCCAAACAGTACACTGCATTGCATGTTGTGACTGTAACAGTATATTGTAGGATAGGCCCAAATGGTGCCTATGTGTATTGTGATGCAGTTAGGTGCCATGGCCTGCCCCCCCCGAAATGGCATCCGCCTGTCCTGTGTTGAGGGACATGTGGAAATGAGGTAATTCCACTGATGCTGTGCGCCGTTGTGGGAGACGGTCGAGAACTGCCATGCAACTCCTCATTGGATACCATTGGGCCCTATGGGTTACAGTGGGCAATGGTGATGTACCCCGGGGGTGACGGTACGCACCACCGCGGACGTGACCGCCATTTTCTATCTGTTCACTCACTTGCTACCTGACCTTCAACAGGAGAGGACCTACACTGCAAGTGCTGCTATGACCTGTGTCTGGAACCGACCATGGCTCGTGTCACTGGGGAAAGGGCCCATGCCTTCACCATTGCGGAGTTAGAGAGACTGGTGGATGGGGTCCTAACCCAGTACCAAATGCTGTATGGGCCTCTAGACCAACAGGTAAATACACTGTGAGCATGATGCATGGGGCATAAATGCATGGAGTGCTGTGTGTGAGGGCCTCGTGTGGGGGGGGTTGGTAGAAGGGCCCTGGGCAGTGTACTGCATGTATGGTGGGCAATATCTGTACGTAAGGCGATGTGAGGACTCTGGTGGACCATGAGTGTAATAGGCAGGATGGTCTGACTGATACCTTTTGTGTATTTCTCTGCAGGTCAGCGCCCATCAAAAAAAGGGTATATGGCATGCCATCGCCAAGGACATGCGGCAAACAGTGGGAGGACTTAAGACACTGGGCACTGAAGATGGCGGAGGCCCAGCTGGAGGTGGCCTCCCAACGAGAAAGGTGTGCCCGTCGAACCCTGACCCCCCTGATGGCCCGCATACTGGCAGTGGCCTATCTGGAGCTGGGAGGGCGCTTGGGGGCGTCACAGCAGCTGCAAGGGGGTGAGTACAGTGCCCCAATATACTACTTGCTCGTGGTGGGGTGGCATGCGGGTGGGGGATGTGGGCCTGTGGGTGCCCCTAGGCCAGGCGTGACATTGCAGGATAGGGCCCATGTTGGGCAGGGTCTGATATAGCCCTCCTCCAACCAAGCTAGTAGGCATCCACTACTGGGCAGGGGTCTGTGGGTCTCAGGTATGCTGCAATTGGTGTTAGGTATCCCTGTCCATGGGCTGGTAACTAGCATTGTGACTGTTAGTGCATTTCCTAGTGCTTAGGGCTGTTCCCTGTGTGTGTCGTGTACGCCAACATTGGTGTGGTTTACGCTATTGACCAAGTGTATCCATTGTCTCTCCCCCCCCTTTTTGTTTTGTCACCCTGTCCTTATGTGCGTTAGCATCATCTAGCGGAGAAGCAGAGCCACCGGCCGATGGAGAGAGCTACATCCCACAGGGCCCATTAGGCCGAATCCACCGACGGTGAGGGCACCAGTGAGATGGAGGGCCAGGGAGCACCACAGCGGAGACTGGAGGGGACAGTTCTGACAGTGATGCCTCCTCCGATGGAAGCTCCCTGGTGGTGGCGGATACCTCTGTGCCCACCCCAACTACAGGGACAGCCTCCACCCCCGTACCAGCACCGCCCTCCCAGCAGCCTCTCAGCGTTTTTCCTGTGCCCGCTCACCCAGGAGGGTGGGCATCTCCTTCGCCCCAGGCACCTCAGGCCCGCCCCAGTTAGCCCTGCTGCCCTGAGTGAGGAGGCTATTGACCTCCTGCGATCCATCTCTGTTGGGCAGTCAACCATGTCATCCAGGGGCTGGCAGCCCATTTGCAACAAACTAATGCATTCCTGGAGGGCATTCACTCTGGCATGGCGGCCCAACAGAGATCAATCCAGGCTCTGGCCTCCTCCCTGATGGCAGCCATTGTCCCTGTTTCTAGCCTCCCCCTTCCAACTTCTTCTACCAAGTCCCTTTCCCCTTAATCCCAACCTATCACAAGCCCACAGGCTGACCAGCATGCACACAAGGCAACACACAGGAGTGGTTCAGGCAGACACAAGCACCACACATCATCCCACAGGCACTCACACAAACACCATCCAGATGCAGACATACCAACATCCACTGCCTCCACTGTGTCCCTCTCATCCTCCTCATCCACCTCCCTCCCAGTAGCGTCTACACTCACACCTGCATGCACTACATCCTCATCCACTACCACCATCACGCCTATCACTATACGTCCCTCACTGGCAGTCACCACCCCCATATCCATGCCCACGTCCCCTGTGTCCTCTCCCACTGTTTCTGTGCACCCTCCTTCCACAGTACACAAACGCAAGCACTCAGACACCCAACAGCCATCCACCTCACAACAGCATCCAGCCCATGCACTTGCACCCAAACACAGCAGACACCTCCTACGACCACTTCCTCTTCCTCCACTCCCAAACCTCCACCCTCTTCCCACCCCAATGTCCGTAAGAAGCTTTTCCTCTCCACCATTTACCTCTTCCCTACTACCCCCCATCCTAGGGTGGTCAGAACCCAGGCGAGCACCTCAGCCACCCAGTCCACGGCCACAGTAGTGTTGACAGCTACTGCAGGTGGAAGAGGATCCCGGCCACCAGGCAGCAACACTGAAAGGGTGCCTGCACCAGGTGCATCAAGGAAGGGCAACGAGGCACCACCAGCTGTGATAGAGAAGGTCAAGGAGGCACCACTAGAAGCATCTAGGAAGGGCAAGGAGGCCCCACCAGGTGCAGGAGGGAAGAGCAAGGGGCGATCCCTGGCTGCTGACAGGAAGGGCAAGGGGCCTGCACCAGCAGGCAGGAAGGACAGGAGGCCTGGTGCTGGGACTCATTCAAACCCCCCACCACCAACCATGGTGGTTCAGCCATCCGAGGCTGCAAGGGAAGGGCTGGAGCCTCCCCCCACCACTGCCAGCACTGCCACCAGCACCTCCTCCAGCACCGCCACCAGCACCGCCACCAGCACCACTGCCAGCAGCAGCAGCCCCAGTGGGCAGCCATCCAAGGTTGCAGGGGATGGGATAGAGCCTCCTTCACCACTGAGCAGCCGTCACTGCCGACGGACAATGTGTAGTCCTGCCTCTATGGGCTGTTGTGCGTCCTGGTCCCTGCACATCCTGTGGGTCTGACACCCAGGTGAGAGACTGTGACCTTGCTCTCCCCAAGATCTGCATCACATGGCGCAATGCCCCCTCCAGAACCAGTGGAAGAAGCCATCCACTCACCCCATCCTTCCTAGGATGAAGCACACTGGGAACAATGCCCCCTCCAGAACCGGTGGAAGAAGCCATCCACTCACCCCATCCTTCCCAGGATGAAGCACACAGGGCACATTGCCCCATCCAGAACCAGTGGAAGAAACCATCCAATCACCACATCCTTCCCAGGATGAAGTACACTGGGCACAATGCCCCCTCCAGAACCAGTGGAAGAAGCCATCCGCTCACTCATCTTTCCCAGGATGAAGCACACTGGGCACAATGCCCCCTCCCGAACCAGTGGATAAGCCATCCACTAGAGAGACTGTGGCCTTGCACTCCCCAGGACCAAGCAGTGGACAAACCACCCACTTGAGAGACTGTGGCCTTGCACTCCCCAGGACCAAGCAGTGGACAAACCACCCATTAAAGAGACTGTGGCCTTGCACTCCCCAGGACCAAGCAGTGGGCAAGCCACCCACGAGAGGTACTGTGGCCTTGCACTCCCCAGGAACAACAGCACGCAAACCACCAACTTGAGAGACTGTGGCCTTGTACTCCCCAGGACCAAGCAGTGGGCAAACCACCCACTAGAGAGACTGTGGCCTTGCACTCCCCAGGACCAAGCAGTGGGCAAGCCACCCACGAGAGAGACTGTGGCCTTGCACTCCCCAGGACAGTGCACAGGGCATGTTGCCCCCTCCAGGACCAGTGGTGTTGTCCCATCTTCCGGCTAAGGTGGCCTCCCGTCCACCGGAGGTGCCTGTGTATTTTCAACCTGATGCTCCTGCAGGGTTTTCTCCGTGTTGTTGCAGGAGTGAGGTGGGGCCTTGGCCTATGTCTTGTGGCCCTGTGGACCACGGACATTGAGGACTGAGCAGTGTCCTGACATTTGTAAATATATATATACGTTTGTATTTTGATGCACTTATTCATGTTATTTTATCGTATTACACTCACTTTCTTCAAATCATTTTGTCCTTGCATTATTCCTGAGGGATACGGGGTGAATATGTAATGTTTCTGCATCTAGTAGTGTGTATGGTGTTAGGGGTGGGGGTGTTGCGTGTCTGTGTCACTCTCTTTTTCCTCCCCCCTCCCTTGTGTGCTAGGCGGTAGTACTCACTGTGGTCGTCTTCGCCGGCGTTGATGTTCATAATGCAGGGAAAGGTAGACGAGCATCCATGGCGTCATGGTTGTTCCCTGAGTCTCCACAGGTGAGCCCTTTGACTTCTGTATTCTGTTTCCAACATGCTTTTGATGTTGTTGGTACCGCCTTGGATAAAAGTGGTGGATAGGCCTTTCGTAATAGTGTGGGCGGTACATTGTCTTCCGCCTGGCTGTTGGTGGTTACCGCTGTGGTGCTTGTTGATACTGCTGTGGCGGTTTGTGTGTTAAAGTGGCTGGCTGTCTGTGTGAGCGGTTTCTGCCGTAGTCATAATTCCATTTTGGTTACCGCCGACCTGTTGGCGGTATTACCGTCGCTTTATCAGCAACTGCCAGGGTTGTAATGAGTGTCTATATATTTAAGAAGAATTGTATTCAAATTTAGAGCATCCCTGCCCTACAGTGCCTTGCTTCCATAGGTAATACTTGGTAGTAAGTTATCAGATATCACTTTTTGTAGTGGTAGATGACTTAAACCTTCTACTGACCTCTGTAATGTATGAAATGCGAGTAGAATTGTTTTTCCCTTTTTTGCATGTCCTCTTTGTGTTTGTTTCATCAAAAAGGGCTCCCATGTATCTATAACTTTTAACCTGTTCCAATTGTTTGCCTTGTAGGTATCATTTCTACTTTTTCTGTACTCTGTTACTAACTACCTTGATCTTATTATTCTTTTCTTTAATTGTCATACCATTTGCCATGCAATAATGAGATATTTTATTGTTAAAGTGTTGTAAACCAACGTTGGTTTAGCTTAAAAGAATGACATCATCCGCATAAAGAAGGTTCAATATATGCTTATTACCCAGCTTTGGGGGATGCACATTTACTTCATCCAGTGCTTCTGTCAAATAGGCCAGAAATAGATTAAATAAATGTGGTGCTAGGATGCATCTTTGCTTCAAACCATGTGATGATTCAAATTTCATGGAAAGGAAAGAGCCATCCCCTATTTTCACCCATATCCAAGTATCCGAATACAACATCTAAATTGCTTTTAAAAGGCAAGGGGGGATACCCAAGCATGCCAATTTTTGCCAGACAGTATATTTTTGTACGTAGTCGAACGCTGATTTAAAGTCTGCAAAACACATGTAAATTGATTGTTTATGTATTTATGTTTATCAACTAGTATTGAGAGCACTAGTATGTTTAACGCTGTCCCTAGTCCTTGGACGAATCCGGTCTGATTTGGTGGGATAATGTGTTTCCCTTCTGCACATTCTGAAAGTTCACTTAGGAGAAGACCTGCAAATATTTTTTCCTTGGTGCTTTGTAGCATAAATAGTCGGTAATTTTCAGATTGGTGCCAATCCCCTCCTTTAAAAATAGGTGTTATTATGGAATCTTTCCATGATTCTGGAATGGCTTGTAGTTGAAGTGCACTGTTGAATACTAGAGACAAACATTCTGCCTGGAAAACCGGATTTACCTTATACAGGATTTTTAAGTATTGAATATACTTGCTTTTTCTCATTTGTGCTATGCATCGGGGACAGTTCTACCTGAGACAAAAATGGAGCTAAATATAATGCTGGATGAGGTATGTTAATTCTAATTCCCCATTTAGTGTAGCACTCTTTTTCCTGGAGAACCTTCATGGCTAAACCAATAGAAGCCCAGGTCACCAAGGTGGACTCTTGTGTTTTATTGTCTGTAGGAGGCATAAATTCAATATAGTCGATGTCCTCCAAAGGAACCCTTCCCAAAGATGGGATTAATTGTAAAACCTGTAAAATATTACCACAATTGTGTATATTGTATCTTCCCCTTGAGAGGTATTCTAGGGTAAAGATTATTTGACTACTCTCGTTTAGACAATCTAACGGGATGGTTGTATTACCTGAATTAGATTTAATACCATCTCTACAGATTGACTTTGATACCAAAGATATATCCAGTGGTCTTGTCAAGTAATTGGATACTGCGGGTACAATTAATTCATGATTTTCCACACTACTAACTATAGGTTTGTGGGAAAGCCCCCTGTCCTCCCTAATATGTTTGTTTGGGGTAGGTTGCTCTGCAGGTGAACTCAGGACCACAAGTGTAGATGGTGTTGCTTCAACTGTGTCTTCATAGTCCTCCATTAAAAGACCAGTGTCATGTTTTTTAATACTTTATGTTCAAAAAGGGCATTCAACTTCTTCCTTTTTTCAGATCACTTACCAACTTGTTATCAGTAGTATTGTTTATACATAAAATACCTCTATCCATATTTTTTTATTTAGACCTTGTGTTGTTTCTTCTTCTTTTTTTGATCATCCTTTTTGCTGGAGTTTGGATCTTAGATGCCTGTACATTATTGTGTCCCTGATCAACCGTCTCGTCTTCCTTCACCTTTAACTCTGTTAGTTGATTGTCAAAACCTGCTTCCGGGGCCATAGACCTAGAGCTATACGAATTGCTGATTTCCGGAGATATTTGTGCTGGTAGAATAAAATCCTTCATATGTCCGGAGATATCTAGATTTACTTTTAGGTCTCCTATTAAGGTGGTCATAATGTCTGGAATTGTTGCTAGTTTATTGATCAACAGAGCACAGGTGCATTCCATATAAGATACAGCCACAGTTTTTTGCGCTTGAATTATTAAATTGTATAGATCAGCTAGTTTCTGGTCAATGCCAGCCACTGAATTTGCCAACATATAAAGCAGGTCGACCTGGACCTTCATTTTCTTTGATTGATAAGACAGGGCTTCTAATGTCAATTGCGATGTTTCAAACAGGACGTCCCATATCGCCCCAGCCTCATTTGAGCATTCATTTAGGGGACTTTGCTTCTTTGAGGGGTATGGTTTGTTTTCCATGGCATTATTACTTCCTAATTTGAGTTCTGCTTGAATCCCTGTATCCACTTTGGTTTGTAAAATTTGGGTACTGTTTTACTTGGTGGTTCAAAATGGGGGGCTCCAAAGGCATATGTTCTTTTCCTTAGGTACATATTAATCAATTAAGCAGTGGTCCATTCTTACAGGAACAGGACTATGTGAGCCTGAGTTGTTAGATCTGATATCCGTTTGATGTTTCTTTTGATCTTTCTCTAAGTCCTTTTCAAAAGGGTTTTGTTTTTAAGTAACTTTTACATTACCCTCAATTGGTTGTTGGGGGATAGGCTTCAGTATTGATGGTGACAAACTTTGAGGTGATATTGAGCTAGAAGAGTTTTGTGGTGATAATGATTTCAACAAAGGTAATTCCAGGTCAGTCATGGGCCCCAAATGTGCATTTTCTGTCATGTCTATATTTGCTGCATGGACTGTCGCAAACTCAGACTCCTTTCCAAGCCCAGTATTAACGTTTCGATCATCTAACAAATAAATGGCATATATTGTAGGTGAGATTCTTTCTGGAAGGTCTGCTGTTTTCTTGGATATTGCAAGCAAGGCTCCAACTGGATCCTTTAAAAAATCAAACTTGTGCAGAATCTTTGTTGACTTTTCAAACATTCAATATACTGGGGATATTAGTGGCTGGGGACCTCCTGCGGATTTTACTTTCAAGTATTTTACTGCTGACAAAGCTTGCAGTTTTTTCTTTCTCTTTATGGGGGGAAATGTCCCCCTTTCACGACCTGATCTCATATTTTCCTACTTTTGCTATCACTCGCTCAATAATGTTCCAGATGTTTGGCACCAGTGATGCATCTCCTATTTATGATTTGCCCTGCCCTTGCTAAAAGGATAGTAGAATGTTGATGGAGAGGGTGGGGTCAATTGCCAAGATGTGCCAAAGCTGTGCAAACCAAGAGCCAACTGTTTCCACATATCACCCAGTGCTCACACCTGAAGCTTCATATGGACCAAATGGATGTGTATATTAACCCACCATAGATGGTGATTTGGCTGCAGTGCCGCCTTCTCCCACCCAGCCATCAAACTGCCAAATCGCTAACCACCCACTGCCATCTGCCAACCAGCCACCAAAAACAGCAACAGCAGCAGCGGCCACAGCAGTCACAATTGCGGGAGGTGATAGGCGGGTGAGGCGAGTGAGCTCTGCGATTGTCTTTCTCTGCTCCATTGTTCATCCACTGCCTGCCTCTCATGGAAAGTATTGTTGTCCTGATGAGACCTTTGTAAATTTTGAGCCGGGTCAAAACATTGACAATTATATAGGGTGTTGTCTGTTGTAAAATTAACGCTATGTTTTCTTACCCAGTCTTTCATTATTCTAATGTCGCAAGAAAGGTTCATTTTGGTAGAAGTCAATTCTTATTAGTAAAGATAACCCTCAACCATGGTGTTACATTTTACATTCTGAGTTTGTGCTTCTCTAGAACAAGCATGCACTCCTAAACTATACTTTCTGCCAGTATGGTTGACATGTGACCTCTACACCTTATAGTCCTCTGTCTTCTGTAACATTTCTGTAACACTGATTCACACACATATGATTCATTGTCTCTGTGTAATGTATGTGTGTTGTAAAGTGCTCTGACAACCTACACTGGCATGTGTGGCACTTTAAAATAAAAGCAATGCATATGAGAGAAAGTGGTTATGGAGACTTGAGGAGCACTGTTAAAGGGTGGTGCTGAGGGAATCCGTAATGAAGGAGGTGATGGGGGGTGCCAGCAAACATTTTAGCACCAGGCACCACAAGCATGGAAGCTGGCCCTGCTTTCATCCATGACTGCTTTTTTCTGAATTCTAATAAGTACCTTGCAAGGATTTGTTTGTGACTCACTTCATTTTATGGAATGAACATTGCTGAAATGGAAAGCACTTTGTAAAAAGAGTAATGACTGAACTTTCTGCATATTTTGTGAACTTGGCTGTGAAATCCTTTCTACGGTACTGTAGAGAGTACTAGAAATATGGTGAGTTCTTTAACACACATTTTAATCATTCTCTTTATAGTGGATATCAGCATACAAAGTAATCACTGTAATAGTTGTACTTAGATGTTATAAGACATTTAGAGAGTTGTGATAGTAGTCAAAAGAAAGGTGCTGAGTTACATATTCTTTTGTAGACCTGAATAGAGAAATTGCACTTACCAAAATCTGTCTGATGAGAAGAAAGCCTAGCACCAGCCATTTTTCTCCCTAATCCCATGTACCATCCCATCATTGCATGATTGCATTAAATTTATGTGGGTCTGGAGTGCCATGTGGGAGAGTTAAAGCAAGCATTGGTGGTCAATGGCACCTCTGCAGAACAGAGACTTCTTGTAAGTTCCCAGAGTACTGTGCTCAATTCCCCAGCTGCGTTCCACATCCGATGCAGCAGACTCCAATGTTGATGATTAGCAATCAATCATCATCTTGACGGCAGGATCTCACTGAGCCTATTTGGATGACACAGTTGTGCTGGCACTCTATCAGCAGCAGTTCCATGATGGTAGGAGTCTGTCATGGAACCTGTTCAGCACAGTAGTATGGCTGTGAATATTGTTTGGATGCTAGCAGTCCACACCTGTTGCATACTAGACAATTGTGCACATCTGTAAAACACACTATATAACACACTACATTTCAGACATGATCCTTTGCCTTCACACTGCATCAGATCATTTGAATGCCGGCATTGCAACTCAGGAGACAGGTTTCATCTTGTTGCCATTATTTTTTGAGTTTCCATTTACCTTTGGCACACTAGATTTACTTTTTCACTAATTCACTATGACATGGAGGAGTAATCCATGTTTCACAGAGGGAGAAGTCAGTTAAGGTGGATGAAATTATTAGAGTAGAGACAAAAATGTTTGGGGCACAAGTACAAAATACTGCCATTCCTCAGAAAAGGCAAATGTGGTACAGCATAGTCAACAGAGCGAATGCTGTAGCTAACAATCTGCACATACAGAAGGGAATCTGGAAGAGGTTGAATGACCTCGGGGGGAGAGTCCATTCCCTGGCCTTGTAGCATCTCCTTGAGACCCAGATGACTGGTGGTGGTTCTCACAGTCCCCCATTACAACCCTTTCCTTGGGAGGAGAAGGTCCTGCAGATCCTACATCCTGAAGGCTTTACTGGAATCTCTGGTGGAGAGGAGACTGGTAAATTACACATATGTATGTCTCACTAATCACAAATGGAGTCCTTCCCTTAACTTAGCTGTTCAGAATATTTCTAGACATCTATCAAAACATATATATTTAAACTTGAGTCCACAAAATAACTTGTGTAATCCAAATGAGCGGCATCACGGTTGTTACAATCTATTTAACAGTAACCAATATGCATAGTGAGATTGTGTGTTGTCCTCCATGGATCACCCCTTGCATTTGCCTTGTCTCAATGTAGGTTGTTTTGCTTCAAAAAACATGTTACAAACTCCATCTATGTGCACATGAAGGTCTAGTGCTTGTAAGTGGTATCTCAACCCATTCACTTTATACATCTGTGTACATATTCCAAATGTGTGTTTATTTTTCATTGTATAGATGTATATAGGTATATGTTACCCACTTTTGTATTGACAGTAGTGTTTACAAATTACTACAGCTACCATGATGCCCTGCTTTTGTCTCTGCAAAACAATAGTTCAATGTGATGTAGTTTAACCTCCCTTCCCTTCCAGATATGGCAAAAAATCAAAGCTTTAGGTAGTTGCCATTTAACCTTTCATAATATGTATTGAAATATCATCTGCTGTGTTGATCCAATATGTTGTCAGCTTCTTGTGACTACATTGAATTGACCTACATGCTTGCATAAATCACAGTTTGTATATTCAAAGGTTTCCAATCATGTTCTCTAGCATGCTGATTATCAGTAGTATTGATAGATAAATTACTTTGCAGTGTTCATATGATGACCAATGTAATTAAATACAATAAGTTGTACCACAGTTTGTGAGGTCGCTAGTCCTTGCAATGGCACAACTCTCAAATCTCCTCTCTACTATGTTGAGTTGCCTACGTGGTGCATGTAATGTACACTGTCTATTCTGCATTTTGCATTTCAGGACATCTCTCCATCATTGTTACTGAAGTTTGCATCTGTGTAAATTAACCTGCGTTTGCAAAAAGTGAAAAATCACACAAAGGCCTAAACGTTCCATTGATCATTTAATTAATTTTTTTAAGTTGCTTCATTTGTAGCAGAAGACACACTTGAGGAACAATAAAGTCCTTTAATGTCATTTTGTTTGTAATTCATATTAGGTCCATTACCCAGGGCCCGAGGAACACCATCTGCAACAAAAGACACCTCCACTCCTGCCCAGGTTCAAGCCTTCAGTGAGGACACCACTGCTTTAAGTGTGGATGATGAGGACATGGCTGGCCAATCTGGTCTGCCTGCACAGACAGCACCAGTGAGGCACACTCAGCCCACAACTACACTTCCCACCCCAGCTGCTATGACAACCTATGGCTATGGATACCTCCGCTTCCTGTGTCCAGAGAAAAACAACTCCCATCTTGTACCATCAGTCCGAACTACTGTTAAGCAACTACCACCACCACCTCTTGTTGTGCCAGGACCCGGTGGAATGGGGCACAGTGCCTCAAGGTCACAGGGTAGAGGAGATAGGGGTTGTGAGAGGGAATCTGTCGGTCAGCATAGTGAAGCCACTGGTGTCACTGTCACCTAGACCACCATTGACCGTGTCTTGGGGGCACTCCAACAGTCCAGAGACATGATGGGCTAGGTAGTAACAGAATTCCAGGACACCAAGCAGGTGCAGAGGAAGCACAATGTACAGATGGAGAACTGAACTCCAGTTTTTACTCCTTGACTGGGGTGAGGTATGATATCTACCACATATGTGCAGGGCTATTCTTATACCATTAAGTCCTGTTTGTGGTCCCTCAACATCAGGACAGAATACTCCAACATCAGCCATAAAGGGAGGCCCTGCCACAACAGGTCTACCCACCCAAGTACCTGCACCTGTGAACTCTTTCCCCAAGAGGTGGCATTCATCTGGATCACCAGGAGAGGATGGTAAAACCTCTACTACCACCTCCAAGAGATGCAGAACCTAATGTCCTCCAGCATGTGCCTACCATTCACTCCCCGGCTATTTCAGGACACATTTACTTTTTTTGAAGACAGCAGTATTTTGTACATTAGACTCCAAACCATTTTGCTTCTACTATGATACTTTCATCCACTGTGATTCTTTTTTCCTATTCCTTGGTTTTATTTTGAAATATGTGTTTGTTCATTTGTCCATCAAATCTAATATAAATTACACAGTTAAAGACTGTTGTAGAATTTATTGTGGTATTTCCTTTTTCAACTCTTACTTTGACCATCATTTTGTGAAACATATTGACCAATAAGTTCCAAAGACATATTAGTATGACAAATAGGTAATCTGTTTCCCATTTCATGCAAGCAGAAGAAAATAAAAATCACAATGTATTGGTGTCATACATTTCTATGTAACAAGTTGTGACCAATTGTGAGCTGATTCTCACAAGCAATGCATAACCAAAATAGTATGTGCCATTTAGAGGTTGACACCTCTCAACCTTTGCACAATGGAAGAAAGAGAAATTTAATAAAATCAAATTAAATACCCATACTATCATTGATTCGTATCTGGTGAAATGACACAATCAACTTTCAGTGGTGTGCTACAAACAGTTATTTCAGCGGTGAGGAGACACATCAACAGCTTCCTACACTGAACACAAAGTGAAGATTTAGCCAATGGGAAGGGCAATCAATATGCCATGGCTTGACATATCCATGTTGTGAGGGCAAGTTAAGCAGCACATATTGCCTTGGTGCCAACATCCAACAAAAAACAGGTTTGCTACAATCTGAAGAACTTACATACAATCACTGTGCATGTTGTCTCTGTACAATGTCTTTACATCCAAATTTGATGTCTGTCCCAGGATCAACCCATGTTCCCTTTGTACTTTCCAAAAGCAACATATGATTGTAATTGTCACAACTTCAAAATGCCCAAATGAAGATGACATGGTGAAGGGCCCTAAAACAGAATAACAAGAAAAGATTAATGATCTTACAGAAGACATTTCACTTAATTGATAAGGCAGGAGGACATGTACCTAGCACACGCAAAGAAAATCTATTTTCAGAAACACAGCATCAATGTATGGAAACTTTGAACAATAAATATCTTTGTGTAAAGCTTTCCTGGAATGACAATTACTACTACATTAGCATCACAGATTGTCATATTCAGTATGGTACAAATTGTCCTGACATTGGATGATACAGATGTTACAATATGTAAAGGTACACTTAAACTCAGGTGAAGAAGTGGTCAATGATTTCTTAAAGTAAGTCCATTCCTTCCTCTTCACCACTGTCATCTTCATTGGGCATTTCAACATCCTTACCTAGTGACTCTTCACGTTCTCCATCCTCTGTGATGATTGGGATATTCCATCACAGGGCGATGTTGTGCAGCATGCAGCAGGAAACTGTGATTTGGCTCACCTTATTCGGTGAGAAGAGGAAGGCTCCACTGGTCTTGTCCAGGCCTCGAAACCTGGCCTTGAGGAGCCCAGAAGCCCATTTCACTGGCCTCCATTTTCTTCCATGGGCCTCATTGAAGTGGACTTCTCCTGGCATTGTTGGATCCCTAGCGGTGCTAACAACCATGGTTGTTAGGATGAGATGAGTCTCCTACATGGAAGCAATAAATCAATAGATTAATATCACATCAGCCACTGGACCTTCTTAAGCTAGGATGAAAGCAAATGATCCTCAAGCCATATGGTATTTACCAACAAGCCAGGCTGTCTCTGGTCCAAGTTGTGACATTTGCAGGGGTATGATGCTGTGCCATAATATAAAGGAATCATGTATTGACCCAGGAAAGTGGGGGCACACACTTGAGATGTACAAATCTGTTAAGCAGACAACTTGCACATTGATGGAATGGAAGTTCCTCTGATTGTGGTAGACCTGTTCCCTTGCGCATGGTGTCACTAAGGCAATATGCATGCCATATATTGTTCCAACAACATATGGTAGTCCACTCAAATCATAAAATTCTCTCTTCACAGTGGCCAAATCCTACTGGATGTAGCTGTTGATGTGTCTCAGCATTGAAGAAAGGACTTCTTGTAGCACACCACTAAAGTTTGATTGGGACATGCCTCTCAATACTGCCCCAGTGTAATAAAAAGTGCCAGTGGCCACAAAATGAAGTACTGCCATGAGTTTCACTATTGGTGTTTTTGCCATTGTATTCCTATAGTGAGGTAAGAGATAAGGCTCCAGCTGGTGACACAAATCCAGGTTAGTTTGCCTATTTAAACAAAACTTCTTAATAACATCCCTTTCCTCCATGGTGGCAAGATCTGGAAAAGTCCTGAAGACCTGAAGCCGCCATCTCCTACCCATGCCTGGGTTCAAATATCTGCATGTATGGAAAAGAAAATGTCAGCTTGAATGGTCACACCATACTTTGATAATCAGCACACATCTTGAGTCTGGGCAACATTAGGCATCTCTTTGTGTCATGTATAGACATTATTGTCCAAAAATCTTTTACTTAAAAAATCACTTTTTTACATGTCATTCCTTTTATTATGTGCAAATACTACATTTGAAATGTATTATTCGCACATCATTTTTTTCTCCCAAAATACCATCAATGGAGGTATTACTTCCCCGTGGCACTATCGATGTCAAACACAAACACAGTTCACTTTTTAATGTTTCATATCTTGCCAAAAATGGTGTAGTTGATATCTGACATTTGTATAGACAGTAGCCTCCATTTTGAGTGCTGGTGACGCACGAACAATTTCAAAATAAATAACTTAACTCCCTAAAATGGCGGCTTCCTGACCTTGCCGTCAGGACATTGGCTACACAAATGACGCCGTCGGAAGTTGATAGCGTAGTAGGTGGAACAGCCCGCAACGGACCCTGTCATATGCTAACGTGTGTGATGACTATGCATGAAAGCCAATGGCTGAGGTCATCTCGGATCACGTCTGCCATGTACTTGTATGCAGCGTATTGAAAAAAAGCTCACTTGCCTCCTAACATTGCAGCTAACAGGACCTCCTCATTTTTTGCTGCTTTTACTGACCTCTGGGAGCCTAGATGGCAGGCAAAGCAGGTGACAGGGCCTGTGGCTTCTCCCCTGAGGAGCTAGGGCGCTCGCCACAAATTTCCTGTCCCTTTACAGCCAGCTGTACATCCCAGCGGAACAGGTACATGTTTGAGTGGGAAATGTTTGCCAAAATAACTTGTTGTCTCTTTGCTCACAGGCTATTTGGTCCCATTATGTTCATGACTGAAGTGTTGTGATTGGAGGGCAGTGAGCTGAATGACTTAGCTGTGTACAGGGTGTTGTTTGAGGGTGTTAGAAATGTCTGTACATTAAATGAAAAGTCATCTGAAAGAATTAGCTGAGGTGTTAGTGCATGTTGCTCCTAACTCCAGGTTTAATGAGACAAAATGCAGACCCCTCCCAGTGGGTAGTAGGCACTGTACCACTAGTTTTCAGTCGAAACATACAGGCCAGTTCGAAATGGTAGAAATCTAAATCTCAAGTAGAATCTTCAAAGTTATGGAGTTGTCTGATGCTGTTCTGTCAAGTGAATGTACAGGCCACATTTTGGAATTGAACTATCTTTTTTTTAAGCATGTGATGGTGCCACATATGGGGAAAGGTATCACCTGTTCTTCAAGTCTAAATGGCACAGGCTGTTAATCATCCTTACAAGTATGTTCCATTGCTACACACATTTTTTCATATATCACCCAAAACCGTGCTCTCATTGACACATGGCAGCCCTGGGGGTCTTTAAGTGGTGCAGCCTGCATTGCAGGAAGAGTGGGATGACCTCCATTGCTGGACCAGGAAGTTAGCAGAAGTCCAGATTAGCCAGGCCTCCCAACGAGGCAAGCGCTTGTGCTGCAGCTTGACTCCCCTATTGGCCGGCATCCTTGTGGTGGCTTACCCGGAGTTTGATGGGAGGCTGAGGGCCCAACAGCAGCATCAAGGGGTGTGTTATTGTATGTAGCTAATCTTGTTGTTTAACATTTCAATTTACAGCAATATTGTTTGACATGAACATGACGATTGACACACATCCAACGCAGACAAGGATTTCTGGACGTGTATGTTTTTCAGACAGTGTCTGATGTTGTGTTTTGAATGTGTTTTTGTGCTAAGGTTCTCCACTAGATTCCTCATCACAAGCCAAGTACTGTTTAGAGAAAACACATGGCAGCATGTGAAAAAAGGGGTACCTGTAATTTCTTCTTCTTATGAGGGACAATTGTACCAAACACACCCCATTTGAGGATTGGGTCAGGTGTGATGCTCCATAACAGATGTGAGTAGGTATTTACTAATTCTGTCAAAGCCATTTGTCATGCAGAGAAATAAAAGTGCATAATAGACAGAAGGCATATGTGGTATGGGAGCTACCATGGGGAATTTCTAGACTGAGCAAATGGTTTGTGGAATTCTTCCTTGCAGGCATGAGATACTGATGATTAAGGAGCCAAGTTTGAGTATCTTGAAGCTAGTTTAATATGTAGACTTGGCAAATGTTTTGTAAGCAAAGTTCATGTTCAAATATTTTAACGCAGATTTCGTCAGACTGTTGTATCTGTCTTTACAGCATCATCTGAGCAAGACAAAGGTGATGGCAGCCCCATTGGCGGGGAGTAAGTTGGCCACTGTGGTCCTGGTGCAGACACCACTGACACCGAGGGACACAATGCCACAGAGGGTGAGTGGACTGGCGTGAAGGTCACATTCAACTCGTCATCTTCTTCGAAGGCCTCCACAGACGACCAGTCCCTAGCGGTGGCTGACTCTAGTGTGATTATTCCACCTTCATCGTTGTCTGCCACCCACGTTTGAAACTCTACCGTCCCCCTTGCTCCCCCCCAGATGGCTGTTATCAATCCTCTAAAAGGGGTGGCATCACCTTTGCTGCAGGCACCTCCCCTCCACCCCTATCTTCCAGGCTGTGCTCAATCAGGAGGCTGTTGATCTTTTGCAGACTATCGCTGTAGGCAAGACCACACTATTGAATGCCATCAAGGGGCTTATTGATCAGAATACCTAGATGCTAGCTCACTTGGATGGTATTTAGTACCACATAGGTAGGTGCTACTAATATCTTCGAGGTGTGTTATGTTGCAGTTTTCTAAGTAAGACATTACACACATATACATTGTGCATCATTATAGTGTTGTTTGCAAACATTTTTAAACAAGCTCAAGTCTAGTGCTAATGTACAGCGACAATTCAGAGGATGACAGTGACATAACCTCCCGTTTTGGTGATGACGGTGTTGATTTTCTTCTTGGCCCAGGAGCAGCAACAAGGACAGGACTTGTGCTATTGGGCCCATGGTGGCAGAAAATGGGAAAAGTGAAAATAGATAGGATTTGTCCTTTTATACCTCCCAATTTGCCAAGATGAGGTGTTGAGGTTTAGCTATCACAATTGCCTCAACAGGTATACACATCAATATTGGTTCAGTGGCAAAGAGGGAAGGAGTCCCACTGCCAGCCACTTTTGCCCATGGGGCTGTCCATGCAGGTGGAGATTCTTGGTGATGACGGTGGGCCACCAACGGTCTATCACCTATGCTCCCGCTAAAATTCAAGTAGAGCAGCCAGACTGTCATGGCACTGGACAGGTTTTCAGCCAGAAAACCAATGGCAGGACCATTACCACCAAGATCTAAATCAGTCCATAAGTTCAAGTTGCTGTTAACAGAGAAATACCATAAATAGGGATGCTTTTGCAGACACCTACGGCTGCAGATATTGAAGAAACCCACAGAAATTGGGGATATTTATTAATCAATGTTGCCTGCATTTTTAATATAATCCCGTTGTTTTTCCATCCCTTGAGCCAAAGGTTGTTTTTATGTTATCCTACTTAACAGATCAGATGAAGCAGGTTCTTGGTCTATGGTTCTGCGGGAAGAAAATAATCCACTATTATATGATGTAGAAAAATTCAAGGAAGAACCTAAAAGATTTTTTTAGTGACACATTTTAACACATAGGGCCTGGTATAGAGTCTGGCAGACAGGTTACTCCATCACAAACGTGACGGATATCTTGCATGCGCATTATGATCTCCATGGGCGATAATGGTATCGTAATATGGCAGAAGTGATATCTGTCATGTTTGTGATGGAGTAACCCCCTCCGCCAAACTCTGATTCAGGCCCAAAGTGTTTATAATGAGTTCTCAAACTTAAAAGAAGGGAAGAAAGAAATATTACACAATAAAAAAATTGGTATTATAGCCTAAATGAGCTGCAATTTTCTATAGGGGTTTAAATGAGGAATAGAAAGGTTTTTGTGTCCCAAATTCCAGCTACAGCTATTGCTACTGAAGAATGAATTGATATAACCATAGAGGTAGGTCATAGCATGTCTGAAAGAAGAGTTGAGAAAAGAAGAATTGGATACTTAGTATGGTGGCCTCATAGAAACTTCTCAAGAGAGCAAATTCACTCGCCTTCTGTATAACATATGCAGAATGGTGCTGTTCGCCCACTTAGTAAGAAAGAAAAACATTCATGCAGATCAAAAAATTGTGCTATGTTGCACTATTTATAACTACACATATTATATCATTGATGATGTCTGGAATCTGCGGCGGGGCAAGTTATATTTATGCTTGTGTGCATTCACAAATGGAAATGTGACCCTTTCTCATTCTGGTAATTTTTGAAAAGTTATGCCAGCTAAGACATGAAGTAACCCTGCTTCCCATTTGCAAAGGACAACAGGTCACCCCCAGAATTTGCTTGGGGTGTAGTAGAAAGTCTATTTCTAAGGGGACAAATGTTTTCCCCACAGAGAAAAAAGTGTGTTTGTGCAGGGGACTCCGTTTTCTCTGTGCTTAAATCTTCACCTTGAAATAGGAGCTTTTGGAAAATGTTGCATAAATTTATAACAAACAGCGACAGAAACCTGCACCAAGGTGCAGTTTTATAGATGAACTTTGGGAAATATATGTGAATACCCGAAAGTAGTAGGTGTGCACCCAGGTGCAGGCATGCTTCTATGGGGGTAGATTCACTTCTTTTTTAATAGGGTAATTTATGTGTTAGTTAGACAGTAAGTAATGCATCAGTTCCCTGCAATTATATTGGATTCTCAGGCTAGAAACTGTGAGATGAATGTATGGTACAAATGAAGTATGTATGTTCAGCAAGATTACCATCTATGGAGATAGGATTTTATCTTTTAAAAAAAATATATATATGACTAAGTGTAGGATTTACATGGTGTGTGATGCTGTACAGCATCTTATTATTATCAAACCTAAAATTATTAGTTTGTGAAAATAAAAAATGCTCTATTAAATTAACTGATAGACCCAAAATAGTTTCCTTAAAGTACAATCGATTTCTGGACAATAAAACTGTTCTGGGCATTCTGTAGGTGCAATGCAGTTTTGAAATAATTAATCTGGAATGCCATTCATTCATTAAGCTTTATTTCGGTAAAAAAAAAAAATACAATAAAAGCTCATCATATGATACAAATATAGGAAGTATAAAAAAGCAATAGTATAAAACACTCTGACAGGAAAATGCTTGAAAATGAACAATTAAAAAGCGAAATACAAAATTCTAAACATAATCCGGAATTATAAAAGATCATCAATATAAGAGAACAAAACTATGAAAGCCTTGACCCAACAAGCTTAAAATACAGAATAAAAAGCACAATATAGCATCTTTTAGGATTAAAATCAAATATTCCTTATAAAAACAACGTATCCAATTTTGTCTATAGACTTAGACTTCCTTTAGTGTAACACATTGCAAGCTGCCCCTAACCGTTTTGCTCTTGTGTGCCAAATTGCATCTAGAAATCTAGCCAGAGCACATACCACAATGCCATGGGTACTCGTTTTGCAGATCCTAAGAGTTGGGAGCCGGTTGTTAATGCCCATGGATCTGCAAAGAGGTATAATCCATCGAGACCGCTGTTTAGCATATGCAGGACAATGGAATAACACATGAGCAATACATTCAGATGACCCACAGCCCATTGGGCATAGAATTTGTTGGTTTTCTTGTTGGGACCACCTGCAAGTAAAAGTGCGTTGTGGTAATGATCCCAGCCTAAACCTGATGTAAAGTGCACGTGCTCGAGGAGATAAAATCAGATCCATGTAATTTTCAAATTCATAATGAGATTTGACTGATATAAACCTGTCAAGCTGAACGATGGCACCTCAACTAACTTTCCTATTTTTAGGTTTAGCCAATATGCATCCTTAACAACTTGTGGCGCATTTTTTGGGAAGCGATGAGGATCTGTCCAAAACAGGCCCAACCCTAGTTTGGTCAAACTGTTTTCAACATGATTACACCATGGGATTTTTCTTGTTACGTGTGTACCCAGCAGGGCATTCAGCCATGTTCTATATGGGCTGAAAATATCCATGGACCGAATCCTAATCCAATATGATATTGGTCTTAAAGCGGCTACATGGGCGATGGAATCTAGATTTAGGTTCATCCGAATAGGCAAAGTGGGGGAACTAGTAGGTATTTTTAGCAAAACTTTTATGAATGAATTTTCAGCAAGCTCAATGGGCCAGATGTATCAAGAAAGCCCTCTGCGAATCGCAAATAGAGATTTTTAGGAAATCGCTATTTCCGAGTAGCAATATGCTATGTAACATATTTGCGATTCGGAATTAGCGATTTCTTAAAAATCGCTATTTGTGGTTTGCGAGGCCCAAATACTGAATCGCAATTTGCGAGAACGCAATTTGCGATTCGGTAATTGAAAATTGAAAATTGCGAGAACGCACACCTGGCAGAGCCTGATGACATCACAAGCAGGGAGTGAGTCATCCCAGGCAGTTTGCAGGTGCCACACCCAAAGGAGCACTGAGAGAGACACAGCCCAGCACACAGGGAGCAAGACTGTGAACAAGGCAGGACTGCACATCACCATGGACACCTCTGCACAGGGAAAAGAGAAGGGAGAGAGGAAAAGGATACTCAAGTTTAGTGAGCAGGGACTGGAGGTACTCACTGAGGAGGTGGTGAGGAGCCATGACCGTCTGTTTGGAAAGAGCTCACTCCAGGTCCCTGAGAGTGAGAAGCGCAGACTCTGGGCAGACATTCAAACACAAATCTGCGCTGTGGGAGTTGCGCAGCACTCACTGGAGGAGATCAAAAAGAGGTGGCACGACCTGCATTCCCGTGCCAAGGAGAGGGTGGCATGACGGTACCAGGAGGCAAGAAGCACAGGAGGTGGACCATCCACCGAGATACCCTGCACACCGATGGAAGACCTGGTGGAGTCGACACTCCTCCCAGAAGCTGTCAGTGGGGTCACTGACATTGACACATCTGGCACACCAAGCACCAGTAAAGGTAAGTGCACTATTGAAATGTAACCCCATATGTATATGTACAAATGCCCCTTAGGAATTATCAAGTAGTGCAAAGCATTGTGAGAAGTAGTCCATTCCACATCTTAGAAGTTGCGCAACAATGCCTTATGGGAGCGGTAGTCCACAACCCAGAGCTGAAAGTAGCACATAGAATGTAACGAGGCAGATCAACACCCAGAAGAACACGACACCCACTACATATTGATATGATGTAACAGTACATTTATTACCATTGTGTAACCTTTGGTGATACATCCATAACTGACATGCTGCACATTGTCGTTGCAGGTTACCCAGGCCCAGCAGCATCTGCAAGTGCCGTTGTGGGGGATACTGAAACCCACCCTGAATCAGACTCAAACACCAGTGAGTCACTGAATATTGTGCCTATCAGACGCAGAGCTAGGGCTGTACCGCTACCCGAATGAGCCAGGACTCTGACGACATGCGAGATGACGGTCACACGCCTTCACCAGATGGCAGATCCACTGTTATGCAGGAGTCCCAGCCCCAGCGTATCTCAACACCCCGCAAAAGGACTCAGTATGCAGGCGCACAGTACATGGAAGCAGGAGAGGGGCCATCAGTCTTTAGTGGCCTGGAATCCGCTATGTTGAAACAGCAGCGCCTGCAAAACAGGAAAATATCAACAATACAAAGGCAGATGCAGGCACACAATGCCAACATGGGGGGGCTGCATCGGCAGTTGGAGTGCCTTAATTCCAACATCACAAAACTGCATGAGGGACAGATTCAAGCTTCTGAGAACACCAGGGAGCTGACAATTGCAGTGAGGGAACTGTGCACAGAGCTGCAGCACGACCGAGTCAGCCACCGCAGGCAGGAGAGGCATTTTATGTGCATGTTTGGTGGATTCTGTCGCTCGGTCAATCGCCTTGCTACTTCAACAGCCCTCATATTGTGGCGTGCTGTGGCCACACAGGTGGAGGCAGTGCACAGCAGTAGGGATATGGCACAGGGACTGGTTCAGATCACTAATGTACTGGACATTATGCTGGGTAACTGCTCCTCTACACCCAGTGAACTGGGACTAGGGGAGACTGAGGACACATCTAGCCTCAGCAGCGTAGCAGTGCCCACCACTGATGCTAGGCGTCGCAGTGCCAGGCACAGCACTGTCACTGAGGCCGATAACATAGGTGCCATTGAGGCCACTGTGCACTCAAGTGGCTTGCGTGGCCATAGAAAGTGACTGTAATGGCCACAGGGGACTGTTTGCTCATTGTGTAATACAGTAAACTATGGTTCAATAGTGAGATACTGTTATCTGCTTATTTTTAAGACACATATTATTTTTATTTTTTCTGCTAGTAAAACTTATGTTACCTGACATTAAGGTAATAAATATTCTAACTACAAGTACACATGTCAGTGAAGTTGTGTTGTCATTACTTACATCTGAAATGGTTGTGCCTGATGTCAACATGCCTTTGCCTGCCCTCTGCTGCACTGGCCCTGTCTGCTGGCTGTAGGGGGGTATGGGATCATCATCCTCATCAGAGTCTGAATCAGATATTTCCACAGGTATGCCCCTGGTGGTAGCTATATTGTGCAAGATCACACAAGTGGCCACTATTCTACATGTCGTCTCCAGGCTGTACTGTAGGGCACCTCCACTTTTGTGGATGCACCGGAAGCGACTCTTAAGCAGCCCAAAGGTGCGCTCCACCACATTGCAGGTTGCCCTGTGTGCTGCATTGTATCTCCGCTCTGCTGGTGTTGTAGGATTGAAGTAGGGCGTCATCATGTGGGTGCGCACTGCGTAGGCACTGTCTTCTGGAAGGAACAGAGGTTATAAAGAGTAAGTGAGCCATCTGACGTCACAACGGCATCAATGCACCAGTGTACAGAGGGACAATACCTTGTAGATATCCTTCACCAAACTCCCCAGCTAGCAGTCTTGTGTGAATCCCGCTGTGGCAAAAGATGTATGAATCATATGTGCTCCCTGGGTACCTGGCCACAAGATAAGTTATGATGTAGGAGGCATTGCATATCACCTGCATATTCATTGAATGTTGGTATTTACGGTTGCGGTACACATACTCTGTGGCCGATGGTGGACAGATTGCAACATGTGTCCCATCTATGGCACCTAGGATGTGGGAGAACTGTGCTATCTGGTAGAAATCTATTTTTGTATGCAGTATTTCCTGTGGGGTGTGGGGGAATCTGAGGTACTGGTGTATCCTACTCAGCATGGCGTTGATAAATGCATTGAAAAATCTAGAGAGGGCACTCTGTGATACTCCTCCAGCTGCTGCTATGACCCCTTGATAGCTCCCTGAGGCGAGTAGGTGGAGGGAGCATAATACCTGCACATGGGTGGGTATGCTATTAGTCCTATGTGTTGTGCGCCGCAATATGGGTTGTAGCTCAGCTATCAGGTCCAGTATCATGGCTGAGCTCAACCTGTACTTCTCATATATCTCCTCCTCAGTCTGGTCAAAAAGGGTAATGCGCACTCTGAAAATGCGCTTCTGTCTCCTCCTCCATCTCCTCAAACCTACCAAGGTCCTCATTCTCCTCGCCATGACGTAGAGTGCAGCCATTGTGGAAAAGGGTCTGAGGCATTCTGGGCCTGTTTATATAAGTTGCACCTGGTTACCACCTGGTTTCACTTAGTGGTATTTTGCATGTGCAAAAGGCCATTCTGCGAAAAATCACAATTTGCGATTTTTTGATGCATCGAATTGCGACTTGGTTTTGCGAGTCACATTTTGCGTCTCGCAACTTGTGATTTGAAATACCGAATCGCTAATTGCGATTCGGTATTTCATGTCACAAATTGCGAGACGCCAAATCCGACACGAAAAACCAGGTTGCAACGCTAAAAATCGCTATTTTTGTGATTCCTTATTTTTGGTCTGCGAATGCCTTTCAGGCATCGCAGACCACGTTTTTGCATTTGCAAACGGCCAAATTTTGCGATTTGCACCGTTTGTGAATGCAAATTTGTTTGATACATCTGGCCCTAAGTCCCTCAGATTGCCATGCCCCAAAGCTCTGCTCCATACAGAGCCACCCCTCTAGCTTGTACTTTGTATATTTCTATTGCGGGGGAGATTGCGAATCTGGGAGATCTGTTGGCAAATCTCAAAAGGCCCCCGAGTTCTGTTTCAGTCTCATATATGCCTTTGATAAATGGGCCTGCCATTTGTGCGTGTCCTCTAATCTAACTCCCAAATAATCAAAATCAGTGACTCTCTCTAATACTTCCCCATCCAGTAGGATCGTCTTCCTTATTTTATGTTTTTTGACACCAAAAATCATATATTTGGTTTTTAAGGTATGAACTTCAAGGCCGTGGTCCTTGCAAAAGCACATAAACTTCACTAATAAATTGGCAAGGCCAGGGGCAGTTTGGGATAATAACAAAGTATCATCCGCAAATAGCAGACATTGAATCTTTGTCCCACCTAATTTTGGTGCATCATTTTCACAGTCCAATAAATAAGGGATACATGCATTGATAAACATTAAGAAAAAAGTGTGGGGGCCAGCACACATCCCTGCCTCACTCCTCTTTTAATCGGGATCTCGCTTGTTACCTCCCCGTTCAATCCCCATCGAATTTGAGCAAAACTCTCAGTATATAGACTTTTATTTAAATTTAATAGGGGACTCGAGAAGCCGACTCTGTCCAATACCTCCCACAATTAGCAGCACAGGACCAGGTCAAACCCAGATTTAAGATCCACAAAGGCCACGAAAAGGTTCCCTGCATCCAGGTCCACAACTTTCCATTTAATCGTAAGGAACCTAAATATCTGGTCGAATTTACTGATTTGTTGTCTAAAACCTGCTTGGAGATCACTAAGCACTTGAGTCTCTTCTAGCCATTCTTTGACCCTCATCAAAACCTGATAGCATAATATTTTTTGAAGGTTATCCAGGAGGCTAATTGGTCTGTAATTCACAGGGGCGGCCCTATTCCCCTTTTTATAAATAGGTACAATAATTGCTCCCTTCCAGGAGCGGGGATAGTTTCCACTAGCTAAAACAGCATTTGATACATTATTAACATAAAAGCCCCACCTATCAAGGTCAGATTTAAATAAATCAGCAGGTATACCGTCTAACCCGTGGGCTTTTCCTGGTTTTTGGGCCTTAATGGCCATCCTAGTTTCGTTCAATGTAAACGGTGTCAGGCTATCGGTGGAAGAGGGATCAAATCCAATTACAGTGTTACTATTGGTTTCAACGTCATACAATTTAGTAAAATGAGCTACCCAATTTTCCGGCGAAATACAACAATCAGGTCTAGAATTTTCATTTCGCCCATTGGAAGCCACCAAGAACCAAAAACGATTCAGGTGCTTCTCCTTAGCTGCTGTCAGCAAATCCTGCCATGACTCTTCTTCCCAATTATTTTTACAGGTCTTTAATACAAATGCATACTCACGCCTAGCACTAGTTATCAGATGTCTGTCTTTAGATTTAATTGCTTTTATCAAACTGCACTTAGACTCCCTGCATGCTTTACTGAACCACCTATGATGGGGTGCAGCTACTGACTGCTTATTTTCTCTGACAGTTCTATAGAAAAGATCCTTCAGAGTAGAAAAAAGACACATGTGCAAGGTCATAACCTCATTGGGGGGATATGAACAAAAACCATCTGCTAATTGATGGTTTGATACTAAATCAGACATTTTCCCCCACAGTTTTCTTGAACTTTTAAAACGATCCCATTTCAGGGCACGCTTATTAGAAGAAACTACTAGAGAGGGAATAGTTAAATTGCTATTTCGGGTGTCTGTTCTTTTAGGAATAAGCCCATCAAATATGACTAAAATTGGGGCATGGTCTCTGTTGTACTGATTTCCTACACAGATATCTTGGATAGTGTACCATATCCTCACTTCAATGACCAAATAGTCTAATATACTACTGTATAACCCTCTAAAGACCGTGGGTTTTGCAGGAGAGTCTGAAGGAAAACACCCATTGCCTGGGCAAAGGCCGTACATTATCATGAAATCTATGACCTGCAAAACCCTACTGCTAGATTTGGACTGTTTCTTCGAAGAAGAAAAGGAGGAATATTCCATGATACATCTTCTAGCTGCGTAATCCCGGAAAATGCAGAGTTCAGCTCAAGTGACACATTTAAATCCCCGACAACAAAAATAAAATGCGATGTTATGTAGTCTGAGACCAAAGCATTCAGCACCTGAATTGATTAGAAGGACCAGGTCTGTTATACGCATTGACATACAAGGGGAAACCTCACTTTTGCTGAATAGATAAATCCAGTATGTCTTCTGGAATGCATTTCGGTGATATATATTTTATAGTGCATCTAAATGAAGGACGTTCAAAAGGACTAATGGTCAAATTACAAGTTTGGTGGTCCAAGCACCTCCAAACCTGCGGTGGCGTTCTGACCTCCGCAGTTCTGGCAGTCCGACAGCCAGATTACAACCCTGGAGGTCGGACCGCCAGGGGACTGCCACCCGACCAGGATCATGGATCCCAGCCGGGTGGTGGCAGTCAGAGTCGTGGTCAGCCGTGGAGGCGCTGAGTTCAGCTCCTATCATGCTGATCATGAGTCCTCTTTTGGCCAGACTTTTAATGCCAGGGTCCCCGCAATGAAAAGGCTGGTGGAAAGTCAGTGCTGGGGGCCACAGGGAGAGCCCCTGCACTGGCCATGTGCCAGCACCCTTGGAATGCTCACTGTCTGCGTTGTACCTGAGGGTACTGTTGTGCCATGGCATGGGCCTCAGCTTCCTTAAGGGAGCCAAGGCCAATGCCATGGCACTGTTTCCGCCAGTCTGACTGGCAGAAACGTCATAATACGATGTTTCCACCAGTCAGCCTGGTGGAAGCATTGTAATATGACTGGGGGGATGCCGCTGGTATGACAGCAGCCTCCTCCCCGCATCTTTGGCGGTCAGATCATTCTGACCGTTAAAGTCAAAATGATGCCCTAAGGGCCTGATTTAGGGTTTGGCGGATGGAGTTACTTTGACACAAATGTGACGGATATCCCATCCACATATAACAATTCCATTATGTCCTATGAACATTGTAATACAGTGAACAGCATATCCCTCACATTTGTGACAGAGAAACCCATCCGCCAAACTCTAATTCAGTCCCAGACTGATTTACATATTGTTTTCTTGTAGTTACCTTACTTTCTCTCAAGTAATAGAGATTTGAATTTTAAATGTAAAATTGTCATAAAAATATTTAAAAAGAAAAAGGGTGAGTTCATACTTTGATTTTGCCCATGTGATGTGGAAAAAATTAACAGGGGAATTCTGTACCATTTACTTTTACGTTGTTATGTGCAAAAGCATGTTTCTTTATGCATGCAGTACAAAATACGTTTTCGTGTGTGCTACTACAATAGTTAAAGTACAGCATTAAAATGCTCAATAACATCTAATTATCACGTCAGCCAAAAAACCTCCAATAAAACACCAAATAAAAGTGAGAACTGATTAAAAATATAGCAAACGTGAAAAAATAGCAGTAACATGAAAAAGGCGATGAAGAGTGTGATACATCTTGAGTCAGTAGATAGAGACGTGTTGTTTGTATCATGGTAAATATATAATCTTTTCAACAAAAACACATCCCTGATGAAAAACGTTTCTAACAGGACTTATGACCTTGTGTGTTACTTTTTAACTCTTGCTTGTGATTGTCCTTGTGCTGTCTCTAGGTGCCCCTGTTGACCCCGAATTCTGCATGAGTCGCTCTCTGTCCAACATCATCAGCTCCACCCTGTTTGGGAGTCGGTTCGACTATGAAGATAAAGAATTTGAGAAGCTAGTCCATTGTGTTCAAGACACGTTTCAGGCCATGAGCAGCACCTGCGGCACGGTGAGCCCTTTTACAATCCTTGAGAAAGGACGCACTTGGAATTGAAAGTAATAGGAGTTCATAAAATGTTGTCTTATGAGAATGTGTCAAAGCTTAGGGGCTGTAAGTAACAGCAAGTGGTCGATTCGGTCAGTGTGCCTACGTGGTTAGGTGGAGTACTACACCCAACATATTAAGTGGGATTAACATTAAGAAACAAAATCACCCAATTGAGCAGCTGCAGACATGGGGAATATGGTGAGGGCCAAAACCACCTTTTATTCCTGCAACAGAAATGAGTATCTTTGATTTTGGTGTTAATAACATAGCCATTAAGTTAATGGTAGAAGACCTCATGTGGGTTAATAATACTATTTGTTAGCCATGACAGCTTTTTTGTCAACTGATCTACTGAGTCAACTGCCTGGTGAAGAAAGGGACTTCAAGGGGGTGATGAAGGAGAGGAAGAGAGGACAGTATCTGAAAGAGACTACAAATGGTAATATAGTGCTAGCGGCTGGGAATCGGGATGGAACAGTGACTGAAATCAACTTGGGAGCATGCAATTCTAGAGACAGTGAGACAACCAGGGTGGACCTGTCACAGGAGCATGGACAGATGGTGTAGTGAGCAGGAGTTGAGCAGTTGAAGTGATGGGTGTCATGCAGGCACACAGCAAAATATTTAAACTGGAAATATCATCATAACTATGTGCTGGTTATACAGGTTGTGAGAAAGTAGCCTCTTTCTAGCATGGTTACCCCCACTTTTGGCCTGTTTGTCAGTGTTTGTCAGTGTGTTTTTACTGTCTCACTGGGATCCTGCTAGTCAGGACCCCAGTGCTCAGAGTTTGTGGCCTACATGTCAGTATGTTGTACTGTTTTGTCAGTATGCTTGACTGTGTCACTAGAGTCCTGCTAACCAGACCTCCAGTGCCTATGCTCTCTCTGATTCCAAATTTGTACTTACATACTAGTAACCCAGTATTCCACTCCAAATTGGCATACTGGATCCCCGTTATAAGTCCCTAGTATATGGTACCTTGGTACCCAGGGCATTGGGGTTCCAGGAGATCCTTATGGGCTGCAGCATTTCTTTTGCCACCCATAAGGAGCTCATACAAACACTTGTTCAGGACTGCCATTGCAGCCTGAGTGAAATAGTGCAAGCACTAGCAAAGGTGTCCCAACATTGTCCAGGACCAATTTCCCTGACTTTGTGAGTGCGGGGACGCCATTATAAGAGGGCGCTACATATAGGTCAATGCATATATGTAGATTCACAATGGTAACTCTGAATACGGCCATGTGAGGTGTCTAGGATTGAGAAACTGTACCCCCAATCTGATTCTGGTATTGGGGGGGGCAATTTCATGCACCCTGGGGACTCCACCATGGACCCCCAGTACTGCCATACCAGGCTTCTGAGGTTTCCATTGCAGTCCCAGCTGCTGCCACCTCAAAGACAGGCTTCTGACCTCGTGGGGCTTGAGAAGCTCAATCCCAGGAAGGCAGAACAATGCATTTCCTTTAGGAGAGGGGTGTTACACCCTCTCCCTTTGGAAATAGGTATTTACAGGCATGGGAGGGGTTTCCTCTAGAGCCTGTGGAAGTGCTTTGAAGGGCACAAATGGTGCCCTCCTTGCATAATCCAGTCTACACCGGTTCAGGGACCCCCAGTCCCTGCTCTGGACAAAGGAAAGGGGAGGGACCCCTCCCCTGTCCGTCACCACCACAGGGGTGGTGCCCAGAACTCCTCCAGAGTGTCCCTGGGTTCTGCCATCTTGTTTTCAGGATGGCCAGGGAACTCTGGGAGCATCTGAGTGGCCAGTGCCAGCAGGTGACGTCAGAGACCCCTCATGCTAGGTCCATACCTGGTTAGTAGACCAATCCCCCCTCTGAGAGCTATTTAGGGTCTCTCCTGTGGGTGTTTCCTCAGATTCAGTTTGCAAGATGCCACCAGGACTCCTCTGCATCCTCTGCTTCAGCTTCTGACCGTCGGATCAACCGCAGACTGCTCAAGGAATGTTGTAACTGCAACAATGTATCCAAGAAGGCTACTGCAACTCTATAACTTCAGCTCCTGCCAGCAATTGTAACAGTTTCCAGGTTGTGCACGCTCTGAGGGCTGCCTGTCTTCATTCTGCACCAGAAGGACCTAAGGAATCTCCCGTGGAGTGACAGAATCACTTCTCTACTTCAGCAGGCTCCTCTCTGCAGCGACAACCCGTACACTGGGACTCCTCTCCTGTCAACGAGTGTGATCCATGGAACACAGGTGGTGGACCGGAGTGATCCAGACTGTCCAAAGGTCCGGCTGTCCAAATTTGGTGGAGGTAAGGGCTTGCCTTCTCGAGCCAGATAGTACCCTTATGCTCTGTGTGTTCTGCAGCTCTTAGGGATTCTGTGCGCTTCTTCTGGAAATCCTTCATGCACAGCGTAGCCCAGGGCCCCAGCACACTATCCTGCGATGCTCAGCTCCCTGACTTGTCCTCCAGTGCCATGGGATCCCTTTATGTAGTGCTGCAACAACTGCATTTTGCAACTCCTTTGTCCCCATGTCCTGGGACTCATGTGGGTGCTGCCTGGTCTTCTGAGGGCTCTCTAAAGTGGTGAGAGCCCCCTCTGTCTCCTTAGCCAGAGTTGAGACACCCAGGTCACTCCTGGGCCCAGGTAGGGCCTTTTCCCACAAACTGCAACATTTGCATGAGCCAAGGCTTGTTGGTGGAATCCAGTGACGAAAACCAGCCTGCATCCAACGACTCAACATGGGACATCTCTTCCACCAAGCAGGAACTTGCAGCTGTGTTCTTTGGTGCATTTCTGACTTTTTCTTCCAACCGGAGAATCCACTCTTGCACCGTCATCCGGGTTAGCAGCAGCTCCTGTTCTTCCTGGCCTCTTCATCGACTTTTGGACTTGGTCTCCTCTCTCCACTGGTCTTCAGGTCCAGGAATCTAACATTGGTGTCTTGAAGTCTTGCTTGGTTTTTCCATAATCCTTTACCACATCTTCTAGTCTGTCCTGAAGAAACTTGCTGTTCTTTAGTCCTGTTTTCCTGGGCTCTGGGGTGGGGTATTATACTTACCTTTGGTGTTTTCTTACACTTTCAGCCCCCCTCTACTAACTAATATCTTCCTCTGTCAGCCAGAGCTAAGCATTGGAGAAAAGATATTGCTTACAACGATTTTGAAAAAGGGCAAACAAGGGTCCTCACTGAAAAGCAAGGCATTTTTTAAAAGTATTTGAGAAAATGCACATTATAAGAATACATGAGGCAATCATTTTTAAAAAAACGTGAAATTCTATATACAATGCATGAAGGAAAGGTGCAAAGAGAAAGTGTGAGTACTCTATACATTTCACATACTCCATCAGAAATGTATTGGGTTACAGTCTACAATTTGCAGTGATATATAGCTAGCCAGGTGGTACTATTGTTATTCCTCAATAGATACATTCCTCGCCCTTGTCTCATTACAGTACTATGGCACAGATAAGCTAGACTCAGTGACTAAGGTGTCCTAGAAACTAGTTCTGTTAAGAAGAAGAGGAATTTTTGAGATATTAGTAGGGTAAGCCCAAACACCATTAATGCTAACTCAGCCTTCTATAGTTCAGTGGTCAGTTCATAAGTACCATTAAATTGAATATACATAACTTCTCATATTTACAGTTTGTCACAAGCACATAACTGTTGGATGAAACACTTAGAGGTATAGTGACAAACTGCACTTTGTAGTATGTTTAGTAGTACTGCAAGTGTATTACTCACATACTACAAAATGCTATTCACAACCTATGGGGGTAAATCTCCACCTCTCTAATCTTTTCTAAAGGGATATCTCAACACTTGTAAGTTTTCTACTTAGAGGTAGATGTGGGAGGGAATGGGGGACTGGTGAGAAAATGGAAAATACTGACTACAAAATTGGAGGAGTTTAAGGAGGGGTAAGGAGGAGATTAGGGAAGGACATGCAAATATAAACATATGTACAGAAAGAGTAAGCCCATTGCTACTCACAGACTACCCTTCTAAAGTTATTACAGGCCAAAAGGCTGCAAATGATTGAAAAAATGTACTGCAGCTCAACCCTGGAGAAGGTATACTACCACACAGGCCACTCACAGGTACTTCAACACACTTCCATAGAAAATAATGGAGGCAGTGGCTTAAATAAAACCCTCTAAGAAATAATATTAAAATAATTAATATATTTTGACTTGTAAATAATATATAAATTTAATGTAATGCTACAAAATTACACTTAAGTAAAACATAAATATTATTTTATTATAGAATATTTTATTAACCCTTTTTTAACTTAAAAATAAATGTAACCATAATGTTTAAAAAAATATGAAAATGCATTTAAATTAATTCTATACGTAACTTTTGATAACTTTTAATACAAAATAAAAACATAACCATAACCTGGTTAGAAGTACTGGTCTTTGGTCAGAAACAGGCTTGGAGTTGGGACATAACATGTCTTTCTTCCATCCAGGATAATAGTTTTTCAAGAACTTGCCTAGCAAAATTTTTTGGCAGATTGTCAAGGAGGCTTGTAGGCTTATAATTGGATGGAATGCAAGAATCTCCCTTTTTATAGACAGGGATTATCTCACTCCCCATCAAGAATCAGGAATATCCTCCCCTTGCCCGATATAACATTGGATTCAAGGTTAGAATAACTGGTCCAGATATGGGGTTTCTGATCTGAACAGGTCGCAAGGTATTTTATCAGGGAAGGTGCTTTAGCTGACTTGAGGACAGATATTGCATTAGCGGTATCATCTAGAGTAAAGTACACTGGGTCTATTACCTCAGCCTTTGCTGCTGTCCAACCCCTGCTAGAAGCTAGCAACCTGGGGCTTGGAAAAGAATCACCACCGGTATCAAGGTCCTCAGTGGCATACAACTTAGAAAAATGGGTAACCCAGCTCTCTGGTTGAGTATCTAATATTATTAATATTGCCGTGTGATATCATCGATAACACTCATATGAAAACAGTGCTTAAAAGTGGGCACCCTAGGGAAATCTGAGTGAGTCTGACCATTAAAGGCCCTGATACCGCAACCCACAACTATAGAAGTCATCTGAAGAGCTGTACGGATAAAGTTATGCTTTTTCTTACCATCTAGCTGAGGAATATTCCACAACTCATCTTCTGTTACTGTGAGTTCACTAATGTAGGGTGATAGTTTTTAAAAAAGTGTTAAAATCAGCCACCACTATTATCTTAGTATCCTGTTGATTGATTGATCAATTACAGTATCTAAGAGAGTAAAACAGGGGACTCAATACCAGCAGGAACTGAACTAACATAAGCATTCATTAATGCCAGTTTCAACCTGGGGGAAATTTAAGTAAAGCCCCGATTATATCCAGCTAATCAATCATCACAGCTGTGTGAGAAACTGTCTTAACAACGTAGGATGACCCACGCGTGCTGTTCCACTGTAAGCTAAACCATGCTTGCCTAAACCATGCATTGGTGTGGTGTCTGCCTTAACCACGCATTTGCCTTAACTATGCATGTGAATGGTTAAGGCAAACAGCATGGTCTAGCTGTTCGAGGAGCTGGAAGAGGAAGCAACAGGACAGGTCAGTGGGGCTGTGGCTGGGCTTAAGGGGGTGGTTTTAAGGGTGGGGACAGTTTTTGGACTTAGGGCACAGGGATCAGGTTAGTTTTTTCTTTTTTTTTTATGGGGAGAATCATGTTACTTTTTTTAGGCAGTTAGCAGGTTTTTAGGCCCTGGGACTGGGCTTGGGGGGTACATTTGAAGGGTGGAGGCAGTTTTAGGGCTCAGAGTGGGGGGGTTGGGTATTTATTATTTTTTTACGGGGAAGTTGTGTTACTTTTTTAGGGACGTAGCAGGTTTTTAGCAGCTGGAACTTAGTTTGCAGGGTACTTTTGAGGGGTGGGGGCAGTTTTAGGGCTCAAGGTGGGAGGGAGGTCAGGGTATTATTTTGACAGGATGGTCTGGTTTGTTTTTTTGGGTAGGGTTTTAGGGCTCTGTGGGGTGGGATCAAAGCATTTGTAAGGTCTGGGGCAGGGTTTTAGGGTTCAGGGCTGGAGACAGTTTTAGGGCTCAGGGCAGGGGGGCTGGGTTCAGGGTAGTTTTAAGTAGAGGGCAAGGTTTTAGGCATTAGGAGAGGGGTCGGGGTAGTTTCAGATCTCAGGGCTGAGGGGGGTGGGCAATTTTAAGGACTGAGGTGGGGGTGTTAGGGCCAAGGGCTGGGAGGGAATTTACCTCACATCTTCCTTTGCCATACATGCTTTTACAACAGAATTAATTGTAAAGACATGTAGTAAAGATATGCATGGTAAAGAGACAGTCGTTCTTAAGACCACGTTGTTCTGGCATACGTGTTTTAGGCATGTTTACTTCCATCATGCAGCCCACCTGTATGAATTCAATGTATGTCACTCCTTAAGAAAATGAGAACATCCATGTTTCGTCAGTGGTTTGGCTTCCAGACTGTAGGTAAAAAAATCAATAACGCACATCCCAGTTGTAGCCCAAGTCTCCTAAAAAATAGTCATCAAAATTACCAATGTAAGATAACCATTCTGAATCTGCTACTTTGAATTTAAAGCCTGCCAGGTTCCATGAGATGATAGATAAACTTGATCGAGATTTAGAATCACCCCTTAAGTATGGAACTATGGAGGATTGTGCAGCAAAAGCAGAAGTGCAGTCAGTTGAATTTGTTGCTAGTCCGCCCCAGAGAAGTGCTCCAGAATTTCATCAAGCCCAGCTGTTCTAGATATGCTTTCACTGACGTCAATAGCAGAAACGGTCCACTCGTCGACCGAAAAAAGCTCAGTTGGATCAATTAGTCAATCAATTGTGTTTAGATTTCACACCTCTGGTTGAGTGCCCAGACAAAGCTCATAAGAACGAAAGTTGCGGGGGCTCTTCCTGCTGCCAGGAGTGAATCTGTCATTGTAATAATTTCATCCTAATATTCGTCTTAGATGATCCTACAAGATGGCTTGTCCGTTATTAAACGTTTTTGAGATTTGCAACCAGTGTTTCATCGTTCATTAGCAAGGAGATGTAATCAAAAGTTGACGATTCTCTGTATTGTTTAAAATATTCGATATTAGATCTAACTCTGGATAGGCAATTGTGTTTGGTCCTGGCCCAGTGAATGACTTTGCTGGTTAATTAGCCAGTGGCCTCGAATGACCCCCGGGGACAGTTTGGGGTCCTGGGTCATAGAAAATGTTCTTCTAATATTATTCACAACAGTCCGTTGATGTAAGTGCACCTGCACCTGGGGATGTGGGTGGTGTTGATGCTGATTCTTAATACCTGTGGGATCTCACATCTCATGGAAGGCCAATAGTAGGGTATTTGCCTGAATGTAAGGCAGAGGGGAATCGAGAACTGCGTGAATAAACCAGTGGCTTTGTCGCCTGTAATATCAGAACAGATACTATTGGAGTCAGCTGCAATGGTGAAACTTGTGAATCACGGTTCAAATGTCCCATGTTATTAGAGGTCATCAGAGGAAGTTGGTTTATAGCAGCATGATCGAAACTCAAGAAATTAAGGGAGAGATGTTGTAGGGATAACTCTCCCCGTGCTTTTGGGACTAGTGTTGCAACTATGTTGCTGGCTTCCAGGCCCCTTGCTGCATGTGCATTTCAGCAACATTGATTATTCTATAAATGTGTAACTTATGTAGAAAGAGAGACTAATAACCTTTTTAAATTGTCCAGTTTTTGGTGAAGTGATACATAATCAGCACTTAATGTAGGCACCTGTGAAACAGTTGCACACTTGCTGCTTGTTTTTGATGCAGATTGGGCTTGAGTTGGGGCCAAGGATTCTATATTTGGCAAATAGATCACCTCTGTTGTAGCCAAAGGGGCAAACCTGTTGGAGCAAGGGATATTAGAAAGAATGGTAGCTTTGGGACTAAGTGGATACCTAGGTGCTGCAGCTACTTCCGAGGAAGGGGCCTTGCTGTTTCTAGTATTTGTTTGTCCCAAAGACCCTGAATGTTTGAGGTAATTGGATATGGTTGTCCATCGTCATGTAGTCTGAATTTTAGTAGAGCCCCTCATGACACAAAAGTCATCATATGTGACAATTTATGTTTTATGCTAATCAAATTATTAATAGTTAAACGTTGAAGTTGCATTGACATGCAATCAAAATGTGCAATCACTCGAACTTAAGAGTTCAGCTTAGGTGGTATTGGAATTAAATTATATGTTAGATGGAAAAACTGATGTTATAATGTAATTTAGACTCTAGACTAAGTGCAAATATAAACATTGAATTTCTAATGATTAATTAATAAAAAATGTGTGCAAAAATGAGAGAGTTGAACTTGTCTGCCACATCTAATGAATTGCGTTAACAACGCTTTCTCATTTAAAATAAAATGCATCACTAATATTAATGAAGTATTATTAATGTTGAATTCATAAGTTTGCAAACTACACGTGTTTATTAAAACACATTAACAAAACATATTGTTGTATTTATCTTGTGTTAACATGAGTGAGGTCTGTTGAAGTTTGCATTTCATGACCATGCAAGAAATGCTGATTTAATTTCATAACGTTAGTTTCCTTTTGAACTGTTTTCCCATCAGAAGACCAGAAGTTGGTAATAAACCTTATGGTCTAGACATAGAGAGAATGTACTGTAGTGTCCTTGAAAGTAGTACATTGTGGAAAATGGACTGATATCATATAGAATGGTTTCAAACTTGCTTAAAGTCACACTGATGGAAGATGTTCTCATGGAAAGCTTGGGAAAGAAAGAGCATGCTTAAACTTGGAGTCATGTGATTGATTATTATTATTATTGGATGATGCCCCTTCAAAATGACTTGGACTAATACCTTTAGTGCACCAGAATGCTTTATGAGTTTTGATATGGCAGTGCCCAGTTAGAAAGTTTGCAGTTCTGAGATTTTTCCAGATGTTTCCCTGATGCATACATATTCCTTGCTGATCCCAGTTACTTTGGCTTGCTGATAAAGAGTCCCTGAATGCAGAGTCCCTTGGAGAGGTATCTTCCTGTCTGCTTATGCCCTTTGAGACTTAGAAATCTTTACCTAATCCCCTTCAGAAGAGTCTTGGTCTAGCTTCTGATACGCTGACGCGTTCCCTTTTGCCTATCTTATGCCCGCTTTAGTTAATAGTTTACAGTCAGAGATTATCTTTTTCCAGATTATTTTTACCCCTTCTGTTTTTTATATTTTGCCTGCATGTGTTTTGCCCCACACATTTATTTCCCTGATTTGGCTAGTTGTAGGCTTTTCCACTGCAAATCCTAAATTATGACTCTGCTGAATTTGTATGGACCGATGATTGCTAACCCTGAACAACATTTAATTTCTGAATCTCAGATATTTCTTTTAATACCATGCATTGTTCTTCTTGAATGCTTAGTTTTGTTATTGTTAGTTCATCTGAACCTATGTTGCTCCCTTGAGCAATCCTCTATGATTATGTATGTTCATAGTTTGCTATTGCAAATAGTCTACATGACTTTGAGCTTGTGTTTGTAATACGTTCCCTTAACTTTATTTCCACCATGAGTTTTCTTCCATGGCCACATTGGTCATGATTTCTAAATTAATTTAGTTTATATTGAAATTGTGTTAGTGGTTCTACCTCACTACTTCTGGGTCCAAAGGTTCATCAACCTCAAGAGAACTGATCCCTGCTTAGAATAAAAATGCTACAACAAAATAATTAGTAATACTATTGGATAGAGGTTTATTTTTCTTAAACATATCTGGTACTTTAGTCAGGTTTAATCTACCATTTGTAGAGGTTGTCTTTGTATTTAGTATTGACTCTTCTTCTTCAGTCAGATGGTCAATATTATCAAAACTGCAGTCTCTAACAGCATTTATAGGAAGACCTACTTTTTCCCCAGCAAGTTTCCTTATTTTTTTTGCACTTGTGAGGATTTGTAAGCTTCCATAGCTTTCCGCTTTCCCATTTTGACACTATGGTGGGACATTTCTTATGTTTCACTTTTCTTGTCACCGCATTGCTATCAATATATTTTATCATTCTGATCATGTCAGTGCATTCTATTTTATCTAGAACACAGATAATGTCACCGCAACTTTCAGGTCCTGGCCAGAAGGGTTAGGCTGACATTTGTCACACAGTGTGGAAGTGGACTCACCCACAACCTGGTGATGCAGCCGCCCAAATTTAGCAGTTTCATTAGTATATCAAGAGCCAAAACGACACAGTCAAGTTAGGAAAAGTTCTGGTGTGGCTATGATGACTGGTGTGGAGACATGTGGGCAGGGAAACTGCTGGATGAGACACACAATGCGGGATCCATAATGTTCTTAAGAGCACAATGCTTTTGCTCGGGACCTGCCCTCCCGCTCGGATGACTGAGGGACGTAGGAAAAGTTCTAAGGTGTCTGACGTGACTAGCACAGTGGAATGCATGCAGGTAAACTGCTGGATGAAACAGTTTTCATTCATTTTCTATCTCTTTGAACAAATCTATCATGCTTTGTCTTATGGGAATGGGTATGAATTGAGAGGTGGGAAATCTGAATGACAGAAATCTCAATGCAGAACTATCAGCCACCTTGTCTTGGGGTTTTTCAGCCCAGCTACTTAAGCCACCGACCTATTTGGATTCAGTGTCTTCAGGTAAGAAGACTTCCAAAATGGACCAACTCAGACTTGCATGAAACAAATAACAAACCCTTCCTAAGATTGTTAGATGTACAACACATTTATAAGGATGCAAATATGTGAGTCAGAGTTTGCCGCTACAATTTTTTTTAAATTAATGAGGCAGTCCCATTATAGGAATCTGTAACTAGCTCCTAAAATAGGATCCCTACCTCACACTGAATCACTACTTGGAAGGAGTGTGTTGTATGCTTCTATTCCAAATACTGATCTAGCATACAATATGTTTTTTGCAACTAAAATCTGGATGCAAAAGATTGAAAAGTTACTGACTCCTGAGTTAAAACATCAATTCATTAATGAAAGGGAAAAGGTCCCTAAGGGACTCCTACCCTTTTGTGAATGTTAAAAAAGGGGACCACATCCAACTTTCAAAGAATATTAAACAAGAAAATAAACTTTAGATCAGATTTAAGAGCCCCTAGCTCCTCCGTGCGCCACATTAACGTTATTTGTTTTGACGCTAATATGGCCCAACGAGGCCAAAATCGGCATACCAAATTTACAAAGTGGTACAAAGCATACATTGTGTCACTTTGTAACCCTTTGTACTACGTTATGCCTGTGTCCCGTTAGGGCGAGGAAAAAATGGCACAAAGAAATCTAAGAGATTTCTTTGCGTTTTTTTTTCGGCACTTTTAACGCCTGCTCAGAACAGGCGTTAAAAGGAGGCACACCATTGTTTACAATGGGCTCTGCAGTATTATTGTCAACATTTTTTACGCTAATCCTGCAAAGCTCTGAACTGGCATAAAAATGTTTGATGCTAGTTCCCTCACTAAAGCCAAGGTGCGTGGCATCTTAGATATGGCACACACATGGCGGCGTTAGGGGGGTGCTAAAGGGCACAAGAACCAGCCCTTCATTTTTAAACACAGCAGCTTTATTTTCGGAGAGCACTGTTCAGAAACAATGAGAAGGATTTGCCTTTTTCCATTTCTGAGGCGTGAGGTCTGAAGATAAAGTACAGTGAAAAAGCCATGCAAGTTCCTAAAGCAGGCGCTCAGCTCTGCGGTGCGCCAGCACACCCAGTGCTTAACGCAGAGCCAAGAGCCTGTTATTTTGCATATGAGGGTTTTAAAGTTCAAATATGTAATTCATAATACCCTTATGTAAATGCATGACATCTTGACAGAACAAGTCAGAAACACTGAACAAACAAATGGTCCTTGCGGGGGAAGTGTCAGCCTTGACTTCCATGGCAGAATTCACCCACCCAAAAGGTAAGGTATATGCATAATTTAATGGAAAAAATTTAGTTTTTTTTTATTTACTTAAATATTTTTAATAAATCCTTTATGAGCATACAAAAATGCACACCAAGAACAAGGTGAACATAAAATTCTAAAATAAAAAAAAAAGAGAATCAGGTGCTCCTACATGGCACAGCGCTAAAGTGAATACGTGAAAAGTGCGTAAATTTTATTTGAAATATGTACACGTTGAAGTGTGGCTGTAAAATATTTCATTGTTCAAGTAATGCAACATCCATTGCTTGCATGTCATAAACAGATATGTGTTTATCTACAGTCCGCATCAAAATTTTTTTGACACTTCGACCCTATCAGTAAATCATTTACCAACAGGTCATCATCAGGACCAGGGAATACAGTGGGAAGCACCAGCAAGGTGCTACGTGAATGAATCAATCAACTCAGAGTCATGGTGGATAACAACCCTCAATACTCTCTGTTCTACCGTCAGGAGCTCACACTAGTTATGAGTCAAGGCCGCAACCATATTAGCAGACCACACACATGGGCTGGAGCATCTCTTCTCCGGACCGGTAAACAGAAAGACCATCCCGTTGGCCCAAAGGGATGGTTTTAGTGGTTTTAGTGGTTTTAGTTTTGGCTGTGTGAGAGAACCAACTTAGCAAACAATGCTAATGTGTACATGGAATCTCTCTGTCTATGATCTCAGCTGGTACTGTGATTTCACTGCAGTAGTTTCTGAGCTCCGGTCAACTCCAGAACCTGTGTAGGAGCTCAGCCCCTACTTCCCCACACCTTGGACATAACTCCTCCCTGCTTGCAGTGTCTGTTTATTCTACCAGGGTGAGATACGCCTTATGTAGTACATATAGGTTGATAAGTTTGAACCTGGCATTCCTTGAAATTTTGGGAATCCTGTATAATATGTGTAACCAGTCCACTTCTGAAATGAGGGTCCCCAAGTCCTCCTCCTCTTTGGGTCTAAGAGCTTTCAGGGATAACAGGACTTCTCCTTTAAGTCTTCTATACAGGCAAGTGACAACCTTAAATGTCTCCAACAAGGTGACAAGGTATTGGCAGCTTGTAGAGTGGGAAGGTTCCCACATTCTCATCACCCAGTTTTGCAGATTGCTGTTATCGCTGCTCCACAGAGGAGATAATGGACCTGAGGTAGATTGTATGTCATGTGGAACTCTTTGAATGGGAATGACATCTCAGCCTCAAAGAAGACTCCAAGTTTTGTTGCACTGGCTGTTATCCAGCCAGTCACCCCCATGTGGGAGAACTTTTAGCAAGGTCATTGTAATATCGAGGGAGTAAAGGTTCAACACTTGTGCTTTCTCTAGGCATCTAGCCCAGGATCTACTCAGTACGGTACATTCCATGGTTTCACCTGTACTAGGGCTCTTAAGTCTGAGGAGGACTCTAGCCAAGTAATGTAGTTCTGGAACTACGACGCCCACCTCTGCACTGTAAGGTAATAAGCTTCATAGTCAGGTACTGCCAATTCTCCATCGCCAACCTGTCACTGCAGCGTGGAGAAGTTTGTTCATCTGTGGCCGAGTTCCAGATAAAGGCAGTAGGATTGAATCCAACTCCCTAAACATCGCTCAGGGGATCCAGAGTGGGAGTACTCCAAAGAAGTAGAGCAGGTGAGCGAGGGTTATCATTTTTAACAGGGTAACGCTGCCTACCACTGATAGTGGGAGAGGTTTTGGCACTTCTCCAGGTTTGCATGATTAGGTAAATCTGGGGCAGCATCAATATCCATGGTTGTTGCTTGGAAAAGTCCACCATAATGCCCATGGAACGCCTCCCCGGTGCAGAGTAAGGCAACACAGAAACCTGCACTGCTTTGCCTTGCTCTTTATCTATGAGGCCATTCAGAACCATGCAAAGTGGCTTTACATGGCCTCATAGATATGATTGAGAGGTTTGCGCTGCTGGAGCATCAAAAAAAGTGATTCCACAGCGGCACAAGCCTCTCATAAATAAGCCCCCACATATAAAGATGCTAATCCAAAAATTAATACAACCAACTTCTTTTACTGTTACTTTAGGTTGCTATCATGTTTGAAATCTGTCATGTGGTGCAGAACTGGAAACACATTATGCAGTTCATTTAAAGGTGTTCCGACAAAGTGTAATTTAAAAAATACTGTGGCTCGGAAATATTGTGTTAAAAATATCTTGATGTCAAAAATATAGTTGGACAGAATATAGATGATACGAATGTCATTTTGTTGGTATATTATATCATAGTGCATAATATTGTTTTATTTACTAAAGTTGTATAATTTTTTTTATTTTTATTTGTTTGACAAATATTAGTTGTTTTAGTATGGTAAGTTACTAGCATGATATTACTATGTGTATTTAATTTGCTTCAGTGTAATTTGTCTGTTTTAATATGCTTTTTAATTTAGTAGGGGTTTGTTGGTTTTGCAAAGGATTAGGGTGGGAAGCTTTTTAAAATGTCATTTACGTTTTTTAATTGATACTTTTATGTAAGTTGAATTTTAATTTATAATAAGCAAAATAAATTAATTGATTAATTGTTATGTTTTGTTTGTTGATTTTAATTCATTGTTAATTTGTTGGTCAGTTGATTTAATTGATAAATGATATACATTGATTTTATGTTTATTACGTGTTTTATTTATTCTATGTAATAATTAATGTAATATTACTTTATTTTTTATTTTTAGGGTAGTAGAAAGGGGAGTGTTTTCATTTAAAAAAACATTTTGTTTTGAAATTGTATTTTTCTCATATAATTTTATTTGTCTTATATTAAATGGATTTATTTATTCTTTTAAATGTGTTTTAAAATGTTTTGGGTTTCTTTATTTTTTATTGGGTTTTTATTACAGACCTTGAGACAGCCATATTTGTCTTAAACACGCAAACAGAAGCTTCCCTTCCATTACCAACCACTCACCCTCAAGCCGATCCTCACCCCCAAGGATGCCCACTATTTAAGATCAGTCTATTTCACAGACTACTCTTCTAAAGTTATTACAGGCCAAAAGGCTACAAATGATTAAAACAATGTACTGCAGCTCAACCCTGGAGAAAGTTTACTACCACACAGGCCACTCACATGTACTTAAACACACTCCCATAGAATATAATGGAGGCAGTGGCTTAACTCAGTGGTTACCAATCTGTGTGCCGCGGCACCCCTGTGCGCATCAAAACTAGCCAGGGGTGCCAACCACAGAGTTTAGGAATTCCTGGTCCAGTAAATATTTCTGCATTTTATAATAAATTGCATTTCCAGCTCAGAGTCTACAGGTAGTTTGTCATTAAATTCTTGTGTGCACTGCCAGCTAGTGGTCGCTTTCCAAATAACAATCTAGCCTCTATATTTTTTCATAAGCGAAGTTTCAGTTATATTTAAGTTTTCACGTGCTCATAAGTTTCAGGGGTGCTGACCTTTTTAAAAAAAAAAAAATCTGAATGCCTTGATTTTGTTGGGATGTCGTTTTTCAAAAACTATAATTTCTGAACACCCAGCGATTTTATAAATAGACTGAAAGTCATAGCAGTGAGGATATAACAGATAAGTAATCAATAACTTCTTTGAGTCAGGAAGGACGAGATGGACAGTACAGAGAATAAAGAATGCTCGATCCACTGATTCCAACCAAACAACAGATTTGTTTTCTCTTCAGGGAGGCATTTGCCGTGCCCACATCTATCAAGAGTAATTAATCACCCCACCCTGCCTTCAGGACATGGCGAACGTACAATTCTGTCACAATTCTTCAGATGGGTTCAATTCAAGGGTTTCCAAAACATATTAAAAGTGCACGTCAGAAGAAAGAAACTTCAACTCTTCCTCCCCCAGTGTTCAACTCTGTCTCTCTTGGTGGCCCATAGAAGCCTTCAACCCCCTCGCCAACAGCTGTCGTGTAACAGGCATCAGGTCCCTCTGACTGGCTGAAGGACCCATTTTCAAATCTGCACAGCTTCACGTGGAATTTGGCCTTTAAGATCTACTGCCCTAACACCATTATTACCATGCCAGGATACGTCCCTATGTCTTCATCGATGTAAAGTAGAGCCAATAAGCTTTCACATATATGTTGCGATGCATTCCCCATTGAATGTCCAGCATGTCAGCCAACACAGCTGTTATGCACCATGGGAGAGCACATCAAGCATGTTGAATCTCAGGAGGAACCACTAGGTATCAAATGAGGTGCCTTGTCACAGGTCATCATGTTTCTTGTATTTGTCTTCCAACAGTCACTCATGACTGTACACTTCAGGAGGACAGACACAGAGGGAAATCAGATCTTTATGGTGTGGTGAAGTCAGACTAGAGTGGAAGAGCTGCCCTTGAGCTGATCTGTGGCAGGGCTTGCAACCCCACTGAGAGTAACTGTTTTTTTAACTCTCAGATGAGTCTATGCACACATTTGATGAATGTCTAATCTGTGTTAGAGCACAATTCAAAATAACAAAAGCAATAATATTTAAGTTTTGAACAGTGGATTTGCTAGCCTTGGATAAGGTATGATTACATCTCTGATGTAATACCTTCATCGGCGTCATCTCAATTATTATCAAGGAGAAAAATGGAAGTGCTCCAGAGGCCGGGCTTACATCCCCAAGCAGCCAAAAAACAGTAACATAATGGGGAGCGACGGCCATTGGCCAATAGGTCAGGGAAGCCATGGGTTGAAAAAGTTTGAGAACTACTGGCTTAACCCCTTTGCTGCCAGGCCTTTTCCCCCTCGGGTGCCAGGCCTTTTTTTGGCCATTTGGGGCAGTTCATGCTTAGGCCCTCATACTTTTTGTCCACATAAGCTACCCACCCAATTTTGCGTCCTTTTTTTCAATATCCTAGGGATTCTAGAGGTACCCAGAGTTTGTGGGTTCCCCTGAAGGAGACCAAGAAATTAGCCAAAATACAGCAATTTTTTTTAAATGGGAAAAAGGGCTGCAGAAGAAGTCTTGTGTTTTTTTCCTGATAATTACATCATCAAAGAGTTTGCGGTGCTACAATAACCAGCTTCCCAGCTTTCAGGAACAGGAAGACTTGAATCAGAAAACCACATTTTTCAACACAATTTTGGCATTTTACTAGGACATACCCAATTTTTCAGTTTTTTTGTGCTTTTAGCCTCCTTCCAGTTAGTGACAGAAATCGGTGTGAAACCAATGCTGGATCCTGGAAAGCTAATCATTTCTGAAAAGTAGACAAAATTCTGAATTCACCAACGGGTCATTTGTGTAGATCCTACAAGGTTTTCGTACAGAAAATAACAGCTGAATTAAAACAATGTTGAATTGAGGTGAAAAAAGCTATTTTTCTCCGCGTTTTACTCTGTAACTTTTGCCTGCGATGTCAGATTATTTAAAGCAGTATACCGTTGACTCTTCTGGTTGCGGTGGTATATAGGGCTTGTAGGTTCATCAAGAACCCTAGGTAACCCAGAGCCAATAAATGAGCTGCACCCTGCAATGGGTTTTCATTCTATACCCGGTATTCAGCAATACATTTGGTGAAATATAAAGAGTGAAAAATAGGTATCAAGAAAACCTTTGTATTTCCAAAATGGTCACAAGATAAGCTGTTAAGAAGCAGTGGTTATTTGCACATCTCTAAATTCTGGGGTGCCCATACTAGCATGTAAATTACAGGGCATTTCTCAATTAGACATCTTTTTTTTTACACACTGTCTTACATTTGGAAGGAAAATATGTAGCGATAGACAAGGGGCAATAGCACTTCTTCTGCCATTCCGTGTTCCCCGGGTCTCCCGATAACAATGGTACCTCACTTGCGTGGGTAGGCCTAATGCCCGCGACAGGAAACGCAACAAAGATACATCACATTTTTATGTTGAAAACTGGCGTGTTTTTTGGAAAGTGCCTAGCTGTGGATTTTGATCTCTAGCTCATCCAGCACATAGGGAAACCTACCAAACCTGTTCATTTTTGAAAACCACACACCTAAGGGAATCCACGATGGGGTGACTTGTGGGGCTCTGACCAGGTTCTGTTACCCAGAATCCTTTGCAAACCTCAAAAGTTTATCAAAAAAACACCTTTTCCTCACATTTTGGTGATAGAAAGTTCTGTAATCTGAGAGGAGCCACAGATTGCCTTACACCCAGTGTTCCCCCAAGTCTCCCGATAAAAATGGTATCTCACTTGTATGGGTAGGCCTAGCGCCCGCAACAGAAGATTCCCACAACGTGGCCACATCACATTTTCCCAAAGAAAACAACAGTTTTTTGCAAAGTGCTTAGCTGTGGATTTTGGCCTCTAGCTCAGCCGGCACCTAGGGAAACCTACCAAACCTGTGCGTTTTTAAAACCTAGACACCTAGGGTAATCCAAGAAGGAAGGACTTGTGGGGCTCTCGCCAGGTTCTGTTACCCGTAATACTTTGCAAACCTCAAACTTTGGCCCAAAAACCCACTTTTTCCTCACATTTCGGTGACAGAAAGTTCTGGAATCTGAGAGGAGCCACAAATGTCCTTCTACCCAGAATTCCCCAAAGCCTCCCGATAAAAATGGTGCCTTCACTTGTGTGGGTAGGCCTAGTGCCTGTGACAAGAAATGCCCCAAAACACAACGTGGACACATCACATTTCTCAGAGTAAACATCTGTTTTTTGCAAAGTGCTTAGCTGTGGATTTTGGCCTCTAGCTCAGCCGGCACCTGGGGAAACCTACCAAACCTGTGCATTTTTGAAAACTAGACACCTAGGGGAATCCAAGTTGGGGTAACTTGTGGGGCTCTCAACAGGTTCTGTTACCCAGAATCCTTTGCAAACCTTAATATTTGGCAAAAAAACTTTTCCCCCACATTTCGATGATAGAAAGTTCTGAACTCTGAGGGGAGCCATAAACTTCCCTCTACCCAGCGTTCCTCCAGATCTCCTGATGAAAATGATGCCCCACTTGTGTCTGTGGCCCAGGTGCCCTCAACAGGAAAAGGCCAAAAACGTGTAGAGATTGAGGGGATAGCACAGCGAGTTGATAAGCACAATTTTTTCTTTTCTACATTTTTAGACTGACTCTGATTTGGGGACTCACACAAGTGAGGTCTCATTTTACTTGGGAGACTGAGGGGAACGCTGGGGTTTAGGAAATTTGTGCTGGCGTGGTGATCCTACACAAAAAAGTGAGGAAAATATGCCTTTTTAAGCAAAGTTTGAGGTTTGCAAAGGAATCTGGGTAATAAATGTTGGGGGATCCACGCAAGCCACACCTCCCTGGACTCTTCTGGGTGTCTGGTTTTTAAAAGTGTCTGGGATTGGTAGACTTCCCTAGAGGACCGCCGCACTCGTGACCAAAAACACAGGTGACCCCCTCTCGAAAAACAAGTAGTGTTGCAATAGATCATTTTGATGTGTCCCAGCACATTGCAACACTCGCATCAGCAGACAGCGCCATTCAAGGGCCCATCACTTTCATACACCCACATTCCTGATACAGCAATCACACCAGCTGATGGGAATGTATGTACAAGCGCCACTCCACACACACCGCCATCACTTTTTTTAAACAAAAAAGAGACCACTAACAAATTACAAATAAGTACAAAACTACAAACTCAAAAGTTTAATTAAATGCATAACAGTAATGCCAACCGTGAAACTGAACAAAAAATCTAAAACAATACAGGCAGTTTTCACTCATGGTAGTTCCCAATAATTCTTTTGGGTGCGGTAAAACAGCCGGCCACACACAGCCTAGGCTTAGAACGACAATCAATGCAGTAGCTCTAAGTCTCCCTCCAGTCACCTCTTTGGGCACAGACTCTACATTTCTTAGTGGGTAAGTCTTTTTTGGGAGTGGGAGGAATGTGATCAGGAAAGTGGCGATCTTTCAATCTAGCCACATCCTCCACCACTGCTACTCTAGGAACTCTTGTCTTTTCCACCACAATAAGGCTCCCTATCACCGACTCCTGAAATTTAACAAATTTCATCCTTGACTCAGGGAAACTATCCTTGAATACAATAAAAGCATTAAAAGTTGCTAAATGAAACAAATGGATGGCCAACTTTTTATACCAAACGTAAGACTTACGAATATCAGTGTAAGGTTCCAACCTCTGTTCTACTCCATCAACACCACCCATGTGCTTACTGTAGTCTAAAATGCACACAGGTTTGTGCACGTCAGCAACTTGACCCCAGACAGCCACAGGTGAAGTACTGTCATCATGTATGGTAGTTAACATGTAGACATCCCTTCTCTGTGCAAATTTCAGAGCTAGCAGCTCATCGTTCTGCAAGGCACTGCACTGTCCCCTCTCATGTTTTTTACAGACAAGCTCCCTTTCTGATTAGAGCGGATTGTGCTGCAAGCAACAGTGTCCACTCTGAACAATTCCTTGAACAACTGCACTCCAGTGTAGAAGTTATCTACATACAAATGGTGACCTTTGTTAAACAGTCGTCTCCCAAGTTCCCACACAATTTTCTCACTAACTCCAAAAGTGGGCAGACAACCAGAGGGTTCAATACTGGAATCCCTACCATTGTAGACTCAGAATTTATACACATATCCTGTACTACTTTCTGACAGCATATACAATTTAATTCCATTCCGTGCCCTCTTGCCAGGAATGTACTGCTTAAAAAGAAAACGCCCCTTGAACAGGACCAAAGACTCATCTACAGATATTTCTTTCGCTGGAACATAAACCTCTGAAAACCGATCTACAAAATGATCAAGGACAGGCCTAATCTTAAAAAGACGGTCACAGTCATGGTGATCCCGTGGCAAGGCTAAAGCATTGTCAACAAAATGCAGCATCCGAAGAAGAAGCAAATACGGATTATGATCCATGGTTGCAGGAAATATAGCTGTTGCCATCAAGGGACTAGTAGTCCAATAAGATCCAGCAACAGCTTCCTTATCAACCCCATCAAAAAAGACAAACCTAGGAACTTTTTCAACTCTTCCAGATATGTGGGAATCCACTGAGTAACTCTAGACTGAGGCCTAAGTCTGTCAGCGTTGTCCTTCAAATCTTGCTCCGCATACAAATTAGTCTGATCAACAATCTCTTCCAAAAATACATCGTCCATAAACAACTGAAATAAATTGACAGGCTACTTCTTTTGCAGAAACAGATATAAATATAACCAAACTTCCCTTGGCCCGTCCCGATGGTGATTTGATAGCAGGGGAAAAATAGGTGGTGAACCGTTAATGTATGGGGGATCTAAAAGCCAAGATTCCTGACAGCAGATAATTGAGTATTGGCCCACAAACTTTAGCCAAGCTGAGTTATCCAACTTATCCCTCAAACCAGCCACGTTCCATGAAATAAGCCCTGAAATTGTGACTGAAGAAATATTAGTTAAACTAGGGGGGTAAATGTCTATGGTGGGGAATGTATCCATCTCCTGACCGCCCTCGGGCACTTTCCCACAGATTGATGGTCAATTCAATTGCTCCAAGTAATTCATAGACTCGGAGCTGTTAGCTAAAGAAATTAGATGCCCAGATAGCCCGAACTGATGAGGAGAGCTGGATTTCTGCAAGATAGATTTACTAGAACTAGACTGCTGTGCCTGAGTGGAGGTGAAATATGACAGCCATCTTACCCTTATAGATCAAAAGTCAAGTGTTGATGTAAACAAACGGTGATGCAGAGTGGCAACTAGCTGCGGGTTCCTAAAATTAATGATGATACAGTCCCCTAGAGAGGCTTTCCTGGGAGGATCCTATTAATGGTACCCTTCTCACATTTAAAATTTCTCCAGAAAGATCTGAACTCCAGCCCGAATATTTCCTAACCCAGTACATAGCCTTATTACGCAGAGAAATTTGAGATTCCAAATGCGTGGCAGCAACTCTAGGTACATTTTCCAAAATCAGGATATAAGGGGCACATGCTTGAGGAATCCATGGATAAGGAGAGTGAGAGATGGAGGTTATTGGCAGCGAAACCTGTTCAGGGGCCTTACAGGCAGGGTACTCCTCAGCCCTCCCTTGGTAAGGTAATTTTTGTGTGTGTATTTTAATTCCAGGGATTAGAGCACTATCAGTTTGTTGATGCCCTTGATTTACACCTTCATTTTGACATATAGGGGGGATGGAAGCATGAGGGCAATTGGATTCGCGAATTTAAGACAAATTATTATCTTCTTAAAGAGATAGAGGTGCTGAGGATTTCCCTCCCAGTAGCTATAATAGTATTTACCTTGCCTTCCAGAGCTTCCATTTTCTGTACGACTAGAGAGCACAGTTGCCTAATATCTTTGAAAAAGATTTCAATCTGACTAAATTGATCACATGAAATGGCAAAAGGCTTCTCATTGACAACACTTTCACTCGCAGGCCTATTAGACATCTTTGACTGAGGCCTTCCATTTCCCCTCTTTGGAACTAATGGATCCTTCCCAGAAGAAATTATAGTCTTTGGGTACACAATGATGAACCAGAAGGCGGATTTATGATGTTTTGGGGGCCTTGTTGTCTGCTCTTTTTGGGAGGAGTGCTATCAGTAATTACTAAAGAAGTAGATTCATTTAGGCACTCCTGCACTAACAACACATGGGTCCCTGGGCATAGCTACAAGGAGATTCACGGAGGGGGCTGCTTCTACTTTGTCTCCTAAACCAGATTTCTTTAGAGTTGGGCCCAAACTAGCTTCTACCCTCCCTATCTCAGTTTCTATAGGTCCCATCATAGAGGTAAGATAGCTGGTTTCCAGTTTTGAGCCCATGTCCACAGGTAGAACTCCTGCCAGCCCATTTGAGTTTTTCCGCTTCCCCATCTTGAGACCACTTATCAATAGGGGCTGAATACAATGAAATCACACAATATCCCAGTGTCCCTCCTACAAATTAAACAAACAAGCCTAGAGACCGGGCCCGGCCCGGTCTCATCCGGTCACTGACAGGCACAGCTCTTGGCTCAGTCTTCGCCCAGGCACACCCGCACGTGTCCCGCCAGCGGGGCAAAATTCCGATAAAAAGCACATCCGTGCTTGAAGGAAATGGCAGGGGTGGCTTCCTTCCGCTAAGGAGTCTGGGTGGGGTAGTGCTGCAGCCCCCTGCCCCCTCTCAGCGCACAGTGGGGCAAAAGTCCAATAATAAGCACCTCTGGGCGCGAAGGAAACGTCAGGGGCGGCTTCCTGCCGCTAAGGAGTCTGGGTGGGGTAATCCTGCAGTCCCCGGACCCCCCTCAGCGCGTCCCGTGCAGTGGGGCAAAAGTCTGATAATAAGCGCCTTTGGGCATTAAGGAAACGGCAGGGGCTGCTTCCTGCTACTAAGGAGTGTGGCTGGGGTAGTCCTGCAGCCCCCAGCCCCCTGACAGGCAAAACGTTTTCCTTATTGACTCTACACCTTGGGAGACCAGTAAATGCAGGCAAATGTGGTTGCTCCATGTTGGGTGCAATCCAGGTGTCGGGTCTTCCAATAGGAAACCCTTTAGCCCCAGGCTGCTGCACTATTGGCACATCAATGTCCTCCTCTAAAACAGGCCCTTCATCTGCACTGAGAGTGGCTTCCTCATCAGAAGATTCCTCTCGGACAGAAAACTCACTGCCAAAATCTCTCACTTCCTCCTCTGCCTCAGATGCAGAGTCAGTCTCATAATCATGATCAGAAGATGACTAAAAAAGCATGTCAGCAACCTGCAAAGCGGTCACTCTGCGGCTAGACATGATGCTTTCTAAGAAGTGTAACTTGACAAAAGCGCCAACAACAACCAGCACTGTCTAAAATAAGTAATAAACAAAGTGTGGCTTTATCCAAAGAGTTATGTACTCAAAAACTATACCAGTCACTTGCCTGAAAAAACTAGACTCACCAGCAACTACTCTGCACAGACACAGCAATCACCAATGATACCCCACTAAAAAGAAAAAAAGAAAAGCAAATTAGACATAAGACAAAACAAATATTGTGCACACAAATCTAAGGACAATTTCACACGCAATCCTGCATTGAGTACACCACCTACAAACATGTTATTCTTTCATGTCAACAACACTCCTTTGGAGTAAATTGCTTTTACTTACCTAAAACATGCAACTACACAAACTGCAGGTCAACTACTGCCAACACAGCAAGGATAAACAGGAAAGGAAGCAAAAGCTTTGAACTAGAACAAAAATTAGAAATAAACTGTTAAAATCACAAATACAAATACTTCACCAGTTGACAAACACCCCGCCACCAACCATTTCCAAATGTTCCCTGGTGCCTAAGTGGATTCTGCCCCCCTTGGGGGCAGACGAGCCTACAAAAAATAGGCCTAACTCCCCCCAAGGGGGAAAGAATTGGCCATCAGTAATGTGCTTTGGGGGGGCGACCCTTGCCAAAGGGGCCACTCCCCTACACAAAACACACACACACACAAGATCCCTGGTGCCTAAGTGGATTCTGCCCCCTTTGCGGGCAGATGGCCCTAAAAAAAATAGGCTGTTCTGCACCCAAGGTGGGCAGAAATGGCCAACAGTTCTATGCCCCCTTTTGGGGGCGATCCTTGCCAAACGGGATGCCCCCAGCATACAAAAAAACAAAGGGGAAGAAAAAAAGAATCCCTAGAGTCTTGATGGATTCTGCCCCCCTTGGGGGTAGATGGGCCTAAAAAAATAGGCCGATCTGCCCCGAAGGGGGGCAAAAATGGCCATCAGTCATGTGCCCCCATTGGGGGGTGTCCTTTGCCAAAGGGGACGCCCCCGCAAAAAACACACACACACATACACAAGATCCCTGGTGCCTAAGTTGATTCTGCCCTCAACGGCCCTAAAAAAAAATAGCCCGATCTTCCCCCAAGGGGGCCAGAAATGGCTAACACTAATGGCCCACAACACACAAAAAACACACACACTCACACAACACAATCCCTGGGGCCTAATGGGTTTCGACTCCCCCCCCCGGGGGCAAGATCTGCCAGAAACATGGCCGATTTACCCCAGGGGGGCTGGGCAAAAAATATTGCCCCCTGGGCAGCGACCCTTGCCCAAGGGGTCTCTGCCCTAAAACATTATAATAAATATAATCCCTGGTGTCTAGTGGGTTTTGAATCCCCCTAGGGGAGATCGGATGAAAAAACAGCCAATCTGCCCCCAGGGGAGGCTGAAACACGGACATGCTTATGCCCCCCAGGGGAGCGACCCTTGCCCAAAGGGTCGCTCTCAAAAATAAGCCTAAAACAATCCCTGGTGTCTAATGGGTAGAGGCCTGCGATCGAGGAGCAGAAATCCACTCAAAACAGGCACAGGGGGAAAGGCAAAACTTTTTCCTTTCCACCTGTGTCTGTTTTCCCCATCCACCCCCCCCCCCCAGGAGAAGGACTCACCTGTTTCAAGCTCTCTCTCTCCACGCGCTGGAAACAAATGGCTTCCAGCGCGTCCCGGCACCATTTGATGACGTTGTTGCGCTGTGAGCATGCTGACGTCATCAGATTGTCGGTGGGGGTTCGGGGCTGGAAGGGGAAGGGACCCCTTCTATCCCAGATGGGGGCGTGTGGGTGGGAGGCCCACGGGGAGCACTAGCACTTCCCCCTGTGGGCTGGTTGCAGGACGAGCTGGGCTCGTCCTCGGCACACGGCAACCGTGGCTGAGGGCGAGCCCAGCTTGTCCAAGGCACCCGAGGGGTTAAAATAAAACCCTCCAAGAAATAATATTAAAATAAATAATATATTTGACTTGTAAATAATACTACTAAATTACACTTAAGTAAAACATAAATATTATTTTATTATAAATATTTTACTAACCCTTTTTAACTTAAAAATAAATGTAACCTTAATGTTTTAAAAATTAATACAATTTATTTAAATTAATTCTATACATAACTTTTAGTAAATTTTAATACAAAATAAAAACAAAAACATTTTGCTTTAAGTAGTATATTTTTAGAAACACATTTATTTAATGTTCATATATTTGAGTACATTAAATATTTCAAAAGTAGGACACTTCTTTAGCATTTTTTTAATTGTGTTCTACATTTCTCATATATATATACCATTAGTTTACATGAATATGTATCATAACAATAGTTTAATATTTTCTAAAAGGTTAATAAACATTATTTAATTTCCCTATAAGTAACCATGGGGAGAGCGTAACCCCAACTGAAGAGATCTCCACCTACTTGTGAAAAGTTACTAGTAGTACCATTACCCTTGCAAGCTAGGCTCTAGCCACTGAGTTGAGGGGGTGGAGACTTGGAACTTTACACTTACATTAAACTTCAATAAACAGCCACAAGTAGTACATTTAATACAAAGTAAATTTGAATATGTAATTTTAGTCACATAAATTTACGTTTTTGGGGAGACCTCTATGTCAGCAAGCATTGACAAAGCAAATAGATCTAGGCATTTTATTATTAGTAAAAGGCTTAGTCATTGGTGAGCTTGTGTGTGGTTCTGTAGATGTATAAGAGGGTGATGATTTGATAAATGAGTGGCTGCATTGTTGAATGAGTGAGTGTCTGAGGGCATCAATGGTAATGGTAAGGTGGTGCATTAATAAATTGTTGAATAAATAATGGATCGATGGGTGGATGAATGGCTGGATGGATGGATGGGTGGATGGATGCGTGGATGGGTGCATGGATGGATGCATGGATGGATGGATAGGTATATAAACGACTACAGGAATGGATCAGTGAATGGATCAATGGATGGATACAAAACCAATCTTACAGGCAGAGGCTTCAAAAAGCAGTAGTCATAATGTTTTAAAATTTACAGATGTTACCAATTATGACAGTACAAGCATTAAACCAGGGCAGAGTGCCATTGTGTTAAGAAGGCCCAAAATATGTCAAGAATTGCCCGTGTCGTATATACTGAGATTTGTACCTCCAATCATGAATCCTGAAAATAACGTGTCACTCAAAGAGATATGCTTGAGGCAAGCAGATATTACATATATAGCCATATTGTTAACATAGTAATATCACACACTTATGCTTGACATAGCTCCTCTTCAGGATAGTGCACATGGAGGGACTGTCCCTTTGTTCTAGATTTCATCAGAGGGTCTGATCTATTGCCCACCTCTGTATACTCAGTTTTTTTGCAATATGATCTATACCATGGAGTTAATATTTCAGAGTTAATGTTTTCTCTTGTAAGACATGTAAGCAAGTAATATTAATAAGTATTCTTATTAACATTATTATTATTAATATTATTATTATTATTATTATGTGTAGTAGTATTAATAATAATACCAATGCAAATATTACTGATGCTACTACTACTATTACCACTACTACTACTATCACTACTACTACTAATAATAATAATAATTAGTAATATTATTATTATTATCAATATTCTTTACCACTACATCTAATTGGTACTGGTGGCAATAATCCAGTTTAGGACTTTCTTACTTATATTTAGTATTTGGTGGTAACCGAAAAATCTATAATTTCTGGGAGAACCTTTAAATACAGAACAGAACCAAGCAGCTGAATTTCTTTCTTCTTAGAGACGTTATTGTGGAGAAAATTTAGAAATTCAGGCAGGGAATTTGATTCCATATTCACTATTTCCTTCACAAACTGGAAGATTTCTGTTACTTTAAACTATAAAGCAGGATGTATGATATTTTTCTTAATAACTGCAGTCTTCATAGTAATATCCCATAATCAACAGTGTTACCAATGGTGAACAGATCTTTTAACACAGCTTAAGTTTCTTTGTCCCTGCTCACCCCCTCAATTAATGGAATCAAGTGGACTTCTCTGACATAAATACCTCTAAAACCTGAATGACGGTGAGTATAAAACATTGGCGCTAACCACATGATTATAATTTGCTTTAAAACTCAAAGTTATTAAAACAGTTAACTATGTAAGGATCTCTGCAGTTAGTAGTGAAAAGTAAGCCATGGGGATAAGTGTGTTTGTCATCTAATTTTCTTAATTATTGACAACTTTGAAAAGAATAGTTGACGTTTTTATTAAATGTCAAGAAACCTTTTATTCAATTATCAAAGAACCAACAAAGCATACAAAATTAAACAAAATGTGTTCTTTGGTCTGGGAAGTCAACCCACAGGCTGGGCAGAAATTGGAAACTCAGTCCTTTTTCCACTGGCTTCTGAAGGATTTCAGTGCTAATGGCTGAGTCGGAAGTGCACATATATAACTCTTAGCAAATGCTGAAGTGATAATGTTCAAAAATTACTTGAATAATCGGGTAGTTTTAGGTTCAAAGAATTGGTTGGTTAAAGCCCATTAGTTCCATAGACAAGATGTTGTTCACAGACATAAGCCCAGTAATAACATTTTAAACAACTAGCATCAGCTTTACGAATAGTAGTAGGTTCATCCCATAACCTATGGAGGCTAACATCTGAAACCAGTTGTGCACAAAAGTAAGCCAGGGATCCTGCATGGCATTGTTCATGCTTGTTAATTCCTTAATGGAATCCTTGTATTCTTTTAGTTCCGGCTTAGCCCACAGACAAACCCAGTATCTCAAAGATTTAAGTGATATCAAATTTGAAATTCAGTAGATGTTTAAATCAATAAAAAGCAGAGTTAAAGGGGTGCTGACGGGGCATGCAAGAAGCGATCTCACAAAGGTGTTTTCTGCAGAGGCCAGTTGGTAGGTACCAACAAACACCAAAATATCTGCGCTCTGGTTTTTCGCGCAGTATACTTCCAATGCAGGAGACACAGAGCAAGAGCATGTTTTCCTGTGTAGCCAAAGAATAGCCTTGGGTCAGTGCTGGATAAGGAGTGAACATTTATTGAGTTGAGAATTCCACCTAAGTTTATCTGAGAGCCTAACACCTAGGTGGTCAGTGCGTTTGACTCTTTTTAGGTTTAAGGATTCATTTCCTACTCTCACTGCACATTTTTCCACAATACCAGCTCTAAACACTATATATCTGTTTTTTGCTGCATTCAGTTGAAGACCTCTAAATTTGCAAAACCCCAGAAAGTTATTAATTAGAACCTGTAGTCTCATGGTGGAAATAAGGAGGGATTCATCTGCAAACAGAAAAATAGGTATCTTATTATTATTTTAGACAGGTGAATTGTTCTGGCAGCCTAAGAGTGTCTGCACCACATCATTAGCATACAGGATAAACAAGGTGGGAGCAAGGACACACCCCTGGCATACTCCTCACAAAATTGGGATGCGATCTGTCAATTTCTCCTTGCTGCCCCAACGGATCTGGGTATAGTTTTCCAAACGCAGCTTGGCTATGGGTTTGACCAAGTTCCTTGGAGCACCCGTCTTGAGCAGAACTCTCCACCGACTCTACCTGGGAACAAGGTTGAATGCAGCCCTCAGATCCACATAAGAGACATACAATATTTGTTTCAATAGCCCCGCATATTTCCAAACAAGAAAAGAAGAGCCATTCTAAAGACCTGGTTAGAAGTACTGGTCTACGGTCAGAAACAGGCCTGGAGTGGGGACATGACAAGTCGTTCTTCGACCCAGGAAAATAGTTTTTCAAGGACTCACCTAGCAATTTTTTTTTGCAGATTGCGTTTGTAGGCTTATAGTTGGATGGAATGCAAGGATCTCACTTTTTATAGTCAGGGATTATGTCACTCCCCACCAAGAATCGGGAATATCCTCCCCCTACCCTATATCACGTTGGATACAAGGTTAACATAACTGGTCCAGATTTGGGGTTTCTGATCTGAACAGGTCACAAGGTAATTTATCAGGGCAGGTGCTGTAGCTGACTGGAGGACAGCTATTGCATTAGCAGTATCACCTAGAGTAAAGTACACTGGGTCTGTTACCTCAGCCTTTGCTGCTGTCCAACCCCTGCTAGAAGTTAGCGACCTGGGGCTTGGAAAAGAATCACCACTGGGATCAAGGTCCTCAGTGGCATGCAGTTTGGAAAAATGGGAAACCCAGCTCTTTGAGTATCTAATATTATTACTATTGCCGTGTGACAGTATTTGGCGTAAAGATCTGTTAGCCTCCGATTTAATGGCAAGAAGCAAGTCTTGCCGAACTTTGTTATTACTACAATGTTTCTTGGCATTTGCATGGGTGGATTTGTAGTTCCTCCTAGCCTCTTTTATCTCTACCTGTACACAATTTCTGACCGCTGCTCTTAATCTTGTTTTAGCTATTTTAAATACAATATTGACACATTTCACTTCGTACGCTGGTGTTCTTGTAAAAGATATCTTGCAACATAGGCAAAACAGTTTATGAATATCAAGAATTGGGCTAGCAATGCTGGAAACATTTTCTAAATCAGGTATAAAGGTTGCAAACAGGCCACATATCTCTGCGTACTATTTTTGGTTAGACATTACCTGTAACCAGTTGACTCTCCTGTGGTTATTAGCTAACCGTGGTTCAGGTACAACAGTAAAATTTGCAGTATTGGTCCTCCTCAGACCTTCACCAGGAAGAGAGAGAAGCTGAGAGTTTTAAACACTGTCAGAGCAAATATCAACTTTTATGTCCTCCACCAATGGCTACAGCCTGACATCAAAAAGGACATCAACGATAATACTTGTATGAAAACCTTGCTTAAAAGTGGGCACCCTAGGGAAATCTGAGTGAGGGGGTAGTTTTAAGGGTGGGGGCAGTTTTTGGACTTAGGGCACAGGGGTCAGGTTAGGTTTTTATTGTTTTTTACGGGGGGAATCCTGTTACTTTTTGTAGGCAGGTAGCAGGTTTTTAGGTCCTGTGACTGGGTTTAGGGGTTACATTTGAATGGTGGGGGCAGTTTTAGGACTCAGGGTTAGGGGGAGTTGGGTATTTATTTATTTTTTTACAGGGGAAGTTGTGTAACTTTTTATGTAGGTAGCAGGTTTGTAGGGGCTGGGACTGGGTTTGGGGGTACTTTTGAGGGGTAAGGGCAGTTTTAGAGCTCAGGGTGGGAGGGGGGTTGAGATATTGTTTCGACAGGAGGGTCTGGTTAGTTTTTTTGGGTAGGGTCTTAGGGCTCATGTTGGGGTGGGATCAAAGTATATGAACAGTCTGGGGCAGGGTTTTAGGGTTCAGGGCTGGGGACAGTGTTTGGGCTCACGTCGGGAGGGCTGGGATTGGGGTAGTTTTAAGTAGGGGGCAAGGGTTTAGGCATTAGTAGAGGGGTCAGGGTAGTTTCAGGGGCAGAGTGGGATCTGTTTTAGGTCTCAGGGCTGGGGGTGGGCAGTTTTAAGGAGTAAAGGAGGGTTTTAGGGCCAAGGGCAGGGAAGGAATTTACCTCACATCTTCCTTTGCCGTACATGCTTTTACAACAGAATTAATTGTAAAGACATGTGTGGAAAAGGCATGCGTGGTAAAGACACGTTGTTCTTAAGACCACGTTGTTCTGGCATGCGTGCTTTAGGCATGCGTGCCTCCACCATACAACCCAGCTGTATGAATACAATGGAAGCCATTCCTTAAGAAAATGAGCACATCTATGTTTCGTCAGGTGTTTGGCTTCCACACTGTAGGTAAAAAAATCAATAACGCACATCCTAGTTGTAGCCCAAGTCTCCTGAAAAATACAGTCTTCTAAATTACCAATGGAAGATAACCATTCTGAATCTGCTAGTTTGAATTTAAAGTCTGCCAAGTTCCATGAGATGATAGACAAACTTGATGGAGATTTAGAATCACCTCTTGAGTATGGGACTATGGAGGATTGTGAAGAAAAAGCAGAAGTGCAGACAGTTTGATTTGTTGCTAGTCCCCCGCCCAGAGAGTTGCCCCAAATTTCATCAACCCAGCTGTTCTAGATATGCTTTCACTGGCCTCAATAGCAGAAATGGTGCACTCATCCATCGAAACAAGCTCAGTTCGATCAATTAGTCAATCAATTGTGTTTAGATTTCACACCTCTGGTTGAGGGCCCAGACAAAGCTCCTGAGAACAAAAGTTGCGGAGGCTCTTCCTGCTGGCCAGGAGTGAATCTATCAGTAGGAGGTAATAATTTCACCCAAATATGAGTCTTAGATGATCCTACAAGATGGCTTGTGTGTAATTAAATGTTTATGAGATTTTCAACCAGTGTTTCATCGTTCACTAGCAGGGAGATGTAATCAAAAGTTGACAGTTCTCTGCTATATTGTTTAACATATTTGATATTAGATCTAACTCTGGAAAGGCAATTGTGTTTGGTCCTGAGCCAGTGAATTACTTTGCTGGTTAATAAGCCAGTGGCCTCGAATGACTCCAGGATGGTATGGGGTCCTGGGTCATATAAAATGTTCTTCCAATATTATTCACAACAGTCCGTTGATGTAAATGCACCTGGGGTTGTGGGTGATCTTGATGCCGATTCTTAATACCTGTGGGATCGCAAATCCCATAGAAGCCTGTAGTAGGGTATTTGCCAGAATGTAAGGCAGAGGGGAATCGAGAACTACGTGAATAAACCAGTGGCTTTGTTGCCTGTTTTATCGGAACAGATACTATTGGAGTCAGCTGCAATGGTAAAGCTTGTGAATCAGGGTTCAAATGTCCCATATTATTAGAGCCCATCAGAGGAAGTTGGTTTATAGCAGTACAATCGAAACTCAAAAAATTAAGGGAGAGATGTTGTAGGGATAACTCCCCACCAGTGCGTTTGGACTAGTGTTGCAACTAAAGTTGCAGGCTTCCAGGTCGCTTGCTGCACGTGCATTTCAGCAACATTGATTATTCTGTAAATGTGTAACTTATGTAGAAAGTGAGACTAATAATCTTTTTAAATTGTCCAGTTTTTGGTGAAGTGATACATAATCAGCACTAAATGTAGGCATCTGTGAAACAATTGCACACTTGCTGCATGTTTTTGATGAAAATTGGGCTTGAAATGGGGCCGAGGATTCTATAAGAGGCAAATAGATCACCTCAGTTGTAGCCAAAGGGGCAAACCTATTGGAGCAAGGGATATTAGAAAGAGTGGTAGCTTTGGGACTAAGGCCCTCATTATGAACACGGCGGTCGCAACCGCCGTGTTCATCCTGGCAGTAAAAACACTGACCGGCAGCGTCCCCAGATCCCCGCCGGCCATATTAGGAACATTCCTGTGGGCTGGCGGGCGGAAACATTGTTTCCACCCACCGGCCCACAAGAATGCCTGGCCGGGACATTGATGGCGACTCCACATGGAGCCGCCCCCAATGCCTCTGTGAGGCAGGTGCAGCTTCACCCGTCGCGCAGATCCCTGCGTGATGGGGCACTGCACCGGGGCCCCGGTGCACCCCTTCCGCCAGCCTTTCCCTGGCGGGGAAACCCACCAGGGAAAGGCTGGTGAATAATTATCCGAGGGGCAGCACCGCTGCCCTGTCGGATAATGTTTCCGACCGCCACCAGGCTGCCTGACGGAGGCAGCCTTGCAGTGTGTGAGGGATGCCGATGGCGGCCCTCATGGGGTTCTTTAACTGGCGGTGTGGCCTGCCTTGCCGGCTGGCAGTTTTACCCGCCACCGCCAGCATGGCGGGCCACACCGCCACATTCGTAATGACCACCTAAGTGTACAGTTAGGTGCTGCAGCTATTTCCAAGGAAGAGGCCTTGCTGTTTCTAGTATTTGCTTGTTCAAAAGACCCTAAGGTTTTGAGGGCGCTCTGAATGTTTGAGGTAATTGGATATGGCTGTACATAGTGATGTAGTCTAAATATTAAGAGAGCCGCTAGTGACACAAAAGCCATCAAATGTGACAATTTATGTTTTATGCTAATCAAAGTATTAATAGTTAAACGTTGAAGTTGCATTGGCAAGCAATCAAAATGTGCAATCACTTGTACTTCAGAGTTCAGATTAGGTGGTATTGAAATTAAATCATATGTTAGATGGATAAAACTGACATTATAATGTAATTTAGACTCTAAACTATGTGCACATAGGAACAATATTGAATTTCTAATGATTAATTAATTAAAAAAGTGTGCAAAAATGAGAGATTTGTACTTGTCTGCCATATCTAATGAATTGCGTTAACAAAGCTTTCTCATTTAAAATAAAATGCATTACTTATATTAATGAAGTATTATTAATGCTGAATTCATAAGTTCGCAAATTACATGTGTTTTATTAAAACACATTAACTAAACGTATTGTTGTAATTATCTTGTGTTAACATGAGTGAGGCCTGTTGAAGCTTGCATTTCATGACTATGCAAAAAATGCTGATTTAATTTCATAACTGCAGTTTCCTTTTGGACTGTTTTCCCATGAGAAAACCAGCAGTTGGTAATAGTCCCTGTGGTTGAGACATAGAGAGAATGTATTGTGGTGTTCTTGAAAGTAGTACATTGTGGAAAATGGACTGACATCATATAGAATTGTTTCAAACTTGCTTAAAGTCACACGGATGGAAGATATTCTCATGGAAAGCTTGGGAAAGAGAGAGCATGCTTCAACTTGGAGTCATGTGATTGATTATTATTATTGGATGATGCCCCTTCAACATGACATAAACTAATACCTTTGGTGAATCAGAATGCTGTATGAGTTTTGATATGGCAGTGCCCAGTTAGAAATTGTGCAGTTCTGAGATTTTTCCAGATGCTGCCCTGATGCTTGCAGATGCCTTGCTGATTCCAGATGCTTTTGATGATGAAGAGTCCCTGAATGCTGAGCTTCTTTGAAAGGTATCTTCCTCTCTGCTTATGCTCCTGGAGATGCCCTTTGAGACTTAGAAATCTTTACCTAATCCCCTTCAGAAGAGTCTTGATCTAGCTTCTGATATGCTGACGCTTTCCCTTGTGCCTATTTTATGCCCACTTTAGTTAGTAGTTTACAGTTAGAGATTATCTTTTTCCAGATTATTTTTGCTCCTTTTGTTTGTTATATTTTGCCCACATGTGTTTTGCCTCGAACATGTATTTGTAGGTTTTTCCACTGCCCATCCTAAATTATGTCTCTGCTGAATTTGTATTGACTGATGATTGCTAACCCTGAACAACGTTTAATTTCTGTATCTCAGATATTTCTTTTAATACTATGCATTGTTCTTCTTGAATGCTTAGTTTTGTTAATGTTAGTTCATCTGAACCTATGTCTCTCCCTTGAGCTATCCTTGGTGATTACGTTTCTTTATAATTTGCTATTGCAACTAGTCTACATTACTTTGAGCTTGTGTTTGTTATACATTCCCTTAACTTTATTTCCACTCTGAGTTTCCGTCCATGGTCACATTGATCATGATTTTTACATTTTTTGATTTTGTATTGAAATTGTGTTAGTGGTTATACCACACTACTTACTGGATCCAAAGGTTCTTCAACCTCATCAACCTCAAAGAGAACTGATTCCTGCTTAGAATACAAATGCTACAACAATAGAATTAGTAATACTATTGGATAGTGGTTTATTTTTCTTAAACATATCTGGTACTTTAGTCAGGTTTAATCTACCATTAGTAGAGGTTGTCTTTATATTTAGTATTGACTTCTTCTTCAGTCAAATGGTCAATATTATCAAAACTGCAGTCTCTAGCAGCATTTATAGGAAGACCTACTGTTTCCCTGGCCGGTTTCCTTAATTTTTTTGCACTTGTGGGGATTTCAAAGCTTCTGTAGCTTTCTGTTTTCCCATTTTGACAATATGGTGGGACAGTTCATGCTATTTTATCTAGAACACAGTTAATTCAATTAAACACATTGAACCGATTTCTGCTTCTGTTTGTCTTTGCATGTGTGATGCAAGTGTAACTGAGAGAAAAGGCTGAGATCTGTTGCACCACGATTTCCATGAAAAATTAGAATGTCATGTGCATGGCTGCAACAAATCACCACCAATTTCAGGTGCTGGCCAGAAGGGTTAGGCCAACATTTGTCACACAGTGTGGAATTGGACTCACCCACAACCTGGTGGTGCAGCCGCCCGAATTTAGCAGTTTCTTTAGTATATCGAGACCCAACATGACACAGTCAAGTTAGGAAAAGTTCTGGTGTGGCTGAGATGACTGGTGTGGAGGCATGTGGGCAAGGAAACTGCTGGATGAGCCCCACAATGCGGGGTCCATAATGTGCTTAAGAGCACAATGTCTTTGCTCAGGACCTGCCCTCCCGCTCAGATGACTGAGGGATGCAGGAAAAGTTCTGAGGTGGCTGAGGTGACTGGCACAGTGGAATGCATGCAGGCAAACTGCCGGATGAGACAGTTCTTATTCATTTTCTATCTCTCTAAACAAATCTATCATGCTATGCCTTATGGGAATGGGTATGGGTATGAATTGAGAAGTGGGAAATCTGAATGACAGAAATCTCAATGCAGAACTATCAGCCACCTTGTCTTGGGGTTTTTCAGCCCAGCTAGTTAAGCCACCGACAGTATGCCCTATTTGGATTCAGTGTCTTCAGGCAAGAAGAGTTCCAAAGTGGACCAATTCAGACAAACCCTTCCTGAGATTGTTAGATGTACAACACATCTATAAGGATGCAAATATCTGAGTCAGGGTTTGCCATTACAATTTTTTTTAATTAATGAGGCAGTCCCATTATAGGAATCTGTAAACTTTTGCTATCTCCTAAAATAGGATCCCTACCTCTCAATGAATCACTACTTGGAAGGAGTGTGGTGTAGGCTACCGTTCCAAATACTGATCTAGCACACAATGTGTTTTTTGCAACAAAAATTTGGATGCAAAACATTGAAAAGTTACTGACTCCTGAGTTAAAACGTCAATTCATTAATGAAAGGGAAAAGGTCCCTAAGGGACTCTTACTCTTTTGTGAATGTTAAAAAAGGGGACCACATCCAACTTTCGAAGAATATTAAAACAGAAAATAAACTTCAGAGCAGATTAAAGAGCCCCTAGCGCCTCCTTGCGCCACATTAACGTTATTTGTTTTGACGCTAATATGGCCCAACAAGGCCAAAATCGCCATCCAAAATTTACAAAGTGGCACAAAGCATGCATTGTGCCACTTTGTAACTGATTGCACTACGTTATGCCTGTGTCAGGCATAATGTATGCAAAGGGGGCGTTCCTCCGAGAGGGGGAGGAAAAAATGGCACAAAGAAATCTAAGAAATTTCTTTGCGTTATTTTTTTGGGCACTTTTAATGCCTCCTCAGAGCAGGTGTTAAAAGGAGGCCCATCATTGTTTACAATGGGGGCCAATGGGCTTTCCAGTATTATTGTCAACGTTTTTTACACTAATCCTGCAAAGCTCTGAACTAACATAAAAATGTTTGATGCTAGTTCGCTAACTACCACCATGGTGAGTGGCATCTTAGATATGGCACACACATGGTGGCGTTAGGGGGGTGCTAAAGGGCGCAAGAACAGTGGCGCTGCACTGGGTGCAGCGCCACTTCTCTTAAATCTTGCCCTTCATTTTTAAACACAGCAGCTTTATTTTCACAGAGCACTGTTCAGAAACAATGAGAAGGATTTGCCTTTTTCCATTTCTGAGGCGTGAGGTTTGAAGATAAAGTAGTGAGAAATACTGGATTAATTTAATTAACCTAACGCCATGCAAGTTCCTAAAACAGGCGCTTAGCTCTGTGATGCACCAGCATACCCAGTGCTTAACGCAGAGCCAAGAGCCTGTTATTTTGCATATGAGGGTTCTAATGTTCAAATATGTAATTCATAATTCCCTCAAGTAAATGCATGATATCTAGACAGAACAAGTCAGAAACACTGAGCAAACAAATGGTCCTTACGGGGGAAGTGTCAGCCTTGGTTTCCATGGCAGAATTGACCCACCCAAAAGGTGAGATATATGCAGATTAATTTAATGAAAAAAAGTATTTTTTTTTTATTTAGTTAAATATTTTTGACAAATCCTTTGTGAGCATACACAAATGCACATCAAGAACAAGGTGAACATAAAATTCTAAAATGAAAAAGAGAATCAGGTGCTCCTACATGGTGATGGCACAGCACAAAAGTGAATACGTGAAAAGTGAGTCAGTGTTATTTAAAATATGTACACGTAGAAGTGTGGCTGTAAAATAATTAATTGTTCAAGTAATGCAACATCCCTTGCTTGCATGTCATAAACAGATATGTGTTTATCTACAGTCCACATCAAAATATTGTTGACACTTCGACCCTAGCAGTAAATCAATTACCAACAGGTCATCATCAGGACCAAGGAATATAGTAGGATGAACCAACAAGGTGCTGCGTGAATCAATCAACTCAGAGTCATGGAGGATAACAACCCTCAATACTCTCTGTTCTACCGTCAGGAGCTCAAACTAGTTATGAGTCAAGTCAGCGACCATATTAGCACACCACACACATGGGCTAGAGAATCGCTTCTCCGAACCTGTAAACAGAAAGACCATCCCTGTTGGCTAAAAGGGATGATTTTAGTGGTTTTAGTTTTGGCTGTGTGAGGAAAGCAACTTAGCAAACAATGCTCATGTGTACATGGGATCTCTCGGTCTATGATCTGAGCTAGTTCTCCTGTGTTTTCACCACGGAGTTTCTGAGCTCCAGACAACTCCAGAACTTGTGTAGGAACTCAGCCCCTACTTCCCCACATCATGGACATAACTCCTCCCTGCTTCCAGTGTCTGTTTATTATAACGGGGCAGAGATACGCCCTATGTAGTACATATAGGTTGATAAATTTGAACCTGGCATTCCTTGAAACTTTGAGAATCCTGTATAATATGTGTATCCAGTGCACTTCTGAAATAGGGGTCCCCAGGTCCTCCTCCTCTTTGGTTCTAAGAGCATTCAGGGATAATAGGATGTCTCCTTTAACTCTTCTATACAGGCAAGTGACAACCTTAAATGTCCCCAACAAGGTGACATGGTATAGGCAGCTTGTAGAGTGGGTAGGTTCCCACATTCTCATCCTTCAGTGTTTTCAGATTGCTGTCATCACTGCTCCACAGAGGAGATAATGGACCTGAGGTAGATTGTATGTCATGTGGAACTGTTGAAATGGGAATGGCATCTCAGCCTCAAAGAGGACTCCAAGTTTTGTTGCACCGGCTGTTATCCAGCCAGTCACCCCCATGTGGGAGTACTTTTAGTAAGGTCAGTGTAATATCGAGGGAGTAAAGGGTCAACACTTGTTCTTTCTGCAGGCATCTTGCCCAGGATCTACTCAGTACTCTACATTCCATGGTTTCACCTGTACTAGGGCTCTTAAGTCTGAGGAGTAATGTAGTTCTGGAACTACTGTGCCCATCTCTGCCCTGCAAGGAAATAAGCCTCAAAGTCAGGTACTGCCAATCCTCCAACGCCAACCTGTCACTGCAGCGTGGAGAGGGTTGCTAGTCTGTGGTTGAGTTCCAGATAAAGGCAGTAGGGATTGAATCCAACTCCTTAAACATCGCTCAGGGTGTCCAGAGTGGGAGTACTGCAAAGAAGTAGAGCAGGTGAGCGAGGGCTATCATTTTTAGCAGGGTAACACGGCCTTCCACTGATAGTGGGAGAGGTTTTGGTGCTTCTCCAGGTTTGCATGATTAGGTAAATCTGGCTCAACATCAATATCCATGGTTGTTGCTTGGGAAAGTCCACCATAACGCCCATGGAACGCCTCCCTGTTGCAGAGTAAGGCAACACAGAAACCTGCATTGCTTTGCCTTACTCTATATCTATGAAGCCATTTAAAACCACTCAAAGTGGCTTTACATAGCCTCATAGATATGATTGAGAGGTCTGCGCTGCTGGAGCATTACAAAAAGTGATGCCACGGCGGCACAATCCTCTCATAAATAAGCCCCCACGTGTAAAGATGCTCATCCAAAAATGAGTACAACCAACTTCTTTTACTGTTACTTTAGGTTACTATAATGTTTGAAATCTGTGATGTGGTGCAGAACTGGAAACACATTATGCGGTTCATTTAAAGGTGTTCTGACAAAGTATCATTTAAAAAATACTGAGGCTCACAAATATTGGTTAAAAATATCTTGATGTCAAAAATATAGTCGGACAGAATATAGATGATAAGAATGTCATTTTGTAGGTATATTATATAATTGTGAATAATATTGCTTTATTTAATATAGTTGAATAAAATATATTTTGTTTTATTTGTTTGACAAATTTGAGTTGTTTTAGTATGGTAAGTTACTAGCATGATATTAATATGTGTGTTTAATTAGTTTCAGTGTAATTTGTCTGTTTTAATATGCTTTTTAATTTAATTAGACATTTTTAATTTAGTAGGAGTTTGTTGGGTTTGCAAAGGATTTGGGTGTTAAACTTTTTAAAATCTAATTTACTGTTTTTAATTGATACTTTTATGTAAGTTGAATTTTAATTTATAATTAAGGAAATAAATAAATTAATTAATTGTTATGTTTTGTTTGTTGATTTTAATTCATTGTTAATTGGTTGGTCAGTTCATTTAATTGATACATTATATATATTGATTTTACTTTTATTAAGTGTTTTATTTATTCTGTGTAATAAATAATGTAATATTACTTTATTTTTCATTTTCAGGGTAGTAGGAAGGAGAGTGTTTTCATTTAAAAAATCATTTTGTTTTGAAATTGTGTTTTTTCAAATAGAATTTTATTTGTTTAACATTAAATGGATTCATTTATTCTTTTGAATGTGTTTTAAATTTTTTTGGGTTTCTTAATTTTTTATAGGGTTTTTATTATAGACCTTGAGACAGGCTTATTTGTCTTAAACACACAAAAAGAATCTTCCCTTCCCTTACCAACCACTCAACCTCAAGCCTATCCTCACCCCGAGGATGACCACTATTTAAGATCAGTCTATTTAGATCACACCTCTCCCCATTCCCACCTTTCAGTATGCATGGATCTTTAGTAGCATATATTTCTCATCACTAGTAGACCCAGGGCACAGAGTCTAGCTGGGCAGTTCTAAACTTTGCTTTCATGTACGTTGGAAATGGATCACACATTCTATTAAATCAGAGTGGCTGTCCTTCTAGTTCATGTGCTATCTTGTCATGGACATGAAAATACCAGATGCACTGGAGCCATAGTTCTGAGGCTGGTGCCTGTGTGCTATCCCGCACACTAAGCATTGTTTACTCAGCAGCTAACAGTAATTGAGAGATATGTTTCTCTTTGAAAGAATGCAAGGGGCAGGATTTCCCTACGGCATCCTCACGATTATAGATGCGGGCTCGCTGCCTGTGTTTCCTTCAAAATGCAATATGTTGATTGATACAGCTCCTCAGAAGTTCTTGAGTTTTGGGAATGTGAATAATGTATGCAAGATTGTACCCGTTTCCCCACACTGCTTCTAACAGTCCATGATTTATCTATTACATTGAGGCGGGCTGGTGTGTAGTGTTATCTATATTTAATTTGAAAGGGTGTTTTGTTGTTCTTGTGTGTGGTGGGCAAAGGTATGATGTATTGTTATCTATATTTAATTTTATAAGGTGTTTTGTTGTTCTTTTGTGTGGTGGGCAAAGGTATGATGAAAATGCTTTCCCAATTGGATGAAGATATTTGGAGTTCTTTCGACACTGCTTTTTGCATGCAAATTTCAATTGGGACTGCTTCATATTAATTATTGGAGTACTTACGGGCATATTTATAAGCTCCTTGCACCGCAGTTGCATAGCTTTTTGTGACACAACAGCAGTGCAAACCTTCAAATCATATCTATGAGGCCATGCAAAGATATGGTATAAGGCAAGGCAGCACAATATGATGCGTTGCCATACCTTGCACAAGGAGGGCGTTCGATGGGCATTGTAATGGGTATTCCCACACAACACCCATGAATTTTGATGTATCCCCAGATTTATAAGGCACAACGAGAAGAAATATCTTCATTCTGCAGCACACATAGAAAGAGTAAAACGCCTCCCAGGATTGTTTTTGTGCAGGAAGTTGCCTCTTCCTACACAAAATCAATCATGCATGCAATGCAGACACCCTTGCACTACGGTGCATGGGTGCCTGCATTGCTGCTAGGCTGACAATATGGCACCAGCACAGTGGGAAAGGACAGAAGTGCCCCATATGTCATAGATATGGCACATTCCTGGCCTTTCACTTTGGCGGAGGGCAATGCAGCAAGGTAACTTGCTGTGCTGCCCTTCATCAAAACCCCTTTATTATGGGCCTTAGTGTTATAACGGTGTTAGCGATTTTAAGAATTTTTCAAAGTTTTTGAGTGGAATTGTTGCTCCCTTTTTTATGTGTGGCTGTGTGGCCCAGTGCCTTATCTGTAGTTAAATATACTTTTCCCCTTCCACATGTATTAATGTTATTAAGTGTGCTGAGATTCCCATTATGAGGTAAGACTTGTAGCTTAAAAGAGAGCCGAGTCTTCCATATCTGGAAAAGAGTCTTCAAAATATGGAGTAAAGTGTGAGTTTCCAACAATGGATGTTATGGGGATGGGAAAATTGTGGGATTTTGGCATCTCAGCAAGCTGTCCCTATGCTATAGTATTTCCCTGGTTAGGGCAGGGACACACAAGTTACTGCATCATTGTTTTTTGGGGACCCAAACTACCACCAGCCCTCCATGTCTACAGTGTGTCACACATGCATGCTTATGTAGGGTAGACCTCCTCCCACACAGATGAAAATACTGCATAATTCCTGTAGGTGAATGATTTCCCCTCTAGAATGGTGAAGAGGCAGAGCCTGAAATCCCAGAGGATTATGGACAGTATTTACATCTTAACTGATGCTACTTTCTCCAGACACAAGAAGATAACTCAGTCAAGAATTCAGGAGGACTTTAAATGTCTTCACTGTGATTTTAACATTTCCTCAGATGCATTCATAAAAGTTGGGATTTAGAGAGGTGCTAAATTGGTTAACTCATCTAATCTGCATCTAAACAAGTCTTTTTTGCAGCATTTTGGTCAGCACTTGTCCCCAATTCACTATGAGCCAATCTGATTTGTGACAACTAATTTGGAGGTCTCCTAATGCACTATGGGCCAGATGTAGCAAACTTTTGTGAGTCGCAAATGGCCCGAATCGCAATTTGAGACCCTGCAAAATCGGAAACGGGATGCAAAAATCCCATTTCCGACTCGCAAAATGCGACACAAGCCATTACCGACTCGCAAAAATAGCGACCCCATTTTGCGACCCGCAAATAGGAAGTCGCTATTTGCGAGTCGCAAACCAAATGCAATAGCCACTCGCAAATTGCAACTAGCCGCAAAAAGCCCATTTTGCACTTCCAATTTACCACTAACTCAGAGCAGGTGGTAACCAGAACCAAAGTATAAAAGGAGACCCAGAAGACACCTGGGTTACTCAAAATGGCGGAGATATATGTGATAGCAAGGAGGAGTAGAGCCCATGCCGCACAGCAGATGAGGAGGAGGAGCCAGAGACAGGAGAAGATATACAGAACCAGACAGACACTTTTCCAACAAACTGAGGAGGAGATATATGATAAATACAGACTTAGCAGTGCAGCAATACTAGATTTAATAGATTTACTCAATCCGCAGCTTCAACGCCAGACTGTGCGCGGCTGCGCCATCCCTACGCATGTGCAAGTGCTATGCTCACTGCACCTCTTTGCCTCGGGTAGCTATCAGGGGGTCATTGCTGTGGCAGGTGGGGTATCCCAAAGTGCACTCTCAAGGTTCTTCAGAGCATTCCTAGATGCCTTACTCACACACATGTCCAGATACATATACCTACCCAGGAATGACGCAGAAATCAACAGCACCAAGTTGGAATTCTACAGGATTGCCAACTTCCCCCATGTAATAGGGTGTGTGGACGGGACACATGTACAAGTCTGCCCTCCTGCAAATCTGGAATATCTGTTCCGCAACAGGAAGTGTTCCCACTCAGTGAACATCCAGGTGGTATGTGACGCCCATTATGTTATCAATGACTTGTTTGCCAAATTTCCAGGGAGCGCACATGACTCCTACATTTTCAGGCACAGTGGGATACACCAACGCCTAGAACGTGGGGAGTTTGGAGACGGATGCCTCCTAGGTATAGCTGAATACACCTCGCAGACATACACACAGGTCAAAGTGGAAACCATCTATGCCCAGATAACATTGTACATTTTGTGCCAAACAGGTGACAGTGCATATGCACTACGACCATGGATACTTATCCCGTACTTAACACCCAGCAATGAGAAAGAGAGGCGATACAACAGTGCACATAGGAGGACCTGAAATATCATAGAGAGGACCTTTGGACTGCTGAAGGCAAGATTCAGATGCCTCCACAGAAGTGGAGGTGCCCTCCAGTATACCCCAATAACAGCTTTCAAGATTGTTAGCGCATGTGCTATCCTGCACAACATTGCCACCAGACGTGGGCTACCTCTCACCCCAGAAGACCCAGATTCGGAGGATGAAGAGCAAGAGCTACCACATCGCCATCATGGGGATAGAAGCATTGCAAATCAAGGCAAACTGAGACGGGACCACATTGCAAACCAATACTTTGGAAGGTACGTGCTAACTGTCACCACACTCACTAATGTCACACACAAAGAGTCCAGGTGTGAAGTGGAACAAACAAGGAATTTTTATAATGTGCACCAAAAAAACTATATACATAAACTACAGTTTAGGGGCTGTAAATGTCCACCTGGCATGAGGACACATTGACCTCATGTGCCTCTACTCCAGGACAGTGTGGAGCTCACACTCTACGCCGGCCTCGCCCAGCATGGCTGGTTCCTGGTGTGTCAGCAGTGCCCTGCCTTGCTCTACCACTGCGCAACACCCTGGTGTCACTGGCTGAGACACTGCTGATGGTGGAGCCCCCCTCGCTGTCCTGTGGCGTGTCTGCCACGCCCCTAGCCACCTGTCGTGCCTCCATGATATCTACGGCGTGGCTGAGACGTCTCAGTCCACGTGCCACATCACTGGCAAAGTGGCCCATGTCTACCTGGATGCTGACCGTGCGCCGTGAAAGGCCAGTGATGTTCACTGCCAGCCTGACGATGGAGGCAGACATGCGGTCCAGCCGGTGCATTAGCTGCCTGTCACGGCACCTTGCACCCTCTCTCTCAGTTATGAGTTCTGCCACCAGTTGTCTCATTGAGAGTGCAAGGTCGCTGACTGGGTATTGAGTTGTTGCAGCTCTGTGTGTACCAGCTGCAGCCCACTGTTTTGGTTCTGTTCCATGCGCCGCATGGCCCCTGATATTCTCCTTATCTCCTGTGTCTGCAGGGGCTGACCACGTAGGAGTGCAGCCTCGGCGGCCGACATGGAGGCGTCCCCTGACTCCGCCTGCGGCACTTGAGGGACATTTACACGTCGCCTGCGACGCAGTGGTGGCTACGTGTCATCTACACCGGCACTGTGGCTGGGACCAGGTGCTGGCTCACTCACCAGTATGGCAACTGGTGCATCATGAGGGGACTGTGTGTGGGTGGTGCAGGTCCCTGTGGTGGCTGGTCCTGACTCCTATGCAGGCTGGTGGCTGACCTGCGGCCCCTGGACGCTTTGGCTGGAGGTGGTGTTGTGTGGGAGACCTGTGGGACATAGGGAACACACTGTCAGTATCTACCATCTGTTATCAACTTCCTAATAAACTGTTGCCTATCAACTGCCTACTTGACTACATTGGCCATAATGCACCATGCAGGTGGTTGCTACTCTGAAATGGAGCTATTTTGGTTGTGCATGCTGCTGTGTACAAGGTGGGTGGGGGTATGGCATATATGGGTGTACATGCATGTCTCATGGTACTCACCGGTTGATGGTCCTGGCTCTGAAGGGTCCAGCTCTCCCATCCCGCACACTGCCTCTGGCTCCAAGGTCACCTACATTCTTTCCTCCGGGGGTGTGGGTGGTGGTATAGTGGATGGTCCCCCTCCAGTGCCCCTCATCTCCCGGAGCCGCTCTGCCACCCTCTCCTTGGTCCGGGAGCGCAGGTCATACCACTGTTTCTTCAACTCTTCTATACTCCGGTGGCTGACACCCATGGAGTTCACCTTGTCCTGTATTTCGGTCCAGATTCTTTTCTTTTCCACCTCTGGCACACTGAGGGCTGCCCTCCCAAAAAGTTGTTCATGGTGCTGGCAGCATTCCTTAGTCAGCACCTCCAGCTCTTTTTCTGCAAATTTCAATTTGCGCTTTCTTGGTGTCTCTGCCATGGTAGCTGCTGTTCCTCCTGTTTGCAGTTCAGCAGTTTAAAATGGGTGTGGTCCTCCCTCCTCCCAGGTGTATTTGTAAACTTCCTGGCTGTGATATCATCATCAGGAGCCAGGAAGTGTTTTCCAGAGTGTTCTACTGCACCTACATTCAATTTCCACCACAGTCGCAATTTGCGACACCCACTCACAATTTGCGTGTTCCTTTTTAGCGCGGTTGCAAAAAGCGACCTCGCAAACAGCGGACTCGCAATCTGCGGTGCGACTTCATTTGCGAGTCGCAAATTGAAGTCGCTTTTTCTTCTTGTATACCATTTAGCAAGTCGGAAATTGCGAGTCGCAACGAGTCGCAATTTCCGACTCGCTAAATTTTTCCTACATACATCTGGCCCTATGTTCTTCTAATAATTGTCTGGGCATGCTAAATTATAACAATATATCATCTGTGAAAGCTAAGTCCTTGTACATATCCTGGTGGCAACCAAGACCATGAATGCAGGACTGCTTTCTTATATTTTTAAAATAATGCTTGAAGATAAAGGGTGAAGAGCTTAGGGAAGTATAGGTATGTCTGTCTCATACCCCTTTGTATTTCCACAGGTAGCCTCTGTAGGAAAGTACCATCTTGCCTGGCATGTTACCCCCATTTTCACTGTATGTACGCATGTTTTAGCCCCTGTGTCACTGGGATCCTGCTAGGCAGGACTCCAGTGCTCATAGTATGTGCCCTGTATGTGTTCCCTGTGTGGTGCCTAACTGTATCACTGAGGCTCTGCTAACCAGAACCTCAGTGTTTATGCTCTCTCTGCTTTCTAAATTTGTCACTGCAGGCTAATGACTAAATTTACCAATTCTCATTGGCACCCTGGTACACCCATATAATTCCCTTGTATATGGTACCTAGGTACCCAGGGTATTGGGGTTCCAGAAGATCCCTATAGGCTGCAGCATTTCTTTTGCCACCCATAGGGATCTCAGACAATTCTTACACAGGCCTGCCACTGCAGCTTGAGTGAAATAACGTCCACGTTATTTCACAGCCATTTTTCACTGCACATAAGTAACTTATAAGTCACCTATATGTCTAACATACACCTGGTGAAGGTTGGGTGCCAAGTTACTTAGCGTGTTGGCACCCTGGCACTAGCTAAGGTGCCCCCACATCGTTAAGGGCAAATTCCTCGGACTTTTTAAGTGCGGGGACACCATCACACGCGTGCACTATACATAGGTCACTACCTATGTATAGCTTCACAATGGTAACTCCGAACATGACCATGTAACATGTCTAAGATCATGGAATTGTCACCCCGATACCATTCTGGTATTGGGGGGACAATTTCATGATCCCCAGGTCTCTAGCACAGAACCCGGGTACTGTCAAACTGCCTTTCCGGGGTTTCTGCAGCTGCTGCTGCTGCCAACCCATCAGACAGGATTCTGCCCTCCTGGGGTCTGGGCAGCCCGGCCCAGGAAGGCAGAACAAAGGAGATCCTCTGAGAGAGGGTGTCACACCCTCTCCCTTTGGAAATAGGTGTGAAGGGCTGGGAAGGAGTAGCCTCTGGAAATGCTTTGATGGGCACAGATGGTGCCCATCTCTGCATAAGCCAGTCTACACCAATTCAGGGATCCCCCAGCCCTGCTCTGGCGTGAAACTGGACAAAGGAAAGGGGGGTGACCACTCTCCTGACCAGTACCTCCCAGGGGAGGTGCCCGGAGCTCCTCCAGTGTGTCTCAGACCTCTGCCATCTTGGAAACAGAGGTGTTGGAGGCACACTGGACTGCTCTGAGTGACCAGTGCCAGCAGGTGACGTCAGAGACCTCCTCTGATAGGCTCTTACCTCTCTTGGTAGCCAATCCTCCTTTCTTGGTAGCCAAACCTCCTTTTCTGGCTATTTACGGTCTCTCCTCTGGGGAATTCTTCAGATAACGAATGCAAGAGCGCACCAGAGTTCCTCTGCACTTCCCTCTTCGAATTCTGCCAAGGATCGACCTCTGACTGCACCAGGACGCCTGCAAAACCGCAACAAAGTAGCAAGACGAGTACCAGCAACATTGTAGAGCCTAATCCTGCCAGCTTTCATGACTGTTTCCTGGTGGTGCATGCTCTGGGAGCTGTCTGCCTTCACCCTGCACTGGAAGCCAAGAAGAAATCTCACGTGGGTCTACGGAGTCTTCCCCCTGCTAACGCAGGCATCAAAAGACTGCTTCACCGGTCATCTGGGTCCCCTCTCATCCTGATGAGCGTGGTCCCTGGAACACAGGAACTCTATCTCAGTGACACCCACAGTCCAGTGATCCTTCAGTCCAAGTTTGGTGGAGGTAATTCTTTGCCTCCCCACACTAGACTACAGACCTGTGTATTGCGTGATTTGCAGCTGCTTCGGCTTCTGTGCACTCCTCCAAGGATTCCTTCGTGCACAGCCTAACCTGGGTCCCCAGCACTCCATCCTGCAGTGCTCAACCCTCTGAGTTGGACTCAGACGTCGTGGGACCCTCCTTTGTGACTCTGAGCCAGCTCCGGTTCACAAATCTTCTAAGGGCCTGCTCCGGTACTTCTGCGGGTGCTGTCTGCTTCTGTGGGGGCTCTCTGAGTTGCTGAGTGCCCCCTCTCTCTCCTCCTCCAAGGGGCGACATCCTGGCCCTTCATGGTCCCCAGCAGCACCCAAAAAACTTTACTGCGACCCTTGCAGCTAGCAAGGCTTGTTTGCGGTATTTCTGCATGAGAACACTTCTGCAACCTTCAGCACACCGTGGGACATCTTCCTTCTAAAGGAAAAGTTCTGAGCTCTCTTCGTTGTTGCAGAATCCTAAGCTTCTCCCATCCAGAGGCAGCTTCTTCATCCGGGGTTTCCTTGGCTCCTTCCCCCCCTGGACACTATTGCAACTTTTGGACTTGGTCCCCTTGCCTTGCAGGTCCTCAGGTCCAGGAATCTGTCTTCAGTGCTTTGCTGGTGTTTGTGGTTCTTGCAGAATCCCCCTTTCATGACTATTGTGTCCTTTTGGGGTAGTAGGTGTACTTTACTTCTACTTTTCAGGGTCTTGGGGAGGGGTATCTTGGACACCCTTACTGTTTTCTTACAGTCCCAGCGACTCTCTGCAAGCTCCCATAGGTCTGGGGTCCATTCGTGATTCGCATTCCACTTTTGGAGTATATGGTTTGTGTTGCCCCAGACCTATGTTCACCTATTGCATCCTATTGTAATTCTACACTGTTTGCATTACTTTTCTAACTCTTACTTACCTGTTTTGGGTTTGTGTACATATAACTTGTGTATATTACTTACCTTCTTACTGAGGGTACTCACTGAAATACTTTTGGCATATTGGCATAAAAATAAAGTACCTTTATTTTTAGTAACTCTGAGTATTGTGTTTTCTTATGATATTGTGCTATATGATATATGTGGTATAGTAGGAGCTTTGTATGTCTCCTAGTTCAGCCTAAGCTTTGCCATAGCTACCTTCTATCAGCCTAAGCTGCTAGAAACACCTCTAATCTACTAATAAGGGATAACTGGACCTGGCACAGTATGTAAGTTCCACCAGGTACCCACTATAAGCCAGGCCAGCCTCCTACAGCCTCACCTTACCATTTCATTTTATTTATCTCCCAGATGAAGTATACAGTGTGTTGATAATGGCCCTGAGTCTGGTGGCAATCCCTCCGCTGTGTAAAGTTGCAGTCATCATGCTACAATCTACACTGATTTCTCTGCATCTAATGATAGTAGCATTGCCTCATTGTAGCACTTCAAGCTAAGTCTGTTAAATGGAGAGCTCTTTTGATGCTGTTGCTGGTCAATCTTGAAGGGGTAAAGCATGTCTGATGAACGTGACTCCAGAATGTCCCTCATTACTTTAGCATCCACATCCAGCTTGGGGATCTATCTATAAGATGTCCATAGAGTGGGGTCTGTGCCACGTATAGCAATCAGGGAGATTGTTGCTCCACCCATAGAGCGAGAGAGTCCCTGAGAGTGACCATGCTGTTGTAAACATCCATTAGTATAAAATGGCTGTATTTAGTCATCCCAACTTGAGGATTTGCTCACCTTGAGGCTTTTGATTGCTTTAAGTACTTCAGCTAGTGTTATAGATTTATTGAGTCATGCATCCTCATGAGAAGGTACCATGGAGAGGGTAACCGACTGCAATAGCTTTTACATCTGTCATAGAATTTGTGTGCAGTCATTTATAACAGTCTTGAAATGCTTGCAATTTGCCCTGGTTTGTTACTTGAATTTCTCCACTGAAGCTTGCTTGGGCGGCTCCCACTTTATTATCTTCCTCTAGGGAGCGCATGCCCATTCTGGCCAAATGATAGTGATCTATGTGGTACTCCACAGTGCAGTTTTGACCCCTATTTAAAGTCAGCTGCCTTCCGACATTTTTGATGGATTCACTTTCTGTTTATTCTTTAGAGTTTCCAAATCTTAATGGAAGTGTTCAATTTCTCTCTTGTAACATAGGTGATGTATTTCTTGTATGAGTGCCCTCCTTGCTAACACTTTAAGAGTGCCCCATACCACCACTGGGTTAAGTACCCCAGTGTTCTATAATATGTTGTACTCTTGCATTCGTTTGCGGATTTCATGTGAGACAACAGTGTTCTGCAAGAAGGGGTAATTTAATCTCCATGTGACTCATTTCTTGTTGTCCTCCTTCTCAGGCCAGGCAGGTATGGGTTGTATCGGTCGATAGTCTGATATTGTCTTGGGTTCTTGATCTACATTATGGATGTATTCTTTGATCAATTAAGATATAGTCCACGCATTTATTGAAGGAAATTTGGCCCCACTGTTGAGCTTATAACATGATGACTTCATTCTCCTTGACATAGTGGATGCTGTTTGGGATATCCAGTGGCGATCCTTTTGCACCCTGTCGTTGGGCAGTTCTATGTGTTCAGTTTAGTTTAATTGGTTCCAGAGTTGGTTGTTCAAGGATGCTTCCAAAGCGGTCCTGGACATATTTTGTTAGTTCATTGATGGGAGCATCCATAGGTATTCCTTGCAAGAGGATATTGTTTTGTCTTGATTGAGCCTCTAGATTTTTGCATCTTTCTTGAAGAAGAATGTGTTGTTCTTTGAGGGTGATCATAAGTTGTTGCATGTGTTCAAGTTGTTTACTTGTTCAAGAAGATGTATCTCCACAAAGTGCACATGACCTCCGAGCTCAGTTATTTTGCACCTCATATCTTGTTGAGTTTTCAGAGGTCTGTCTGGACTGTTAGGATGTCCTCTTTGATTTCCCAAAAGGTTGGTAGGAGAAAATCTCTGGTAACCCTTTGGAGTGGTTTCTTGAAGTCTGTGTTGTTTTCAGTGGTCTTATCAGGGGCAATTTCTTTCTGTTTCCCTATACCTTGATGTTTAGTTTGAGGCAGTACATCGTTTATGGATGCTTCTTTACCCCCTTTCCATCTGTCATCAAATAGGCTTGTCAAGACATTCTTGGGTTTTATGTTTCTCTCAGAAACTGGTTTCTACGGATGATCTTACAGACTGCTACCAGTAAGGTTTCCTGAGGTTGTATTAAAATAATGTGTCATTTCCTCTGGATTTCATGCACTTTCTCTTCCTGTTTAAGGTATTTGATGATAATACAATTTCGCTGCTGAGGATTCTGTGTACTTTCCTTTCTGCTTTTACTTCATCAGACCAGTCACATAGAAGTTTGTTATGTATGAAACAACCCCTTGGTCGCCCAGCTCAACCCCTCAGCAGCCTCTGGTGGTTTTTCCTTGCTGAGGTTTTGGGGTTATATTTCAGGCCTGTTTCCTGGAATATAGATGTCTCTGCTTGCTGAAGGGAGTGTATTATAGCAATGATTCCTGGACGATCTGTGTGTTAGTGTGTTAGTGTGTGTGTGTGTGTGTATGGGGCTTTCACATGTAGGAAGATTATTAATGTGGTGGCTATCCCGGTGTCGTATGGAGCTTTGCTCTAGCTTTATCTTTGAGGACCCCCTAAGCTGTTGACCTAAGATGCAGGTGGGTGGATCCTTGTTGAATTGTCGAAGTAGCTTTGGTTGCTTCTTCACGGGCAGTACAACTCGGTGGTATGCATTGCTTAATTTGTACTGATGGTTTCTGGTGCTAGGCGACGTACTTAACTGTAGTTTGCTACAGGGTGGTTATTTGCCTAATTTAGAGATAAGCACAAAACCAGAAGTTCAGTAATTCCATATAAGTTAAAACATTTAATATCTTTGGAGGCATGGAATGGTCTGAATTCTGCCACTTGCAGGAGATTTATGGTTTGTAGTTGTGTTTCATTGGGTGGTGTAAGATGCAGTGGGCTCCTGAGATGGGCTGTGACACTTATATCATAAACAGATTAAACACTGTTGGTATGAAGTGCGGTTCTGGGTGTTTTCATAAATTATTGTTGCCTCTTTGGATGTGTCGTATGGCTAGAACTCCAAATGCCCAGTCCCCGCTCCTCTCAGAACCAGTAATAGCTTGTGTGAGCTCAGTCTGTCTGCATTGAAAGGGGTAAGTATAAGCTTTTACCAATCGCCCCTGCAGCCTTAACTGATGGCCTGGTAGTTTCACCCTCACTGTGACCCATTATTATTAGTGTTTCATTCAAGGCTCTTTATTTGTACTGGTTTTTCTTGTCTCGACTCTCTTTATTATCTTAGTTCTGGGGCCCTCAATTAGTAAAGAGTGCCAGTTGTATTACTTTTTTCTACCATTGGGCTTTAGCACATTTCTTTGTTGTAGAGCAGGCCCCATCTACCATGTGATGAGTGCAGGAGCTTGTTGGGCTTCCCCACACCTCTCGCTCTGTTTACCAGATGGGCCACTATGGGTACAGTCATCCTGTACGTTCTGTTCCCTCTGCTCTCAGGGCCCGTGCTGGCTTGTGCTAGATCAGATTGTGCAAGTCCAAGGCTGTCCAAGACACCTTCCACTTCCACTTTTCTTGATGCCCTCTCTGCCTGTTGCAACTTTGTCACCCAGCCTGCTATACTCCAGTAGTGGCCATCTTGGAGATACCAAACAATTGCTGTAGGTTGTAATTGCAAACTTTCAGGGCAATCTGGGGGCAGTTACCCCCCTCTCTTTGTCTGATGAGCATGGGTGGTATCCCTATTTCTTTTGGTTGTCACTGGGGTTGGATTCCCCACTCTGCTAGCCAATGGTGCTAGGATTTCAGGCAAGGAGCCTCAGGGCAGCATGTCCAACATCTTTGGCACCTGGGTACACCTTCTCTTCGACCTAAATTTTAATGTGTTATTAAAAGAAATTACCAGTGGGAATGGTCAATTTGAACACTTCAAAGTCCAACATGTTTGTAGGAGGCTGGCCTGGTTTGTAGTGGGTACCTAACATACTTACACCTTATACGAGGTCCAGTTATCCCTTATTAGTGAAATATAGTCCGTGTCTAGAAGCTAGGCTGTCTAGGGGTAGCTGTAGCTGAGCAGCTACCCCTAGACAGGGGCTTATCTAGGAGATATGCAAATCTCTTGCAATACCACCGTAGTCACACAGTACTCACACACATGAAAGAAAATACTCAGTGTTATAAAAATAAAGGTACTTTCTTTTTGGTGACACAATGCCAAACATACCTTAGAGACTATACTCCCTTAGGAGGTGAGTACTATACAAAGTATATACACTAGAATGCAGAAATAGCTGCAATAACAATTAGAAAACAGTGCAAATAGTGAAAATCACAATAGGTTGCAATTGGCCTAGGAAGAACACTTACCATATACTAAAATAGTGGAATGTGAAAGTCCGTTTCCCACCTAGGCAAGTGTAGTGTGTAGAGAGGCACTGGGAGTGTAAGAAAATACCAAAGGTAAGAAATAGAACCCAACCCAGAGCCCAGGAAAACAGGAGTAAATCACAGTAAGTTTCCTAAAACACACAAGAAGTCATGATAGAAGATTATGGAAGAACTAGAAGAGACTGCAAGACACCAACAATAAATTCCTGGACATGAAGACCTGTGGAAAAAGGGGACCAAGTCCAAGAAGGCTGAAGAGTGCAGGGAGAACAGGAGCCCCTGCTAACACGGATGAAGGTACAAAAGAAGAACCACCAGTGAAGAAGAACAGTCAGTACTGCAACAAAGAAGACAGATGCGGGTTCCTGGTTGCTGCAGATGATGTCCCATGCCCGATGGAAGATTGCAGTCTGGTTTGCATCACTGGATTCCGCCAACAAGCCTTGGCGCAAGTTAAGCTTGCGGTTAGCAGAAAATCACGCTGCCTGGGACCCGGAGAGACCTGGTGGCCTCTACCTAGGAGTGGGAGACAGAGAGGGCTCTCAGCAACTCAGATAGCACTCAGAAGACCAGGCAGCATGCACAGGAGTCCCACAGCACGGGGACAAAGAAGGTGCAAATGGAGGCCCATGCAGCAAGACACAAAGGGATCCCAGGCCTCCAAAGAACTACTCAGGAAGCTATGCATCGCAGGTAGGAGTGCTGGGGGACGGAGCTGTGCAGTGCATGAAGAACTTTGTGGAAGGTCACACACAAGCCTTGGCAGCTGCAAATCACTCGGTGCATGGAAGTACTGTCTTGCATGGGGAGGGAAGCTCTTACCTCCACCAAAGTTGGACAGCTAGACTTTAGGACTGTCAGGTCAATTTTAGTCTACCACCCGTGTTGCTGGATTCACGCACTTCTTCAGGAGAGGGGACCCACGCCACCAGTGGTCACTGCAGAGGGGTGCCTGCTAAAGCAGGGAAGTGACTTCTTCACTTCAAGGGAGATTCCTTTGTTCTACTGGTGCAGGCTGAAGACAGGCAGTCATCAGAGGATGCACAACCTCAAAACAGTTGCAGTTGCTGGCAGGAGCTGAAGATGCAGTGTTGCAGAAGTCATCTTTGCTTCTTTGTTGCAGTTTGTAGAGTCCCTGGAGGGTCCAGATGCAGTTTTGTCAGTAGAAGGTGAAGTAAAGGATGCAGAGAATTCCTGCTGGAGTCTTGCAATCTGAATCTGAGGAAACATCCAGAGGAGAGACCCTGAATAGCCCTGAAAGGGGGATTGGTCAGCTACACAGGTAAGTACCTATCAGGGGAGGGCTCTGACATCACCTGCTGGCACTGGCAACTCAGATGCTCCCAGAGTGCCCCACCACCTTGGAAGGCAAGATGGCAAAACCCAGGGACACTCTGGAGGAGCTCTGAGCACCACCCCAGGGTGGTGATAGACAGGGGAGTGGTCACTCCCCTTTCTTTTCTTCAGTTTTGTGCCAGAGCAGGGACTGGGGGTCCCTGAACCGGTGTAGACTGGATTATGCAAGGAGCGCACCATCTGCGTCCTTCAGAGCATTTCCAGAGGCTCTGGGAGGCTACCTCTCCCATGCCTGTAACACCTATTTCCAAATGGAGAGGGTGTAACACCCCTCTCCCAAAGGAAATGCTTTGTTCTGCCTTCCTGGGCTTGTGCTGCTCAAGCAACAGGAGGGAAGAAATCTGTCTGTGAGGTGGCAGCAGCTGGGGTGGCCTGGAAAACCTCAGAAGGCTGGTATGGCAGTACTGGGGGTCCATTGTGGAGCCCCCATAGTGCATGGGGTGGTAAAACCAATATTTGAATCAGTATTGGGGTACAATTGGCCATATTCAGAGTTACCATTGTGAAGCTGGACATAGGTATTGACCTATGCCCAATACACAAGTAAATTGGCGTCCCCGCACTCACGAAGTCCGGGAAAAAGGTCCTGGATGATGTTGGGGCACCTCTGCTAGTGCCGGAGTGCCCTCACTCACAGGTACTTTGCACCCAGCCTTTAGGATTGGAAGGCCTGACATATAGGTGACTTATAATTGATCTGGTGCAGTGTAAATTGCTGTGAAATTGTGCATGCACCATTGCACACAGGCTGCAATGGCAGTCCTGTAGAAGCCTTTGCATGGGCTCCCTATAGGTGGCAAAAGTAATGCTGCAGCCCATAGGGATCCCTGGAACCCCAATGCCCTGAGAACCTATGTACCATATACTAGGGACTTATAAGGGGGCATCAGTATGCCAATTTGGGATGAAATATTGGGTTAGCAGTATGTAGTGACAAATTTGAGAGGAGAGAGAGCATAAGCACTGGGGTCCTGGTTAGCAGGATCCTAGTGACACAGTCAAACACACTGACATCAGGCAGAAATTGGGGGTAATATGGCAAAAGAGGGATCTGGGTGCCACAGGCTCCAGTACCCACACTTTTTATCTTGGGTGGTACTCAGTCAGGACAGCCTTTTGGTCATGCCATTGTTTTTGCAACTCTTGGCTTGCCTGAAGGTTTTTGTAGGCCTTTTTCATATACTCAGCTATTCTAGATATTAGGCCAAGTGCATAGTCCACAATGTCTTGTTTGGGGGGCTTCAAGGGTTGCTCTCACCCCTCCTTCACAAGTGCAAGTGGACCCCTAACTGGGTGACCAAAAAGAAGTTAAAATGGGCTGTAACCCACTCTCTTCTGGGGCACCTCCTGTATTCAAAAAGGAGGCATGGCAATTGTAGGAAAGTACCATCTTTCTTGGCATGTTACCCCCATTTTTACCTGTATGTCAGTATATTTTTGCACTGCTGGTCAGGACCTCAGTGCTCATAGTCTATGGCCTAATGTGTGTGTCTGTATAGTACTTGACTGTGTCACTGAGGCTCTGCTAATCAGAACCTCAGTGCTTATGCTCTCTCTGCTTCTAAATTTGTCACTATAGGCTAGTGACTTCATTTACCAATTTCAATTGGCACACTGGAGTCCCCTTATAAGTCCCAAGTATATGGTACCTAGGTACCCAGGGCATTGGGGTTCCAGGAGATCCTTATGGGCTGCAGCATTTCTTTTGCCACCCATAAGGAGCTCAGACAAACCCTTTCACAGGACTGCCACTGCAGCCTGCGTGAAGTAAGGCAAATATTATTTCACAGCCATTTTCACTGCACTTAAGTAACTTATAAGTCACCTATATGTCTAACCTTCACTTGCTGAAGGTTAGGTGCAAAGTTACTAAGTGTGAGGGCACCCTTGCACTAGCAAAGGTGCCCCCACATTGTTCAGGGCCATTTCCCGGGACTTTGTGAGTGCAGGGATGCCATTACACGTGTGGACTACATATAGGTCAATACCTATATGTAGCTTCACAATGGTAACTCTGAATATGGCCATGTAAGGTGTCTAAGATCATGGAATTGTCCTCCCATTCCAAATCTGGTATTGGGGAGCCAATTCCATGCATCCTGGGGGCTCCACTATGGACCCCCAGTACTGCCAAACCAGCTCTCTGAGGCTTGCATTGCAGCTACAGCTGATGCCACCTCATAGACAGGGTTCTGCCCTCTTGGGGTCTGAGCAGCTCAGTCCTAGGAAGGCAGAACAAAGCATTTCCTTTGGGAGCAGGGTGTTACACACTCTCCCTTTGGAAATAGGTGTTACACACTCCCTCTCGGATGACTGAGGGATATAGGAAAAGTTCTGAGGCGGCTGAGGTGACTGGTACAGTGGAATGCATGCAGGTAAACTACTGGATGAGACAGTTTTATTCATTTTCTATCTCTTTAAACAAATCTATCATGCTTTGCCTTATGGGAATGGGTATGAATTGAGAGGTGGGAAATCTGAAATGAGAGAAATCTCAATGCAGAACTATCAGCCACCTTGTCTTCAGGTTTTTCAGCCCAGCTAGTTAAGCCACCGACAGCATGCCCTATTTGGATTCAGTGTCTTTAGGTAAGAAGACTTCCAAAGTGGACCAATTCATACTTGCATGAAAGAAATAACAAACCCTTCCTGAGATTGTTAGATGTACAACACATTTACATGGATGCACATATGTAAGTCAGAGTTTGCCATTACATTTTTTTTTTATTAATGAGGCAGTCCCATTATAGGAATCTGTAAACTTTTACTATCTGCTAAAGTAGGATCCCTACCTCACACTGAATCACTGCTTGGAAGGAGTGTGTTGTAGGCTTCCGTTCCAAATACTGATATAGCATACAGTGTGTTTTCTGCAACTAAAATCTGGATGCAAAACATTGAAAAGTTACTGACTCCTGAGTTAAAACGTCAATTCACTAATGAAAGGGAAAAGGTCCCTAAGGGACTCTTACCCTTTTGTGAATGTTAATAAAGGGGACCACATCCAACTTTCAAAGAATATTAAAATAGAAAATAAACTGCAGAGCAGATTTAAGAGCCCCTAGCACCTCCTTGCGCCACATTAAAGTTATTTGTTTTGACGCTAATATGGCCCAACGAGGCCAAAATCGCCGTGCCAAATTTACAAAGTGGTACAAAGCATGCATTGTGCCACTTTGTAACAGTTTGCAGTACGCTATGCCTGTGTCGGTGCATAATATATGCAAAGGTGGCGTTCACCCATGAGGGGGAGGAAAAAATGGCACAAAGAAATCTAAGAGATTTCTTTGCGTTATTTTTTTCGCCACTTTTTTTTATTAATGCCTGCTCAGAGCAGGCGTTAAAAGGAGGCACACCATTGTTTACAATGGGCCTCAATGGGCTTTCCAGTATTATTGTCAAAAAAATTTATGCTAATCCTGCAAAGCTCTGAACTGGCATACAAATATTTGATGCTAGTTCCCTAACTACCGCCATGGTGCGCATCATCTTAGATACAGCACACACATGGTGGCGTTAGGGGGGTGCTAAAGGGTTCAAGAACAGTGGTGCTGCACTGGGTGCAGCGCCACTTCTCTTAAATCTGGACTTTCATTTTTAAGCACAACAGCTTTATTTTCAGAGAGCACTGTTCAGAAACAATGAGAAGGATTTGCCTTTTTCCATTTCTGAGGCGTGAGGTCTGATGATAAAGTACTGAGACATACCAGATTAATTTAATTCACCTAACACCATGCAAGTTCCTAAAACAGGCAGCATACCCAGTGCTTAACGCAGAGCCAAGAGCCTGTTATTTTGCATATGAGGGTTCGAAAGTTCAAATATGTAATTCATAATTCCCTCAAGTAAGTGAATGATATCTAGACAGAACAAGTCAGAAACACTGAGCAAACAAATGGTCCTTGAGGGGGAAGTGTCAGCCTTGGATTCCATGGCAGAATTCACCCACCCAAAAGGTAAGGTATATGCAGATTAATTTAATGGAAAAAAAGTAGTTGTTTTTTTCATTTACTTAAATATTTTGAATAAATCCTTTGTGAACATACAAGAATGCACATCAAGAACAAGGTGAACATAAAATTCTAAAATGAAAAAAGAGAATCAGGTGCTCCTACATGGTGATGGCACAGCGCAAAAGTGAATATGTGAAAAGTGAGTCAGTGTTTTTTAAAATATGTACACCTAGATGTGTAGCTGTAAAATAATTCATTGTTCAAGTAATGTAACATCCCTTGCTTGCATGTCATAAACAGATATGTGTTTATCTACAGCCCACATCAAAATATTGTTGACACTTCAACCCTAGCAGTAAATCAATTACCAACAGGTCATCATCAGGACCAAGGAATACAGTAGGAAGCACCAACAAGGTGCTATGTGAATCAATCAACTCAGAGTCATGGTGGATAACAACCCTCAATACTCTCTGTTCTACCTTCAGGAGCTCAAACTAGTTATGAGTCAAGGCCGCAACCATATTAGCATACCATACACATGGGATGGAGAATCGCTTCTCCGGACCTGTAAACAGAAAGACCATCCTCCTTGGCCAAAAGGGATGATTTTAGTGGTTTTAGTTTTGGCTGTCTGAGGAAAGCAACTTAGCAAACAATGCTCATGTGTACATGGGATCTCCCAGTCTATGATCTGAGCTAGTTCTCCTTAGATTATAGCGCAGTAGTTTCTGAGCTCTGGGCAACTCCAGAACTTTTGTAGGAACGTAGCCCCTACTTCCCCACATCTTGGACATAACTCCTCCCTGCTTGCAGTGTCTGTTTATTCTAACGGGGGTGAGATATGCCCTATGTAGTACATATAGGTTGATAAATTTGAATCTGGCATTCCTTGAAACTTTGGGAATCCTGTATAATATGTGTACCAAGTCCACTTCTGAAATGGGGGTCCCCAGGTCCTCTTCCTCTTTGGTTCTAAGAGCACTCAGGGTTAATAGGAATTCTCCTTTAAGTCTTCTGTACTGGCAAGTGACAACCTTAAATGTCCCCAACAAGGTGACACGGTATTGGCAGTTTGTAGAGTGGGAAGGTTCCCACAATCTCATCCCCCAGTGTTTGCAGATTGCTGTCATCACTACTCCATAGAGCAGACAATGGACCTGAGGTAGATTGTAGGTCATATGGAACTCTTCAAATGGGAATTGGATCTCAGCCTCAAAGAGGACTCCAAGTTTTGTTGCACCGGCTGTTATCCAGCCAGTTACCCCCATGTGAGAGTATTTTTAGCAAGGTCAGTGTAATATCGAGGGAGTAGAGGGTCAACACTTGTTCTTTCTGCAGGCATCTAGCCCAGGATCTACTCAGTATTCCATGGTTTCACCTGTACTAGCGCTCTTAAGTCTGAGGAGGACTCAAGCCAAGTAATGTAATTCTGGAACTACGGTACCCATCTCTGCGCTGCAAGGTAATAAGCCTCAAAGTCAGGTACTGCCAATCCTCCATCGCCAACCTGTCACTGCAGCGTGGGGAGGGTTGCTAGTCTGTGGCCGAGTTCCAGATAAAGGCAGTAAGGATTGAATCCAACTCCCTAAACATTGCTCAGGGTATCCAGAGTGGGAGTACTGCAAAGAAGTAGAGCACGTGAGCGAGGGATATAATTTTTAGTAGGGTAACACGGCCTTCCACTGATAGTGGGAGAGGTTTTGGTGCTTCTCCAGGTTTACTTGATTAGTTGTTGCTTAGGAATGTCCACCATAACGCCCATGGAACGCCTCCCCGGTGCAGAGTAAGGCAACACAGAAACCTGCGCTGCTTTGCCTTAGTCTATCTATGAGGCCATTCAAAACCACGGAAAGTAGCTTTACATGGCCTCATAGATATAATTGAGAGGTTTGCGTTGCTGGAGCATCACAGAAAGTGATGCCATGGCAGCACAATCCTCTCATAAATAAGCCCCCACGTATAAAGATGCTCATCCAAAAATGAATACAACCAACATCTTTTACTGTTACTTTGGGTTACTACAATGTTTGAAATCTGTGATGTGGTGCAGAACTGGAAACACATTATGCGGTTCATTTAAAGGTGTTCCGACAAAGTATCATTTAAAAAATACTGTGCCTCACAAATATTAGGTTAAAAAATAGCTCAATGTCAAAAATATAGTCAGACAGAATATAGATGATAAGAATGTCATTTTGTAGGTATATCATATAATTGTGCATAAAATTGCTTTATTTAATATAGTTAAATAAAAAAAAAAATTATTTGACAAATATTCGTTGTTTTAGTGTGGTAAGTTACTAGCATGATATTAATATGTGTGTTTAATTTTCTTCAGTGTAATTTGTCTGTTTTAATATGCTTTTCAATTTAATTAGACATTTTTAATTTAGTAGGGGTTTGTTGGGTTTGCAAAGGATTTGGATGGGAAGCTTTTTTAAATGTAATTGACTGTTTTTAATTGATACTTTTATGTAAGTTGAATTTTAATGTATATTTAAGGAAATGTTAATTGGTTGGTGAGTTCATTTAATTGATAAATTATATACATTGATTATATGTTTATTAAGTGTTTTATTTATTCTGCGTACTAATTAATTTAATATTTCTTTAGTTTTCATTTTGAGGGTAGTAGGAAGGGGAGTGTTTTAATTTAAAAATCATTTTGTTTTGAAATTGTTTTTTTTTAAATATAATTTTATTTGTTTTACATTAAATGGATTCATTTATACTTTTAACTGTGTTTTAAAATGGGTTAGGTTTATTTATTTTTTGATTGGGTTTTTATTATAGACTTTGAGACAGACTTTTTTGTCTTAAGCACACAAATAGAATCTTCCTTTCCCTTACCAACCACTCAACCTGAAGCCTATCCTCAATTCTGAGGATGATCACTATTTAAGATCAATCTATTTAGATCACACCTCACCCCATTCCCACCTTTCAGTATGCATGGAGCTTTAGTAGCATATATTTCTCATCACTAGTAGACCCAGGGCACAGAGTCTAGCTGGGCAGTACTAACCTTTGCTCTCATGTATGTTGGAAATGGATCACGCATTCGATTAAATCAGGGTGGCTGTCCTTCTAGTTCATGTGCTATCTCGCCATGTACATACAAATACCAGATGCACTGGAGCCATAGTTCTGAGGCTGGTGCCTACGTGCTATCCCACAGACTAAGCATTGTTTACTTAGCAGCTAATAATAATTGAGAGATATGTTTCTCTTTGAAAGAATGCAAGGGACAGGACTTCCATAAGGCATCCCCAGGATTCAGGATCGCTGCCTGTGTCTCCTCCTTCAAAATGCAATATGTTGATTGATACAGCTCCTCAGAAGTTCTTGAGTTTTGGGAATGTTAATAATGTATGCAAGATTGTACCCATTTCCCCACACTGCCTCTAACAGTTCGTGATTTATCTATTACATTGAGGCGGGTTGGTGTGTAGTGTTATCTATATTTAATTTTTATAGGGTTTTTTGTTGTTCTTGTGTGTGGTGGGCAAAGGTATGATGTATTGTTATCTATATTTAATTTTATAAGTTGTTTTGTTGTTCTTTTGTGTGGTGGGCAAAGGTATGATGAAAATGCTGTCCCAATGCGATGAAGTTATTTAGAGTTCTTTCGACACTGCTTTTTGTATGCAAAGTTCAATTGGGACCGCTTCATATTAATTATTGCAGTACTTAGGGGCATATTTATAATCCCTTGCACCACAGTTGCATCAATTTGTGTGACGCAACAGCAGTGCAAACCTTCAAATCATATCTATGGGGCCATGCAAAGATATGGTATAAGGCAAGGCAGCACAATTTGATGCATTACCATACCTTGCACAAGGAGGGTGTTCCATGGGCATTGTGATAAGTGTTCCCACGCAACACCCATGAATTTTGATGCATCCCCAGATTTATAAGGCACAACGGTGAGAAGTATCTTCATTCTGCAGCACACATAGAAAGAGTAAAATGCCTCCCAGGATTATTTTTGTGCAGGAAGTTGCCTCTTCCTACACAAAAACAATCATGCATGCATCGCAGACACCCTTGCACTACGGTGCATGGGTGCCTGTATTGCTGCTAGGCTGACAAAATGGCTCCAGCACAGTGGGAAAGGACAGAAATGCCCCATATGCCACAGATATGGCACATTCCTGGCCTTTCTCTATGGCGGAGGGCAATGCAGCAAGTAACTTGCTGTGCTGCCCTTCATCAAAACTTCTAAATTATGGGCCTTAGTTTTATAACGATGTTAGTGATTTTAAGAATTTTTCAAAGTTTTGGAGTGGAATTGTTGCTCCATTTTTTTATGTGTGGCCCAGTGCTTTATCTGTAGGTAAACATACTTTTCCCCTTCCATATGTTGTATTAATGTTATCAAGTGTGCTGAGATTCCCATTACAAGGTAAGACATTTAGGGGATTTCAACTTTGGAGGAGGGTGTTAATCTGTCCCAAATGTGACGGATATACCACCCGCCGTATTACGAGTCCATTATATTCTATGGAACTCCTAATACAGCGGGTGGTATATCCGTCACCTTTGGGACGGATTAACACCCTCCTCCAAAGTTGTAATCAGGCCCTTGGCCTGAAACAGGGCTGAGTCTTCCATATCTGGAAAAGAGCTCTTCAAAATCTGGGGTAAAGTTTGAGTTTCCAACAATGGATGCTATGGGTATAGGAAAGTGATGGGATTTTGGCATCTCACCCAGCTGTCCCCATGCTATAGTATTTCCCTGGTTAGGGTGAAGGACACACAAGTTACTGCATCATTGTTTTTTGGGGACCCAAACTACCACCAGCCCTCCATGTCTACAGTGTGTTACACATGCATGCTTGTGCAGGGGAGACCTCCTCCCACCCAGATGAAAATACTGCCTAATTCCTGTAGGTGAATTATTTCCCCTCTAGAGTGGTGAAGAGGCAGAGCCTGAAATCCTAGAGGATTATGGACAGTATTGACATCTTAACTGATGCTACTTTCTCCAGGCACAAGAAGATGATTCAGTTAAGAATTCAAGAGGACTTTAATTGTCTTCACTATGATTTTAACGTTTCTTCAGATGCATTCATAAAAGTTGGGATTTAGAGAGCTGCCTAAATTGGTTAATTTATCTAATCTGCATCTAAACAAGTCTTTTTTGCAGCATTTTGGTCAGCACTTGTCCGCAACTCACTATGAGCCAATCTGATTTGTGACAACTAATTTGGAGGTCTCCTAGTGCACTATTTTCTTCTAATAATTGTCTGGGCATGCTAAATTACAACAATATATCATCTGAAAGCTGAGTCCTTGTATGTATCCTGGTGGCAACCAAGACCATGAATGCAGGACGGCTTTCTTATTTTTTTAAAATAATGCTTGAAGATAAAGGGTGAAGAGCTTAGGGGGGAGTGGGTATGTCTGTCTCATACCCCTTTGTATTTCCACAGGTAGCTTCACCTTATCATTTAATTGTATTCTTTTCCTGGATGAAGTATACAGTATGTTGATAATGGCCCTGAATCTGGTGGCAATCCCTCTGCTGTGTAAAGTTGTAGTCATCATGCTACAATCTACACTGTTTACTGATTTCTCTACATCTAATGATAGCAGCACTGCCTCATTGTAGCACTTCGTGCTAAGTCTATTAAATGGAGAGCTCTTTTGATGCTGTTGCTGGTCAATCTTGAAGGGGTAAAGCATGTCTGATGAACGTGACTCCAGATGGTCCGTCATTACTTTAGCATCCACATCCAGCTTGGGGATCCATCTATAAGATGTCCATAGAGTGGGGTCTGTGCCAGGTATAGCAATCAGGGAGATTGTGGCTCCACCCATAGAGCGAGAGAGTCCCTAAGAGTGACCATGCTGTTATAAACATCCATTAGTTTAAAATGGCTGTGTTTAGCCATCTCGACTTGAGGATTTGCTCCCCTTGAGGTTTTTGATTGCTTTAAGTACTTCAGCTAGTGTTATAGATTTATCGAGGCATGCATCCTCATGAGAAGGTACCATGGAGAGGGTAACCGACTGCAATAGCTTTCACATCTGTCATAGAATTTGTGTGCAGTCATTTATAACAGTCTTGAAATGCTTGTACTTTGTCCTGGTTTGTTACTTCAATTTCTCCACTGGAGCTTGCTTGGGGGGCTCCCACTTTATTGTCTTCCTCTAGGAAACGCATGCCCATTCTGGCCAAATGATAGTGATCTATCTGGTACTCCACAGTGCAGTTTTGACCCCTATTTAAAGTCAGCTGCATCCCGACATTTTTGATGGATTCACTTTCTGTTTATGCTTTAGAGTTTCTAAATCTTAATGGAAGTGCTCAAGTTCAATTTCTCTCATGTAACATAGGTGATGTATTTCTTGTATGAGTACACTCCTTGCTAACACTTTAAGAGTGCCCCATACCACTACTGGGTTAAGTACCCCAGTGTTCTTTAATATGTGGTGCTCTCGCATTCTTTTGTGGATTTCATGTGGGACAACAGTGTTCTGCAGGAAGGGGTAATTTAATCTCCATGTGACTCATATCTTTTGGTCCTCCTTCTCAGGCCAGGCCAGTATGGGTTGTATCGGTTCATTGTCTGATATTGTCTTGGGTCCTTGATCTACATTATAGATGTATTCTTTGATCAATTAAGAAATAGTCCACACATTTGTTGAAGGAAATGTGGCTCTACTGTTGAGCTTATGTCATGATGACTTAATTCTCCTTGATAAAGTGGATGCTGGTTGGGATATCCAGTGGTGATCCTTTTGCACCCTGTCGTTGGGCAGATCTATGTGTTCAGTTTAGTTTAATTGGTTCCAGAGTGGGTTGGTCAAGGATGCTTCCAGAGCGGTATTGGGCATATTTTGTTAGTTCATTGATGGTAACATCCACAGGTATGCCTTGCAAGAGGATCTTGTTTTGTCTTGATTGAGCCTCTAGATTTTTGCATCTTTCTTGAAGAAGAATGTGTTGTTCTTTGAGGGTGATCATAAGTTGTTGCATGTATTCGAGTGGTTTACTTGTTCAAAAAGATGTTTCTCCACATAGTGCACATGACCTCCGAGCTCAGTTATTTTGCACCTCATATCTTGTTGAGTTTACAGAGGTCTGTCTGGACTGTTAGGATGTCCTCTTTGATTTCCCAAAAGGTCTGTAGGAGAACATCTCTGGTAACCCTTTGGAGTGGTTTCTTTAAGTCTGTGTTCTTTTCAGTGGTCTTATCATGAGCAATATTTTTCTTGTGCCCTATACCTTGATGTTTAGCTTGAGGCAGGACATCTTTTATGGATGCTTCTCTCCCCCATTTCCATCTGTCATTTCTGAGGCCGATCCCATCAAATAGGCTTGTCAAGACATTCTTGGGTTTGAGGTTTGTTTCTCTCAGAAACTGGTTTCTACGGATTATTTTACAGACTGCTACCAGTGAGGTTTCCTGAGGTTGTGTTATAATAATGTGTAATTTCCTCTTGATTTCATGTACTTTCTCTTCCTGTTTAAGGTATTTGATGATAATACAATTTCACTGTTAAGGATTCTGTGTACTTTCCTTTCTGCTTTTACTTCATCAGGCCAGTCACAGAGAAGTTTTTTTTACGTATGAAACAACCTCTTGGTTGCTCAGCTCAACCCGTCAGCAGCCTCTGGTGGGTTTTCCTTCCTGAGGATTTGGGGTTATATTTGCAGGCCTGTTTCCTGGAATATAGATGTGGTATTTTACCAATGATTCCAGAAAGATATGTGTGTCAGTGTGTGTATGTAGGGTTTTCACATGTAGGAAGATTATTAATGTGGTGGCTATCCTGGTGTCGTATGGAGCTTTGCTCTAGCTTTATCTTTGAGGACCCCCTAAGCTGTTGACCTAGGATGCAGGTCGCTGGATCCTTGTTGTGTTGTCTAGGTAGCTTTGGTTGCTTCTTCAAGGGCAGTACAACTTGGTGGTATGCATTGCTTAATTTGTGCTGATGGTTTCAGGTGCTAGGCCACATACTTAACTGGCAACACCGGCACTTATGACAGTCTGCTACAGGGTGGTTATTTGTCTAATTTAGAGATGAGCACAAAAACAGATGTTCAGTAATTCTATATACATTAAAACATCTAATAGTTTGGGAGACCTGGAATGGTCTGAATTCTGCCACTTGCAGGAGCTTTATGGTTTGTAGTTGTGTTTCATTGGGTGGTGTAAGATGCAGTGGGCTCCTGAGACGGGCCATGACACTTATATCATAAACAGATTAAGCACTGTTGGTATGCAGTGGGGTTCTGGGTGTTCTCATAAATCATTGTTTCCTCTTTGGATGTGATGTGTGGCTAGAACTCTAAATGTGCCCAGTCCACGCCCCTCTCAGAACTTGCACTAACTTGTGTGAGCTCAGTCCGTCTGCATTGAAAGGGGTCAGTATAGGCTTTTACTAATCACCCCTGCAGCCTTAACTGATGGCCTAATTGTTTCACCCTCACTGTGACCCATTATTATTAGTGTTTCATTCAAGGCTCTTTATTTGTACTAACGTTTCTTTTCTCAGTTCTCTTTATTATCTTAGTTCTGGGGCCCTCAGTTAGTAAAGAGTGACAATTGTATCACTTTTTTTTGCCATTGGGCTTTAGCGCATTGCTTGGATGCAGAGCAGGCCCCATCTACCATGTGATGAGTGCAGGAGCTTGTCGGGCTTCCCCACACGCCTTGCTCTGTTTACCAGATGGGCCACTCTGGGTACAGTCTTCCTGTGCTTTCAGTTCCCTCTGCTCTCAGGCCCCGTGCTGGCTTCTGTTAGATCAGATTGTGCAAGTCCAAGGCTGTCCAAGACAACTTCCACTTTTCTTGATGCCCCCTCTGCCCGTTGCAACTCTGTCACCCAGCCTGCTACACTCCAGTAGTGGCCAACTTGGAGATACCAAACAATTGCTGTAGGTTGTAATTGCAAACTTTCTGGTCCAGGAATCCACTGTTTGGTTGGTTCTTGCAATAATTCGAAACACGAGGTGTAGTGTGTCCTAAGGAAACCTGCAGTACTTTACTCCTGCTTTTCTGGGCTCTGAGGTTGGGTAATTTACTTACCTGGACTGTATTCTTACTCTCCCAGCAATTCTGCACACACTACACTTGTCTAGGGGGGAATTTGTGATTCCCATTCCACTTTCTTAGTGTATGGTTTGTGTTGCCCCTAGACCAATTTTCTCCCATTGTATTCTATAGCATTTCCTATTGTTTGCACTACCCTATATCTAATTACTTACCTTATTTTGGTGTCTAGTGTATATATTGTGTATAATAAATACCTCCAGAAGGAGTATTGTCTCTAAGATATTTTTGGTACTGTGTCACCCAAATAAACTACCTTTATTTTTGGTAACACTGAGTATTGTCTTTACTTGTGTATAGATATTGTGTAACTATAAATGGTATTGCAGTAGCTTTGCATGTCTCCTAGTTCAGCCTAAGCTGCTCTGCTATAGCTACCTCTATCAGTGTAAACTGCTAGAACACTGCCTACATTTCACTAATAAGGGATAACTGGACCTGGTATAAGGTCTAAGTACCTGAGGTACCCACTACAAACCAGGCCAGCCTCCTACAACAATTTTGTGCAAGTTCCTGGAAAGATATTCTCCCTAACATCATAATCCCTTGAATCTTCAGACTGATCCCCTGAGTCTAAAGGGTTAGAATCCCCCTTCCTCTCCTCCTCCTGGGTACCAGACTGCTCTTTGTCATCCTGGAGAGGAGACTTGAAAGGAAATTCTTGTTAGGGTTCTTTCCTACCTCTAAGCTTCTCTCTGAGCAAAGCCATGTTAGTACTTTGAAAGTCATGTTATCATAAGGAGTTCCCATGATTCCAGGGGTGGCCTCAGAGGAAGACACAGTGTAATGTGTTAGAGTAGAGTTAAACTAAAGAAAAATACCTACTCCAGCCCTATGTATAGTGTACAATTTCCTGTGGAAAGCACCGGTGAAAGTAGTGGGTACCAAACCAGGTCCAGTTATCCCTTATTAGTGTAATGTAATCAGTGCTAGCAGCCAGGCTGTCTAGGGGTAGCTATAGCTGAACAGCCAAGGCTTATCTAGGTAATATGCAAAGCTCTTGCAATACCACTGTAGTCACACAGTACTCACACACATGAAAGAAAATACTCAGTGTTACAAAAATAAATGTACTTTATTTTTAGTGACACAATGCCAAAATACCTTAGAGACTATACCCCATTAGGAGGTAAGTAATGTACACAGTATATACACTGGAATGCAGAAATAGCTGTAAAAACAGTTAGAAAACAATGCAAATTGTGAAAATCGCAATAAGTTGCAATGGGCCTAGGTGGAACACAAACCATATACTAAAATAGTGGAACGCGAAAGTCGGTTTCCCACCTCAGCAAGTGTAGCGTGTAGAGCAGTGCAGGGAGTGTAAGAAAACACCAAAGGTAAGTAATAGAACCCACCCCAGAGCCCACGAAAACAGGAGTAAATCACAGTAAGTTTTCTAAAACACACAAGAAGATGTGATAGAAGATTATGCAAGAACCAGAAGAGACTGCAAGCCACCAACGATGGATTCTTGGACCTGAAGATCTGTGGAAGAAGGGGACCAAGTCCAAGAACCACTGAAACGTCCAGGAAGAACAGGAACCCCTGCTAACCCGGATGAAGGTGCAAACGAAGAACCACTGGTGAAGAAGAACAGTCAGTACTGCACCCAAGAAAATGGATGCAGGCTCCTGGTTGGTGCAGATGATGTCACACGCCTGGTGGAAGATTGCAGCCTGGTTTCTGTTGCTGGATTCCGCCAACAAGCCTTGGCACACGCAAGGATTGTTGTTAGTTGAAGATGTAGCTGCCTGGGACCCGGAGGGACCTGGTGGCCTCTACCCAGGGGGGAGAGACAGAGGGGCCTCTCAGCAACTCAGAGAGCCCTCAGAAGACAAGGCAGCGCATCCAGGAGTCCCACAGCATGGGGACAAAGAAGGTGCAAATGGAGGCCCGTGCAGCACAACACAAAGGGATCGCATGCACAAGCCTTTGCAAATACAAATCACGCAGTGCACTGGGGTACTGTTTTGCGTGGGGAGGCAAGCCCTTACCTCTACCAAATTGGACAGCTGGACCTTAGGACCGTTGGGACAAAGTCAGTCCACTACCTGTGTTGCTGGATCCACGCACTTCATCAGGAGAGGGGACCCACGCGACTGGTTGTCGCTGTAGAGGGGTGTCTGCTGAAGCAGGCTTCACTTCAAGGGAGATTACATCATTCTTCTGGTGCAAGCTGAAGGCAGGCAGTCCTCGAGGGATGCACGACCTGGAAACAGTTGCAGTTGCTGGCAGGAGCTGAAGATACAACGTTGCAGAAGTAGTCTTTGCTTCTTTGTTGCAGTTTGTAGAGTTCCTGGAGGGTCCAGATGCAGGTTCTTCGGTAGAAGGTGAAGTAAAGGATGCAGAGGTATCCTGCTGGAGTCTTGCAATCTGAATCCGAGGAAACACCCAGGAGAGAGACACTAAATAGCCCGGAAAGGGGGATTGGTCAGCTAAACAGGTAAGCACCTATCAGGGGAGGGCTCCAACGCCACCTGAGTGCCCCACCACCTTGGAATCCAAGATGGCAAAACCCAGGGACACTCTGGAGGAACTCTGGGCACCACCCCTGGGGTGGTGATGGACAGGGGAGTGGTCACTCCCCTTTCCTTTGTCCAGAGTGCATGGAATTCTAAAGACAATACTAGAATCAGTATTGGGGTACAATTCCCAGATGTTAGACACCTTACATGGCCATATTCGGAGTTACCATTGTGAAGCTGGACATAGGTGTCGACCTATGTCCAGTGCACGCGTAAAATGGCCTCCGCACACTCACAGAGTCTGGGAGAAGGGTCCTGGATGATGTGGGGGCACCTCTGTTAGTGCAGGGGTGCTGTCACACAAAGGCATTTTTCAGCCAGCCTTCAGGGTTGGAAGGCCTGGCATATAGGTGACTTATAAGTGACCTGGGTCAGTGGCTGTGAAATGGTTCATGCACCATTTCACACAGGCTGCAGTGGTAGTCCTGTAGATGCCTTTGCATGGGCTCCCTATGGGTGGCAAAAGCAATGCTGCAGCCCATAGGGATCCCTTGGAACCCCAATGCCCTGGGTACCTAAGTACCATATACAAGGGACTTATAAGGGGGCACCAGTATGCCAATTTGGGATGAAATACTGGGTTACCAGTATGTAGTGAAACATTTGAGAGGAGAGAGAGCATAAGCACTGGGGTCCTGGTTAGCAGGATGCCAGTGACACAGTCAAACACACTGACATTAGGCAGAAATTGGCGGTAACATGCCAAAAAGAGGGTACTTTCCCACAATGTTCACTTCTGTCACTTAAATTAGAATGCGAATACTAAATCTGACTCCTCCAAAGTCCAATATTTTCCCTACTGTTGCTTCAGTTGGGGTGGGAATTGTAACTCTAACCCATCCAGTGATCACCACTTTCTGAAACTTTGCTTAGATTGGAGTGGTAGCAGTGAATCCTGCCCCCTCCAAAGTCCAACGCTTTCCCTACTTTTGCTTATGTTGACCTGGGAATAGTAAATGTAAGCCCTCTAAAGTCCAACACCACCATATTTTTGCTCAGATTAGATATGCAATGGTAAATGTGATCCCTGCAGAGTCCACAACTTTCGCTAATTTTGCTTATGTTGGAGTAACAATAGTAAATCTAACCCCTCCAGGGTCTAAATTTACCCTTATGTTGCTCAGATTGGTGTGGGAATAGTAAATCGAATCACTCCAAAGACCAAGACTTTCTCCACGTTTGCTTATGTTGCAGTGGGAATAATAAATCTCACTCATTCAAAGTCTAATATTCTTTCTCCTGTTGCTCAGATTGGCATGGGAATAGTAAATCATCTGACCCCTCCAAGTCCAAAACTGTCCCTAATTTTGCCTAGATTGGTGTGCGACTAGTAAATCTAACCTCTCTAAAGTCCAACACATCCCCTACTTGCTTATTGTATTGTATTGTAATCGTATTTATATAGCGTTTACTACCCCTGACGAGGCGTCAAAGCGCTTTTCGATGAGTAGCACGCTACTCTGGAACCCAACAAGAATTAGTGATGGATTAGTATCATTTAATAATGAGTTCAGTTTTAGTATTATTATGAGTTAATTTGAGCCGCGGATATGAGAGTTTGTTAGTTAGATTGACTGGAGTAATGGAGGGGTGGAGGAGGAAAGAAATCCAGAAGTGTTAATTGGGAGTATATCCTTCATTTACTCAACCCAAAGGCTTGGGATGAATAAAGGGGGGTGGAGGGGGAAGAGTATGTGGAAGGGTTAGGGAGAGCATAGTAGCAGGGTGAGATAAATGCAGGAGAATTTAGTAGGGTTGTGTGGGAGGTCATATAGGTAGAGTGAGGTTTGGTGAGTTAGATGTGGAGGTGGAGGGAAGAGCTTAGGCAGAGATATTTAGGAGATGAAAGTGGTAGAAGGGATTTGGGATGAGTCAGAGTGAGAATGGAGGATAGTTTGATAGAGACATGACATAAGAGTGATGAGTAGATAAGTGTGATAAGATGAGAGCAGGAATTCATAGATATCTAGTATAACAACCCAAAACCAGGAGCCATGCAATGATCCACGAACATGCCAAGCACAGCAACATATACACATACATACACACATACATATATACATGCATACACATATACACGTATATACACATATATATATACATATACATTTATATATACATATATATATACACACACACACACACACACATGAATACACACACATATGCACATACAATACACAATTAGAATCATGGTTAAAAAAATACTTAGTCAGACAGGTTTAAAGAGTGTGTGTGTATTTTATTGTTATGACAATAGCAATACATATTTTCCAAAGAAACTATAAATAAATAGAAATATACATATAATCTGAAAAATTTTTTTATCCACATAGGCATATGCAGTTCATAGTTGTTTGAAAAAGGTGGTTATGAAGGAAAGAGCCAACTCTTGAGTAGTTTTCTGAAGACAAGAAAGTTATCTGTGGCTCTTATAGTTGGGGGTAATGAATTCCATAGTTTGGCTGCTTGGACGGAGAAGGATGTACCACCTACAGTCTTTTTCTTGTATGGTAGTGTTCTAAGGCGGGGTGCCAGTCTTGAGCGGAGGGTTCTTTGTTGGATGTGGTAGAGGGAACAATAAATCTGACTTCTCCAAATTCCAACACTTTCCCTTCTTTTGATTAGATGGGAGTTGGAATAGTAAATCTGACCCCTCCAAAATCTAACATGTTACCTACCTTTGGCTCAGTTGGAGTGGAATAATACATCTGACCCCTCTAAAGACTAATGCTGTCCCTACTGTAGCTCGTGTTGGAGGGGGAGCAGTATATTTTTAAAATGTAATATTATTTTAAAGTTAATATTTGTTTTTAAGTCATCATGGCGTATAATAGGTAAAAAAAACAATATACTTACCTTTTTTAGAGATATTGTGGTGTTCTATATTTCTTGTCAATATTTTTGACTTTATACACAATATACGCACAATCGATATTTTTGTTCTCGATATTTTTGGGATATATTTTTGTCATGGATATTTTTGTCTGCAATATTTCATCAGACAACTTATTTAGACCTTGGTATATGGCCAATGAGGTCAGTGGACGTTTTGGCCTGCACTGTCCCAGGACACAACTATTTTCATTGTAAACTATGCCTAGCTGCCTTAAGTTGAAAGAACCACGGCACATCCAAGCATTCCAAATGTAAGTCCTTTATTCTTCTTGGGTATTCAATGAAAACAGCAAACGTTGTACCAATCCATGTATATACAGCCGACACGTGTTTTGTCGTGAAAACGACTTTTTCAAGGCTGTGAAACAATATCCAAAACATATCATGGTCAGCCAATAGTTCCAATGTCTAGTGTACGAGCTTTGCCATCACCAAAAAGAAAACAATGTACCCCTCCTTTTGTGTTAGGTGGGTTAGCAAACAACTGATTGATGCTCGCCTAGATTGCTAGAGAATGGAATAATAGGCATGCTGAATGGATATAGCCCATAGATAAGAATTTTATGGAGTGAGTCGTTGTATCACCCAGTGTACAAGATTACAAAAATGCATATCAGTGACCCCAGTGGCGAACAAACGAGAGGAAGAGAGAAGATATCTATATAGAAGCAATAAAAGAACCACCAAGGATTATACTAAAGAATCATACCTCATTAAAGACTGTAAGTTATTTGATCTGTGTCACAATATGGTCGTCTTGTAATATTCGGTGTAGAAATTGCTTATCACATGTGTGGATATATCAATATATATTTGACGGTACACCTTGGTAATGAATCAAGGTTTCTACCAGGACCATGATAAGTCCAACTTAGAAAAGAAAATAATCAAAAGAAAAGCTCAGTGCCATATACTAGTAAGATGAGTAATGAAAATAGTGACATCATATACAGTAACAATCTAGAGGTGAGTGATATGTCCTTCTATATCTAGAGAAAAGGTATGTGTGTTCATACTACAAAAACATCCATCTCCTGATATGGTGGTAAGAATAAAGTAGACAATTTGCACTATTAGGATTCGATCTTTAAATGCAGCATAGCATAGTGGTCCTATCTCCCTCCTAGGGAATATTCAAAACAGATTGCCAAAGTGGAGAAAATAAATATATAGAGCTTGAAATTAAATCACCCGCACATGGAGTGTCCATTATGTTGTTGCCACACAACTCTGACTAACAACGGTAAAACTTTTAGAAAAACATGTACACCGCATATTTATAAATGCGGTAAAATATGGAGGCATTGAGGTTAATGTGTATCCTCTTATTTTGTCTTGCTGTCTGCAATACAGTCAAATCGTAAAGATTCAAGGAGTTTGTGACTTCCCATATTCGAAGAAACAAACGGTAATGTTATTCATGAGTCATATCTATTTAGAGAAATGCCAAGAACGTGTGTTGAAAACGTGGAGAGAGAAAAAAAGAAGAAAAGCGAGCACAATACTATGAGCCTTCTTTTCCGTATTGTATTTAAGCAACTAGCACATCTTAAAGGCAAATATATTGGCCAGGGCGGCAGAGAAATAACGGTTGGTTTATCAAGACACGTAATGTCTAGTTAGTTAGTTAAACAATAGAGAATATTGTTAAAGATTTAGGTCAAGCGGACATGGATTCCTACCAGTCGTGTGTTCGATCCCGTTTCTTGTTTGTAGTGGTCAGAAACGCTCGTGCTGGTTTGAACCAGTTTTATAGTTTCACGAGCGATGGAAATGGAAAAGGGACACATAAATTACCGATCTTGGTGGCGGCCATCTTAGAATGGACATAAAGCGCCATAGATAAATGGAAATCAATGGTAGTAAGTATCTCAATATAACAACTTACTAAAAAATTGTGTAAAAAACGAACAGTGAGAGCGTGAAAAAGTAGAAATGAAGAGAGATACTGAATTGTGACCCACATGCTTATGTGTTGGGGAATATAAATCCTAGTCTGAGGGTAATTGTTGATGGCCAGAACGTAAACCCACACATTGTCACAATGTTATCCTCATACAACAAACTGTGTTACTCAATACTATGTGCATATATTTATTAGCAATGCATAATGTTGCAAATCATTATGAAGCATCCTCTTTGAAAATATAATATCTTAACTCCGCATATTTACTAACATAGTATTGCATATGTTGTTATTATGTAAACTATCAAGTAACAATTACAAAAAAACATGTAAATCTTTTTCCTTGTTTAGTCCCTCCTCCAATGCCCGCAGCTTAATTATCCATTTACTTTCCAGTTGTCTAAGTAATAGTGTTTTGTTGCCACCCCTTGCACAGCCACCTAGCGTGGCAATACCATGTGTTTTGATGTGATGTAAGTCCCGCTGTGTGTGTACAGAATTGAAATGTAGAGCAAACAGATAGTCTTTATTGTTGTTTTTGATTGCTCGAAAGTGTTCCTGTAGCCTTTCCTTGTAGGGTCTGATGGTGCTCCCTACATATATATGATTACAAACGCATGTCAGACAATACACCACATATTTGGTGTTGCAGTTTATGAAATGTTTGATATGATGCGTGTCACCCATACTGTAACAATTTTTTTAAATTTTGTCAATAGTGTATTGACAAATGATACATTGGCCACATTTGTAGAAACCAAGAGGTGGTTTAGGAATCCAGTCATTGTTAGTGCGACCAGGTAAGAAGCTATGACACAACTGATCTCTTAGTGTGCGTCCCCGACTGTATATGACATTGGGTATATCACTGAGACCACTTTTCAAGGTGTTGTCAGCCAAAAATAGTGGCCAGTTCCTTTTTAGAATTTTGAACACGTCTGAACTGATAGTGCTGTAGGGGGTAATTAAACGAAGTGCCTTATTCTCCTTGGTTAGTTTCTTAGGTCTTGTATTGGTTAAGAGTGTAGGTCTATCTATAGTGCAAATTCTTCTATCTGTTTTGTCCCATAGCTTTTACGAATAGCCCCTGTTTAGAAATCGCTGTTTTAGTAAGTCAAGTTGGTTGGTAAATTCATGTTCATCATAGCAATTGTGTCTTATCCTTATTGCTTCCCAAAGGGGATGGCTCTTATTTGGGAAGACGGATGGGCACTAGAGGCATATAGAATGGAATTGGTCGCTGTGGGTTTTCTAAACAGTTTACTGCAAAGGATGTCATTCTGTACATAGATAGTAAGATTTAGAAAGTCTATACTGACTGGGCTGTATTGACTGGTGAATTGTATATTGAAATCGTTATCATTGAGATGACTAATGAACTGATCCAATGTTGCATGATCTCCGGACCAGAACAGTAAGACGTCATCTATGTATCGTCCCCAGTAGATTATGTGTTGTGTGAATTCCGGTGCGCAATTGCGCCAAATGTGTTGTTGCTCATAGTATCCCATGTAAAGGCTGGCAAATGAGGGCGAAAATTTAGCCCCCATTGCCACTCCTTGTGTCTGTTGATACCATGCACCTTCATGAAGGAGACTGGCAGGCATCTCACTGCCTTCATAACAATCCTCAGAGCAGCAATTGCTCTGAATGAAGAGCACTTTGCTGTGAGGGTGCAATGGTGTTTTGGCTCTGTTCAGCAATGTCATTTATTTTTCTAAAACTAACTTCCAAAGCTAGAGTTTGTTGCTGAAAAAGATATGTGTAATGGTTGCAATGTGCAGAGCCTTTTTTCCTGGGTTGTGGTCATTTTTTAATTTTACATCCACAAATTGCCGTGTCTTGCACTGTGGTCCCAGACAGAAATATCTATTGACAGACACCCGCCCTAAATAAGCCATGGTGACCATCACTATGACCCAGTAGCTCATTGGCTTATGGCGGGCAACATCAAGAGTTTCCACCAGTGGAGCAAGCTGAGTTTCCAAACAGAAGTGAGAGAAACCCCAAACCTCCAAGGACAGGGTTGTGTAAACCAAAAACCTAAAGATTCCCCTAGGCAAAAATTAGAACCATAAGCTAACACTGTTCTCACAATCTATACACTTACTCACATATTTTAAAACACACTAGAAATGAATACCACAGAAAATCAGAAAAATAGATATGGTGTTAATCTCATGATAAAAATATCCTTTAAAATCACATATATGTAAAAACATAGACACATAAAGACCACTTGTCCCTCTATATAAAACAGGGAAATATTTTCAGACAAAAAAATTTGTCTTTCCAAAAATACAAATCAACTTTTTTGTCACAAGGTGCCCATGTATTAAATCTGCAACATATAAGGACTACCAGTGTACCGTAGATTCTGCCTTCATTTTCTGTTGGCATGTTTTGGCGGAAAATAACTTATTACATCTACATTCTTCAGGACTGCTCTATCGATATCTACTCCCCAGTACAATCTCATATGATATTGACTTTGGGTACACTTCAGACCACACAATCCACTCTATCCAGTAATTTTTAAAGGAATCTCTGCAGTGTTCTTTGTTTACATGGAGTGTAACCCTACAGGCATTTATTACAATATTTAAAGATGACACTATTTATGGGAGATCACTTTAATCAATCCCTCTGATAATGAATAGTATCACAACTCTTTGGCACATAATCTGTTCCTAATCATATGAAGGACTGACTACAACCAAGCCCCCTCATTATGGCCCTCATTACAACCCTGGCGGTCGGTGTTAAAGTGGCGGTAATACCGCCAACAGGCCGGCGGGAAAATAAATGGAATCATGACCATTGCAGAAACCGCCAACATAGACAGCCCCTTTAACACTCCGACCGCCACGGTGGTAGAAACAAACACCGCAGCGGTCACCGCCAACAGACAGGTGGAGGATAAAGTACCACCCACAGTATCACAACAGGCCTATTCGTCACCTTTTCCAGGGCAGAACCAACGCTATCAAAAGCATGGCGGAAACAGTACACAGAAGGGAAACCACTCACCTCTCGACACTCAACGAGGAACCAGGACGCCATGGAGCCTGAACTACACGTACTGCCAATGCTGGTCTTCCTCCTGCTCTGTCAGGAACAGGACAGACGCCGTTGACGACCACGGTGAGTACTGCACCCACAACACAGGGGAGAGGGGAGGGAAAAGAGAGTGACACACACACACACAACATGCAATACCCCCACCCTCACCAACAACAACATACACACAAATACATGCAGCAACATTACATATACACCCTCCCACCCCCTGGAAGAACGCAAAGACAAAATTAAATGATTGTAACGATTGTAATCAAGAAAAATCAGATAGTCAAAGTTCAAAATTCAGTATATACAAATATGTACACCAACTACACAAGTCTGGAGAGTGTATCAATCATTGTCCGTGGACCAGTTGTCCCAAAATGCATGGGCGAAGTCCACACAAGATACCTGACTCGAAACGGAGAGAACACTGCAGGGGCATCAGATCGAAATGAAACAGGCACCTCAGGGGGAATGGAAGGGGGGGCACCTCAGCCGGATGAACGCACGACACCACTGCTGCACGAGGGGCTCCATGCCCATTGCTGTATCCTGGGGAGTGCAAAGCCGCAGTCTCTCAAGTCTTTCCAGTGGGTGGTTTGCCCACTGCTTTATCCTGGGGAGTGCAAAGCCACAGTCTCTCAAGTGGATAACAGTCTCCACTGGTTCTGGAGGGGGCCTTGTGCCCAGAGTGCTTCATCCTGCCAAGGATCAGGTGAGTGGATGTCATTCTCCACTGGTTCTAGAGGGGGCATGGTGCCCAGAGTGCTTCATCCTGCCAATGACCAGGTGAGTGGATGTCATTCTCCACTGGTTCTGGAGGGGGCCTGGTGCCCAGAGTGCTTCATCCTGCCAAGGATCAGGTGAGTGGATGTGATTCTCCACTGGTTCTGGAGGGGCCCTGGTGCCCAGAGTGCTTCATCCTGCCAAGGACTGAGGTAATGGATGTGAATCTTCACTGGTTCTGGAGGGGGCTTGGTGCCCAGAGTGCTTCATCCTGCCAAGGACTAAGGTAGTGGATGTCATTCTCCACTGGTTCTGGAGGGGGCATGGTGCCCAGAGTGCTCCACATGCAGTGTGGCCGGTCCCATTCCCTCACCTGGGGGTGTGTGCCACGAGATTGCCTAGGAACACGTAGCATGATACGCCATGGAGGCAGAGACATACCCTGCACTGCTGCGTCTTCGCCTTCCACCTGCAGGTGCAAACAGTGATGGAAGTCATGCCTCATGGAAGCTGGGCAGGGCCCAGGAAGTCTCCTCTGGCCTTGGACGACTGACCACTGGGGATCGTAGCCATGTCAGCGGTGGTGCCAGTGTCCGAGCACGTTGCAGGGCTGGTGGCGGTGCTTGCGGCGGTGTCTGTGGCGGCGGTGCTGGCAGTGGTGCATGGGTCAGCACCTGTTGAGGGACACAGCAGGACGTCTCCTGTAGCCTCGGATGGCTACACACTGGGGAAGATGCTGGGTCCTGTCACTGAGGCTGCAGATGTGCCGGTGGCGGTGCACGTGGCTGTGCAAGTGGCGGTGCAGGTGGCAGTGCTGGCGGGGCAGCTTGCGGTGTTCGCCGCCGTACAGCTTGGTGTAGTCGTGGACAGAAAGGGTGACACTAGTCCCTCAGTCGGTGCCACCGTGCCCTGTCCTGACCTGCTCTTCTGCTTTTGTCCCTTCACCACCTTTGATGGTGCCGCAGGTGTCTTGCCATTATCCCCTTTTGTTTTGGCAGAGCCCTTGGTGGCTGGTAGGTGCGGCTTCTCCCTCCGGGATGTGGGTACCTTCTTCACCTTGGCAGGTGGCGGAATGTCCTTGCCCTCGCTACGTGGCACACTGGCAGCCCTGATGGGTGGCGCACTCGATGACCCCGCAGTTGTTGGCACCACTGTGTCTGGGGATTTCGTGGCTGAGGTGCTGGGCTGGGACCTGGAAAGCCTGGCCCTAGGGGAAGGACCGTGGGGGAGGTGAAGGGAAGAGGTCAAGGTTTACCAGGAAAAGTTTTATAGACACACTGGAATGGGAAGATGGAGTGGGTTTGGGGTGGAGGAAGAGGTAGTGGTGTGTGGTGATGGGCGTGCTGGTGATAGAGGTAGTGGCTGAGGATGTAGTGCATGCAGGTGTGAGTGGAGATGAGACAGGGAGGGAGGAGGAGGACGTGGAGGAGGGGGACACAGTGGAGGCAGTGGAAGTTGCTGTGTCTGCATGGGGATGGTGCTTGTGTGAGTGCTTGTGGGATGTGTGGTGCTTATGTTTGCCATGTCCACTCTTGTGTGTTGATGAGTGTGCATGCTGGTCTGATGGTGTGCTTGGGATAGGCTGAGGTACAGGGGATTGGGTCAGGTGGAGGAAGTTGGAGGGGAGAGGCTGGACACAGAGACAATGGCTGCCATCAGTGCTGAGGCCAGAGCCTGAAATGCTCTCTGTTGGGCAGCCTGCCCAGAATGAATTTCCTCCAGGTATGCATTTGTTTGTTGCAAATGCCTCTCAACACCCTGGATGGCATTCAAAATGGTAGATTGCCCAACAGTGAGGGATCTCAGGAGGTCAATAGCCTCCTCACTGAGGGCAGCAGGGCTGACTGGGGCAGGGCCTGGGGTGCCTGGGGCAAAGGCGATGCCCACCCTCCTGGGTGAGGAGGCACGGGATACACGCTGAGGGGCTGCTGGGAGGGTGGTGCTGGTAGGGGGGGTGTAGGCTGTACCTGTTGATGCGATGGGTACAGAGGTGCCCACCACCGCAAGGGAGCTCCCATCAGAGGAGCAGTCCGTGTCACTGGTGTATGCGCCTGTACCCGTCGTGGAGCTCCCCTCGCCTCCGTCCCACTGGTTGCTTCACCCTCCAGGGACAAGTGGGTTGCAGCTCCCTCCTGGTCCGGTGCCACTGCTCCTCTGCCAGATAATGCTATTGCACACAAGAACAGGGAGACAAAACAAAAATTGGGGGGAAGAAAGAAGAAAAACATGTTCAGTGCATGCAACACCACTACCGTTGGCAGACACGACACACAGGGAGCAGCCCTCAGCACTACGCCATGCACTAACAGTTCCTAGCAAATTCACATGCCCATGGGGTACGAGGCCTAAGCCCAATTGCTGCACACCTGGAAGTCACAGGAGCCTGACTAGGTGTAGATGGCTATTACCACTAGTGGGGTTCGGGTGCCACAGAGCCTGCCTCACAAGGGACCTTGCCTACCAAGTTCGTCCTGGCCTAGGGGAACCCACTGCCCACCTCCCCCACCCAGACACCTCGTAATGCGCGCAGAGTCAGCTGAATGAGAGTGTACTCACCCCCCTGTGGGTGCTGTGATGCCCTCAAGCGCCCATCCAACTCCAGATAGGCCACCGCCAGGATCCGGTACATCAAGGGGGTCATGGTGAGACGGGCACCCCTTCCACGTTGGGAAGCCAACCCCAGCTGGGCCTCCGTCCTCTTCTTGCTCCAGCGGCTCAGGTCCCCCCATCTTTTATGGCAGTGGGTGCTCCGTCTGTGGTAGACCCCCAGTGTCCGGACATCCTTGGCGATGGCATGCCAAATACCCTTCTTCTGGTGGGTGCTGACCTAGAGGAATGGTACAGGAGGAAAGGAAATTGCTCACTCGTCCGGACCGTCATACTCATTGCCCACCAGTTCCCACCCATGCCCTGACGCACATACACTCACCATCTGCACATGCAGGCCTCAGCCACCCCATGTATCTTCCATCCACACCACTCAAAACAGGCATTGCCCACGCAGCACGCTCACAGTGTACTCACTTGTTTTCTTGAGGACCGTACAGTTGCGTGGCCTGGGGGAGGACCCCATCCACTAGTTTCTCCAACTCCTCCGAAGTGAAGGCAGGGGCCCTTTCCCCAGATGCTGCAGCCATCGTCACTTCCAGACACAGGTCACAGCAGCACTTGCAGTGTAGGTCCTCTCCTGTTGAAGGTCAGGTATCAAGTGAGTCAACAGACAGAAAATGGCGGTCACGTCGGCGGCGGTGCGTACCGTCACCGCCGGCGTACGTCGTCATTGGCTCCTGGGACTCAGAGGGCCCAATGTTAACCAAGGCAGAATTGCGCCGCGGTCTTTGACCGCCCACCGCGACGGTGTACAACCCCAGCAGTTACCACATTTCCGATTGTCCCACCTTACAGTTCAGGAAGCCACCATTTCAGGGGGCCACATGGGATGGATAAAAACTGCGTCACACCTATCTAGGCCAGGAATACAGACAGATACCGACACATTGTGAATTTCCAACGTTTCTGCAAATAACACATTGTGATACCTCAATGTTGCATGACTCTCTGCTCGCTGTTCTCCTCCATAGTGCACGTCTGCTGGGGCAGGTGATAAGATGGCGGCATTCTCCGGTGTACAGACCCATGGTGGACCTGTCGACAATGGAAGAGAGAGACATCATAATCACATACAGACTTGATCGTGCAACAATCCTGGAACTGTGTGCCCAGTTGGAGCCAGACCTGATTTCAGCTATCCGCCATCCCACAGGAATACCCCCTCTAGTGCAGGTTCTGTCTGTACTCCATTTCCTGGCCAGTGGGTCTTTTCAAACAACAGTGGCCATGGCATCAGGGATGTCCCAGCCAATGTTCTCTAACGTGTTGTCCAGAGTGTTGCCCTGCTGAAACACATGCGCAGCTACATCGTTTTCCCTCAGGTGAAGGATTTGCTCACAGTGAAAGGTGACTTCTATGCCCTGGTACATATCCCCAACATCATTGGTATCACTGATGGGACACATGTGGCATTTGTCCCCCTCCCGCAGGAATGAACAGGCATACAGAAACCTGAAAAGATAACATTCGATGAATGTTCAGATGGTGTGTTTGGCAGACCAGTACATCTCCCATGTGAATGCCAAGTATCCTGGCTCAGTGCATGATGCTTACATTTTGAGGAATAGCAGCATCCCTTATGTGATGGGGCAACTCCTGAGGCATTGTGTGTGGCTAATAGGTGAGGCCAAGGTCCCAACACAGTTGACATAGGTGTCTGGGTATGGGGTTGTCCCGAAGGGTTAGTGTGTGTCTAACAGTTGTCCCTCGACATTTGCTGGTGACTTCGGTTACCCCAACCTGTCATAGCTACGGACCCCAGTGAGGAATCCCAGGACAAGGGCAGAGGAACGCTACAATGAGGCACATGGGCGAACTAGGAGGATTATAGAATGCACCTTCGGCCTCCTGAAGGCCAGATTCCAGTGCCTCCATCTGACAGGTGGCTACCTATACTACTTACCGCAGAAGGTGTGCCAGATAATCGTGGCCTGCTGTATGCTGCACAATCTGGCTTTGCGATGCCACGTGCCTTTTCTGCAGGAGGATGGGCCAGATGATGGTCTTGTGGCAGCTGTGGAGCCTGTGGACAGTGAAGAAGAGGAGGCAGAAGAAGAAAATGTCGACAACCAAAACAACATCATCATGCAATACTTCCAGTAAGACACAGGTAAGAAGATGTAACTGCTTCCCACATCTCATACTATTGTTGGAGCTAGCATAAGTCTGTCATTTTCACACAGTGTATGGACCCTGACTTGTTACTTTGGCTTTCCACTTCACAGATCTGGGTCCCAATTTGTGCCCTCTGCTATGTTTACTGCTGGCCTACAGCTGTGTTACATTGGTATGTTAACAAGTACTTTGACATTGCTATATTCCAGAGATATTGCAGTTACACATTTGTTAAAGCACAGACAGATTGTTTTGTGATCCAAGTGTGTTTATTTCTGTGCAAATAAGTGGAGGGGGTTGTAAAATGGGTTGGGGTGATGGTGGAGGAATGTCCATGGCAGAGTCCAGTCTATTTGTTTCACAGGTGCATTGTCCAATGGGGCATAGAAAGTGGAGCAATGGCAGTTTAAGGTGGACAGGGTTTCAAAGTATGACAAAAGGGTGACATTCAGGGGGGTCTTATTTCCTGGCGGGGGTCTTGGCAATGTTCTCTGTCTTGTTCCTGGATCTCAGGGCCCATTTGCGGGGTGGTTCTCCATCTGCAGGGGTGTGGTGCTGGTGGCTTGTTGTTCCTGTGGCGGTGCCTCCTGGCCACTAGCGCTGGCAGAGGTGGAGGGCTGTTCATCATCCAGGATAGTGTCAGGGGCTCGTTGGTGTGCCACTGTGTCTCTCCTAGTGTTGAGAAGGTCTGCCAGCACCCCTGCAATGGTGACCAGGGTGGTGTTGATGGACTTCAAGTCCGCCCTGATCCCCAGGTAGTGTTCCTCCTGCAGCCGCTGGGTCTCCTGAAACTTGGCCAGTACCGTGCCCAAGGTCTCCTGGGAATGGTGGTAGCTCCCATGATGTTGGAGGGTGCCTCGTGGAGTGTCGGTTCCCTGGGCCTGTCCTCCCAGCTTCCCTGTTATCCTATGCCTCTGTCCCCTGAACCGTGTGCCCACTGCCACTGATTGTCCTGTGTTAGTGGGGTTGCCTGGGTTCCCTGTAGTGGTGGAAACACTGCTGATTGACTTGTCCTGTGTTCAGTGGTGGTTTGTGACTGTGTCAGGGGAACCGACTGTCCCGAGGCTGGTCATTTTGATCCAGGTGTGCAGTGCTGCTGTCGTCACTGTGGGCCTCTTCTGTGGAGGTGTCTGGCACCTCCTTTCAGGGGATGTTGGGTAGGAGTCCTGTTGGGATGTAAATGCATAGTTATTGTATCTGTATGTGCCATCTTGTGCAATGGGTGCGTTACCCTCTACTCCTGTGCTTGCATTATTGGCTTGGCCCTTGTGTGATTGGTGATTTTGGGGCATGAGTGAGTCTCTCTACTGGACATGCTTTGGTGATGGGTGTCCATGCATTGGTGTTACATGCAGGGCTTGGTTTTGGGATGTGTGGGTTGTGTTAGTGGGGTATCTGTGGGTTGTTGGGGTGATAGGTGTGAGGGTGAGGGTGGGAGTATGTGATGGCATGCCGTTGGGGTGTTGGGAATGAAGTAGTAAAGATTTGCCTTACCAGAGCCCAGTCCTCCTGCTGCTCCTGCGAGGCCCTTAGGATGCATGATCGCCAAGACTTGCTCCTCCCATATTGTTAGCTGTGGGGGAGGAGGTGGGGGTCTACCGCCAGTCCTCTGTACAGCAATCTGGTGTCTGGATACCACTGAACGTACCTTCCCCCATAGGTCGTTCCACCTCTTCCTGATGTCATCCCGTGTTCTTGGATGCTGCCCCACTGCGTTAACCCTGTCGACAATTCTGTGCCATAGCTCCATCTTCCTTGCAATGGATGTCTGCTGCACCTGTGATCCGAATAGCTGTGGCTCTACCCGGACGATTTCCTCCACCATGATCCTGAGCTCCTCCTCGGAGGACCTGGGGTGTCTTTGAGGTGCCATGATGTGGTGAGGGTGATGTGTGAGGTGCTGTCTGTTGTGATCTGAGGGGATGTGTTGGTGTGTGTTGTTTGAGGTGCGTGGATGTTGTATGAGTGATGGTGTTGTGTGTCTATGGATGCTAGTGTTGTGTTAGGTAGTCTCTCTCTCTGGCCTTCTTTCAAATTTTTGGTTGTAAGGATTTGTGGGTGATGTGGGTGTGTGCTTTATATTGGATTGTGTGTGTGTGTGTGTGGTGTGTGTATGTGTATCAGGTGTGTGTATTTTGAATTGTCCAATGTGGTTGTGTTTTGTTAGTGTGTGTGTATTTTGAGCGCAGCGGTGTGTACCGCCATTGGTTTATCGCGGTTGAAAGACCGCCACATTGATTTGTGGGTCGTGATAGTGTGGGCGTATTCCTGTTGGCGTGACGGTGTGGGTTTTGGTACTGCCAGTTTATCAATGACCTTTGGTGTGGCGGACTTGTGTGGGTGTCTGTATTGTGGCGGTCTCCGAGCTGTGGGTCGTAATACCTGTAGCGGAATTCCGCAGCCGCAACGGTATGTTGGTGGTCTTCTGCACGGCAGAAAGTGGGATTTACCATCAGGATTGTAATGAGGGCCTATATCTAACTATTTTACCATCAATAGTATGTTTAAAAAAGATTTCCAGCCTGTGTCTCTTCTGTGCTCGTGTTTCTGATGAAAACAACATTGTGGTTCTTCCAACTCTAAATAGAGTGGATGAACCACGTTTGTCAGGGCAGGTGGACTACCAGTTTCTGGTGGCTCACCTTATCCGCCATTCTAAATGACACCTACGCCATTCAGACAATAAGAAAGATGATAGACCTGCTGACATTTGTTAAAAAGGGCAGATAGGGAAATATGTAGATGGAAAATTATATAGTATAAAATTATTTTTTATCTATGACATGGAGTAGAAATTAAGACATATGAGTTTCTAAGCCAGTGCCGGAGACCCAGACAGAACTTTAAGACAAAGATTGCTAGGTAAACCCCCTACCAGATGAAATAATTTCAAATGAATTTATCTATGGTGTGAGTGACAGTTCCATGGTTGGGTTGTTTAGTACCATGTGTGAAGTAGAAGCTTTTAACTTGGAAGACCTCTTAAACATAATCACCAGCTATGTCATGGAGCTGCTAACCACTATGACTCTCATGTTAAGCCATGTGTTGAATTACGCGTAGGAACTAAGCTCCCTGATGGGTTATGTAAAGGGTTTGAATGTTTATATAAGTGTGAAAGACCTGACTAAGCCACAGTCCACTATTCAATAACAGTTATTCTACATGCCACTGAAGTAAAGAGGTATGGCTTTCTTGGTGGGTTTTAGCAAAGATTATACTTTAATCCTTTTCATTTGCCTCCCTGGCTTTAATATGAAGGATTCCCTTGTGCAATAGTGATCAGATGTATGACATACAACAAAGACATGAGTATTGTCAAACTAATGCAAAATACAATATTGAGTAATGTAATCTGCTATTTCTTCCTTTCTATCTAGCTGTATCACATTTTTCCAGATATTATGGAGTGGATACCTGGGCCTCACATCCAGTTGTTCAAAGACTTTGGGAAGTTGGCAAGCTTTATTTCAGAAAAAGCAAAGAAGAACCAGGAAACTTTGGACCCAAACTGTGCTAGAGACTACATTGACAGCTTCCTAATAAAGATGGAGCAGGTATTTGCCATTTAAACACCTCATTACTGTGGACAGAGGGTTGAGAGGGATTTTCATCAGGCACTGGTGGCTCATTTGATTCTGTGTGTTGGCTTTCTTATGGTTTTGAATAGGGGTATGTGAAGTTGCAAAGGTTTTTGCTTGTGACCATCACTGATGTCTTGCAGAAAATCTGAGAACTTCGCGATAAGGTTTTATGCAATCAGACTTACACAGGACATTTGTGGTGCTTTTAATATTGCATACTCTTCACTCTGACCTTTTGCAGGTATTTGTAAATTAGTATCTTATTACCTTGAGACGGTTGTGAAACCCATGATAAAAAGAAAGCTGTACATGTAATGTATTCATGCACCAAACTCAGCCCTTCAAGTCAACCTGTACATATTTCGAGTAGAAGAGCTGAGAGAAAGTGAACAAAAATATTGTACGGGGAAGTATTACTGCATGCTTGAGCTCAAGTGTGTGAAAAAACTATGATTGGACATTAGGGAAGTGAAAACTGAATACCTCAAACTATATAAATGTGAATATTTGGGAACAAATCAAACCCAAGTTCACATGTGTAAAAATTCTCAGGCTCCTGCTTATGAGAAGATGTTACATTTCCCAATCCAACAGCAAAACCAAGTTCATTCAACACATTTTGAAAAATTCAGAAATGTGTCTCTACTTTTTTGATTTGTAAGAGCATCTAGCCAAGTGGCAATAACATTGGAAGAATTTGATGAAGAATCATTTCAAGACAGTATCTCTGAGGGCCAGTGGAAATTAAAGCCATTTTAAAATATCATTGCGTTTGAAGGATATTGATGTGGTTTTAATGGGGGCTCTGAAGTCTAGCTATTACCAAAACATACACCTGGAGTCAGATGACATCAGTATAATCTTTGGAGAGTAGAGTGCATCATCAGAGAGTTCAAGGGAGTGTATTGGATCCCTTTAATAGCTTTAGTAAAGGTAATAGTAGTTACTTAATCTCTGCATATGTGTGCAACACCACAGCATGTTTATAGAGTCAGACCTTTAAATAAGGTTAAAGCCTGTCTCAGGAAACATACCTTATTTTAAAATAAAATAAATTGATAAAATGGCCAATTCTCATAGTCAGGTAAAAAGAAGACTCAGGACTGATTTCGAGTTTGACAGACGGGTTACTCTGTCACAAACGTGATGGATATCCCATCTGCCGTGTTACGATGTCCATAAGACATAATGGACTTGTAGTACGGCGAATAGAATACCTGTCACCTTTTTGAAGGCATAACCCCCTCCACCAAACTCTGAGGGGCATATTTATACTTGTTTTGCACTGAATTTGCATCATTTTTTATACGCAAATTCGGTGCAAAACTAACTCCATATTTATACTTTGGCGCTAGACCCGTCTAACGCCAAAGTTATGGAGTTAAAGTCATTTTTTGGGACGTGGAAACCTACCTTGAATTTATGAGTTGCAAGGTAGGCGTTCCCGTGCAAAAAATGGCTCTATGGCCTTAGTGCCATCTTTATCCCCCATGCTAAAATCACCCATGGAGGGGCAGGAAAGGTCAAATAATGGTGCAAATCTTCCTTTGCACCAGTATTTAGGGGACCTCTGGGCCAATTTTCATGGTGGAACACCATGAAATAAGCCCACAGCTGCCCTCCCCAGGCCCCGGGGACACCCCTCCCCACACAAGAGGGACTGCGGAGGATAGGGGATCCCATCCCCGGTAAGTATAGGTAAGTACAGGTAAGTTTTTTTTTAAGTGCCATTAGGGGCCCTGAAGTGGCTCCCCCCTACATGGCACTGGGTGCAATGGCCATGCCCAGGGGACCCTGGTCCTTATGCTGGCCATTGGGGTGGGTGGCATGACTCCTGTCTTTGCTAAGACACACGTTATGTAGTATGGATGGTTTTGCGTCAGAAAATGACGCTAGGATGGTTAGAGTCATTTTATTTTACTCTAACCTGCCTAATGTCATTTTTTGGTGCAAAACCACCTTCTCCCATACCGCCACCCACACCCTGCTAACGTCATTTTTTTTTACGCTAGCCTACCCTTTGTGCCGGATTGCCACATTCCATAACTATGGTGCCCGGCTGGCACTCAAGAATGGTGCAAGCCGGTGCAAAACTGCTTTGGTGCAGTTTTGCACCAAAAAATATAAATATGCCCCTAAATCCAGTCCTAAGTAATGTACCAAATGTTTTAAGAAAAAAATCACAAAACTCTTCTTACCAAGCACCGTTATTGCCCATAATGCATTGCAGAAATTGCAGTAATTCGAAACCATCCTTTTTGTGTCCAGTAACTAAATCCCCTATCACTGAACCCAGCTTTTTTTTTTTTGCTTAAACTTCCCAGCTTTGGCTGAAAGACAACATTATTGGTATTTTCCCAACAATCACCAAGAACTCACTTTTTGTGAAATGCTTGTTGTCCAAGAGGAGGAATGAGCTGAAGGATCCTTAAATTATGTCTGTGTTGTAATTTCCAAATTCTTAAAAGTAGAAGAGGGTCATTGAGCTCCAAGATGTTCAGGAGAGATCTAGAGGGAATTGAATATGTGGAAAGAACACTGAAGCCAAGAGGTATGCTGTCTCTGAGGCAGAGAAAATGGCCTGGGTGGAACATTTTTCCTAGCATGCTGCACCTGTTTCAGAATCACAAACAGAGAGATCAGAAAAGGCAACACCAGCACCATTCACTCAACTTCAAAACTGATAAAGAAGGCTGTATGACATTACCAGGCTTGTATTTACAATGCATGCCTTTACCACGTATCCATTATAAGGCATTGTCTTTATCTTGCATGCCTTTACAAAGCAGGGTAAGTACATACAAGAAAAATGAAACCCAGATCTATCTATCTATCTATCTATCTATCTATCTATCTATCTATCTATCTATCTATCTATCTATCTATCTATCTATCTATCTATCTATCTATCTATCTATCTATCTATCATTTACCTTACATATATCATATCTGTATATATGTATATATATATATATATATATATATATATATATATACATATATATATATATATATATATATTTAAAAAGCACTGGCTACAGGGACATTATAGTTAGGCTCACATTTTAAACATACAAAACCATAGAAATTCAGCAGTTATAGTTAGAGCTATTTCAAGTAACTATAACTTGTGCCCTAAGACAACTATAACTCATGCCCTAGCTATTCACTGTTAATAACCCCAGATATTACATCACTCATGGCATCTTCTGTGATATCACTGTTAATATCACTGTAACATTTGTAGTGACAGTATTGATTGGAAAACTATGCATGGCGGGGGCTTGATTTATTGTTACCTTATGGTGCAAGTTATAGTTACTTATATATATTTCTTGAGGTATGTTAGACCTGGCATGCGTCACGTGGTTTCCCAAATCTTTTTGCCTCTGCCTCCTGCTTTTTTGACTGTGTGCTGGATTTAATTTGGTCTGGTTTTCACACTTTGCCACTGCTGCAAGTGCTCCCTGTGTAAATTGTGATTATGATTGGTTATCCATGACTGGCATATTTGATTTACTATTAAGTCCCTAGTATATTGCATCATGTGTGCCCAGGGACTTTAAACCAAATGCTACTAGTGGGCATGCAGCACTAATTGTGCCACCCACATAAGTAACCCTGTAAACATGTCTCAGATCTGCCATTGTAGTGTCTGTGTGTGCAGATTTAAACTGCCATGTCTACCTGCCATATTACCCACTTAACAGACCCCAAACTTCCCTTTTACTACCTGTAAGTCACCCCCAAGGTAAGCCCAAGGCAGCCCTATTGGGCAGGGTGCAGTCTATTTAAAAGGTAAGACATGTACTAGTGTGTTTTACATGTCTTGAGAGTGAAGTACTGCCAAATTCATTTTTCACTATTGCAATGCCCATCTCTCCCATAGGTTAACATGAGTATTGGATTACATTAATATATCTTTTAAGTGTAATATCCCATTGGGGGCAGATAGAAATATGGAGTTTGGGGTCTCTGAACTCACAATTTAAAAGTACATCTTTTGGTGAAGTTGTTTTTTAAATTGTAAGTTTGAAAATGCCACTTTCAGAAAGTGGGCATTTTCTTCCTTAACCATTCTGTGCCTCTGTCTGGCTGCTGAATACATATCTGGGTCCAACTGACAGTTGGGCTGCTTGTGAATTCACTCTAGACAGTAACTCAAAGGGAGCTGAGGTGTGCCCTGTATATCCTGATGGGCCTTCCAGGGCTAGAGAGGTGGGAGAAGCTGACACTTGCAACTGAATAGGGATGTGCCTGTCCTTACACAATGTTGTCTCCAACCCCGTAGAGTGTGTCTGGGACCAGAACAGGAAGAGGCAGGATCTTGTGCACTACAAAGACTTTCCTATAAAGTTTGCCTACTTCAAAGGCATAAATGAGTATAAGTATTGCACTGCTGACCCCACAACTTTGAAACATTTCTGGATGAAGAGGAGACTGCCAAGGAGAAGAGTGAAAGAGCTGTGAGGAGGATTACCGCCCCTTTGCTGTGTGTGCTTTGCTGGATTGGCTTGCAGTTGCTGCTTCTGCTTTGGAGAGGGCAAAGACTGGACTTTGCTGTGTATCCTGCTTGTGATGTTTCTCCAAGGGTATAGACTGAGCTTGGCTTCTGTTACGAACTTTCAGTGATCGCGAAGACATCACCTACCAGCCCCTAGGTTCTCTTGCAGAAAACCCTGACTTGCCAGGCAATTCCCACTCCAGTTCCTGGGACTTGGGAGTGAAAGCTGGCCTAAAAAACAAGAAGGACCAGGCACATCGACTCCAGACAACTCGAGAAACTGGCGTAGCTGCCAGACTTTGCCCCGCTGCCTGCACCCGAAGCCATGGTCCCGATGCTGCCGCAGCGCCACTGAAGTCCAGTGACATTGTGAGACCCAAGTGCCATGTCACCAACATCTGCGACACCCTTCTCCTCTGCAGCACCTGTGGTCCTGTGGTGTGACTGCGACCTGAGAAGTCACCTCGCCTCACCGCATCTTGACCCACTTGACTCATTGACTCCGCCGGATCATAAGGAGTCAACGCCTCACCACCGACGCCGCATTACCTTCCCTGCAACCATAAAGAACCAACACCTCACCTCCCCTGCCTTACAGTAAGGAACCAACGCCTCGCCTCCCTGTTAGCAGTAAGGAATTGATGCTGCACCGGCTCCAGTGATGCCTCACCTCCCCAACTCTGTACAACATCTTTTTTTCATCATTTTCAAAGGTACTGTAACTGGGGACTGTGAGACTCTGTGACCGGTGCCGCCCTCCCTCGCAGTAGGCATTGGACTGTTGGGAACGACTCTGTCAACAACGTCGTAATAGACCCAGTTGGAGGCATTGTGCTTCTAAGTTCTTATTGGGATTTCATCTTTTAAAATTCATATCTTTGCTTGTGTATGTTGGATTTTTGGCGTTTTGGTCCTGTTTTACTTAGGTCAATATTGGCTATTTTTCTAAACTGGTAGGGTGCCCATTTGTAGTGTTTTCACTGTGTTACTGTGTGTGGATACATATACATAACACATTGTCTCTGAGATGAGCCTGATTGCTTGTGTCAAGCTACCAAGGGGGTGAGCAGGGGTCATCTTAGGAGTGTGACTCTCTTTCCCTGACTGGAGTGAGGGTCCCTACCTGGACAGGGTGCAAACTGACTGCCAAAAAGAGACCCCCCTTTCTAACATTGGTGGTACCGGTGGGATAGGGCTTGTATTTCTACTTGACATAATTTGATTGGTGTTCATTACTGTCTTAGTGTAGACCATTAAGTGACCACATAGTGCTTTTTCCTTTTAGCTTTTCTTTTCTTTCCTGAAACTTTGCAACTTTTTGAATCTTATCCACAATCATGCCTCAGTCTGGTAAGCCATCAGTTGAAACTGAAGAAATGGTGTTTGAGCAGTAGAGGTTGAAAACTTACACGGTATATATATATATATATATATATGAACCTTTTTTGGGCCTGGGATTCCCACCCCCTGGGACTTAATCTGTTTGTAAAAGGGAAGGCGGCCTGTGGTCTCCCCTTTATGAGACATTTTTTTGGCCCTGGGGATCCCCATCCCCAGGGGAACAAAGTATATTTAGAGAGGAGGGGGTCCACAGAACCTCCACTTTCTGAGCCTTTAAAAGGCCCTGGGGATCCCAAGGCAGCTACTTAAATTAAAAGGGAGTGGGGCCACACATCCCCTTCCTGAAAAAGAAAGAGAAGTACTTGTTTTTTTTTTTCTAAATTTTGCTGTGGATTTTCAGATCCTGTGCACATTCACCACAAAATTATATTATATTATTAAATATCTCCTGGGACCACACCACCGGGCATAGGGTGTCAGGGTATCTCTACTCTGCCCTTGTGTCTTTTTTTTGCATTTATTTAGGACTCGGGACAGAGTTGGCTGCCACCATTTCCTGGTTGATATGGTGGCAGCAAATCAGATCTTACAAATTTCACGTTTCCCTGTCCCAGGGCCCTATGTAGGTAACATGGGCTCCCTTCTCGTGAGTTAGCCAATCAGATCTCAGCAAGAGATCTGTTAGATCTGTGGAGGCTCTGTGTCCCTAAATATACAACATTTTGTCCAATAATTGCTCAAAAACTATGGAATTGATTTACACCAAATCAAAAAAGCACTCTTTCTGTACCAAGATCTAACATTCTGCCAAATGTGGTGCCAATCTATTCATGGTTTGGGCTGTAGCTGTGTTTAAAGTTCCTATGGAAAAGTGAATAGGGCAAACATGTTTTGTGATGACATATTTTTCTCAGCGCTGGCTTGCGGGATCATCCTTAAACTTTCCCTGCGCAAACAAATCAAGTAGCACTTTTTTGGAAAGTTTTGGGGACTTGTCAAATGGCACAAATGGTATTAGCAACACAAAAAAGGCATTTCTTATTCACTCCTAACTATAACCATCCAGTGGTGATAGCCGGTAAGTAGATATTGTTAAGACCAACTTTTCCCATTGATGCAGCATTTTCTGTTTGCTCATAACTTTGGTGCCAAGTGATGAATCTTCATGAAAAGTTCAAAGTTCCTATGCAAATTAATTTAGCTGCTGTCTGGAAAGTTTCGGGGTAATTAGTCAAGTGGGGCTGAGAAAAAGGGGCGGTCCCAAAACCCTTTCTTCCCATGTTATGTCTATGGGGAGTTTGAAAGTTTTGAAAACGACTAAAGCCTGAACGCTGTAAAATAAAATATGCACATCTACACAGGAGGATCCTCTGTAGATCCGCTGGTACCAATGGGAAAAAAACCTCTCACACCAAACCCCACCCCATGCACGGCCAAAAACTGTATGCAGAGTAGCATTCATTGCATGCGTGGGGTGGGCACAGGTCCTGGCCTGCGGCTTGACCCTGCAGGCAAATCACACCAAGCATGAGCGAAGGTAGTGCATGGCGGTGGTTGTATTATCTTTACATTAAAAAACCATAGAAAATCACAGCAAAAAAACAAGGTTACAGGGATGTTATAGTTAGGTTCACGGTATCTACACAAAGCCAAAGAAATTTAACAGTTATAGTTATACGTATAGTTATACTTATCTGAAGAAACAGCAACTCATGCCAGAAAGTAACTTTATGATACGATTTACAGTTTCTTAACAAAAGTATAACTATAAGTATAACTATAGCTGCTAAATTTCTATGGTTTTGTGTGGGTATAACATGAATCTAACTATAATATATTTCTATAGTTTAATATTATGTTCTCTATAATATTTTGGAGAGAAACCCCCAAAACCCCTCCATTAAAAAAAAATATATTATGGAATTAAATATTTTATTTTTGGAGGGTACCCCTCTTTTTGTAGCCATTGCCACCCTAATTGCTTATCCACCCCTGAACTCTAAAAACACCCTTACCACCCAATTATTTACCTACCCCTAATCCATAAAAACCCTGACTACCTTATTCCCTTACCCACCCCTAAACCCTAAAAACACCCTTACCATCCTATACCTTTAACCTCCCCTATAACCCAAAACAGTTTTACCTTAATCATATATGTGTGTGTGTCTATAGCTATATATATATATATCTGTATCTATATATATCCATATCAATCTATATATATGTGTGTGAGTGTATGAGTGGGCAAAAGGAAGAGGAAGAGACAGGTCAAAATGAATATGTCTGGCAACACGTATAATGGTGAGATACCATTGTTGATAAATATCTCATCAAAAAAATGAACGCTGAATCAGGAGGGATATTTGAATTATAGATTAACACAATACTCCCTAAAGAGCCCTTTTTGCAAATATGTGAATAGAAATGTATACATTTATGAAAAAGATAAAACTATTCAAATACTTTGCAATGAAAACAATCTTGAAAACAAAGAAAGATGATATACATCCAAATAACCCAAATATAGAATCAGCGTTCACAACTGCCGATATTCCAGGCCTAAAAGAGATTCACCTATTTGATAAAGAAGTATTGAAAATGAATTCTAATCTGAATAGACAAGAGGAGATTGTGTCACAGTTACAGGCCCTCAATGTTATGGGATTTAATACCGGCATTACAGAACTAAGTGGATTCGGACCAAAAGGTAAAATTTGTCCGCAACTGCCAGGTGGCAATAAAATTGACCTTTCCCAAGAGACGGTGGTGGAAGACATCAATAACTTAAGAATAAACAAGAAATGGGAACAGTGAGAAAATTTAACATTCTAGGATAAGAAAGGCATCAGTGCTTAAAAAAATGATTTACTATTCATTAAGCAATCAGACAAAGAAGACAATATTATTATCATGGAAAAAGCAACATATCTATCCAAGGAATATTGGCAATTGAGAAACATACAGTATTATTGAGTAATGAAGAAAAGCCCTTTATAACAAATGGAAAAGGAATTTAATACATTATTACATGGATGGTTAAATGGTGGACTCCTTGAACTGGAAGAATAACAATACATATGAGTCATGAATGCAAAAATAGTCTACTTCCTGCAAACAATACATAATATTAGCCAACTGCCACAGGGCAAACACACTGTGTTAGATAATACACTCTTTTAGATATTATCTCAAGATTTCTGGATTTGTCATCAATCTGTAATAAGGTTAACATCATACCTGAAGTGCTTTACTGATTTTCTCAAAAACACAGAAGAAATACCATGGGAATCAACTTATAGGATGGTGACATTGGATGTTGATCCATATATACATCATTAAACCATGGAATAGCTGCCTATCGCTATTTTAAAAGGGATAGACCAGTTAAACTGATTAAAACACTCAGACGATTCTTGGAATGCTGGAATATTGCCTTACCAATAATATCTTCCTATTTGACAATACGATTCAGCTGCATTTGTTGGGTCCAACCATGGGGACCTCCTTTGTCCCTACCCATACAACTGTATTCATCGGGAAGCAGGGAGAAGGAGGTTGTTTGGAAGGGAATGAAACATTAATGGGAAATTGTGACTTGCTTTACTGATCATCTCTTCATCCCATGGGATGCAAAGGAATCAAAATTGGAGGAATTCATACTGAGATTAAATAATAATGATGTCAACATTAGATTTACAAAAATGTGTAGTAAAGATCATATTAAATTTCTGGACATTGACTTGACCATTAAGGAGAACATATTGAGTGCAGCAATCCACAGGACAGCAACTGCTGCCAATTCTGTGCTTCATACGAACAGTGGCCATCTAAAGGCATTAAAACGGAGCACTCTTTCTGGACAAATGTTAAGATCCTGAAGGATATCCACCGCAGAGGAGGAGTTTGAATTGTGGGTGTCCCCAGATGTTCTCACAGATAAATTATTGAGAACTCGAATAAAGAAAAGTGAGGACCTATTATGTGGATATGACATTGCCTCAATAACTCAAACAAGGGGGCTGACACATGTAGAATGTTTTTGGAGTACAATCTGGCACAATAAGATGCAACTAATATTTTATAAAACAACTGGCATATCTTGGAGCATGATGAGCATTTGAAAAAAATAAGTTATGGGCCCTCATTCTAGTATTATACATCGGAGAAGTGCATCACTGGGAAACATTTTAACTCACAGTTTATATAACTCAAATATGAATTCAAGTGATTGGCTGACAAATTAAGTTAAGGGTTTTGTGAAATGTGATACATGTAAGTCTTGCTGATATGGAAAAAATCGAAAAGAATACAGAACCGTTGAGGGATGTTCTATTACCATCCGAGACAGGATGGCTTGCAATACAGAATTTGTTGTATATAATGTGGAATGTGATTGAGGTAAATTGTAAGTGAGCACAATCAAGAAGTTAAAAGGGAGAATTCTGCAACATATAAGAGCGATAAAGAATGGTGGCAAAAGTGATCCAAAGGCCAATCATTTTATGGAATTCCATGAGACTATCCCAGTGGATTGAAATATTATGATATAAAACATACTAAGGTACAACCCAGGGGGAGACAGAGGCTTGGAACTGAGAAGATAGCAGTCCAAACTGATTTTGATACTGGGGACAGAGATGCCCTGGAACGGCAATTCTGATGTGGAACTATATGTGCATTTATAAGACATTCCCCTGAAAGTATTATGAACTTTAATCTGTTTTTTATATTTAAAAAAATGGAATGTTGTGCCAGTGGGAAGATATGACTTGTATATATATACAAGTGATTGATGGATTACAGTGATTAAAGGATTACGATTTTTTAATAGATTTGTAGAGTTTCTCGATTGAGGTGAAAAGTGAAAAGAACATACACTACATTTTTTTGGATATATTGGTATCAACTGGAGACTCATTGCCTTTGAGATGAAGCAATGCACTCTAATCCCAGTTAAGAGAGTACAATAGCTCCAACAGAAATGTATGTGATAAGAGTCATCCTTAAAACTAATGAGTGCAACATATAACAGAACATTCTATAATAATATTACTTCAAGTGAGTGTACTTAAATTAAGTTGAAATAGATAAGTGTTTTCCGAAATAGAGCATTTGGGACTTTATATCAATGAGTGTAATGATATAATGGAGCTCCCTATACTAATATTTAACAGATTAATATAAACATGAAAGCTTCATTACAAAGGAATGGGATAGGAGTCATTCCTGCACAGAGCAGTTTGGCACTTTAAAATGATTGAATCAATGAGGGCAATACTATAATGGAGCATGCCACTGATATGAAAGTGATTAGGGCATTCTCAAAATAGCAAATTTGGTACTTTAAAATCAATAAGTGCAATAAATTAATGGAGCTCTCCAGATGTTATGGATGTTTTCACTGAAGTCATTCCTGAATAGCGCACTTGCCACTTTATGGTAATGAGTGCAATAATATAACATATCATCTCTGAATAGAGCAATTCACACTTTAGGATTAATGGGGGCAGTTATAGAATGGAGTACTGTAAACAATTTGCATGCCTAAATACTGTATCTAACACTTGAAGACTACTGAGTGCAATATTACAATGGAGTATCTTATTTACATTAATAAGACAATGATTTTTACATTAATGTAGAGTGGAGTACTTGGCACTTTAAAAATGAATACGCGTAATGATCAAACAGAGACTTCAAAGCAATATTAGGTGCATTGATGTGAGTAATGGGCCATATTTATCATAGTGTTGTGCTGCCCTTGTGCCTCCCAGTGGCAATCGCCACTGGGTAATTATAGTTAGGATTGTGTTTCCATGGGAAATAAATTTTTTGTGCTGCTAATAACGTTTGCGTCGTTTGTTGGATCTCCATGAAACTTTCCAAAACAGTGCTCTTCTTCACCTAGTTTGCACATGAAAAGTTTGGGGGTGATATGTCAAGTGGGGGCTGAGAAAAAAGGGGGGCCAAAAACATGTTTTTTCCATTCATTTTCCCTTTGGAACTTTAATCCCAGCTACACCCTAAACTGAGGAACAGATTTCCACCAAACTTGACAAAAAGCTTGTTCGAGGTCCAGGAAGAATGCTTTTTTTTTTGGTGTAAATCCATTCAACAATTTTTGAGCAATTAATGGTAAAAATGTGTTTCTCTAGAGACATGGAGACTCAGCGGATCCCGACAGATCTCAAACTGAGATCTGATTGGCTGCCACCACCTCAGTCAGAAACTGGTGGTAGCCATCTAAGCACTCAGGACCTTACCAAGTCCCTACAAAAATGCAAAAATAGACACAAGGAGGCAGGGAAGGGATACCTTGATGCCCTAGGCCTGGTGGTGGGGTTCCCAGAGGAACCCCCCTGGGGATAAAAGTGTTTTAAATTTGCCGCGTAGTCATGGAAATCCACTGCAAAATGTTTAAAAAAAACAAGTGGGATCTCCTGCAATTGTTATATTTAAGCCCCCTGGTTGAGTCAGGTGCTGTGGAGAACAAATATTTTTATTTTAGGGAAGGGGGTGTGCAGAGCTCCCCCCTACCCAGGCTGATTGTGGGTCCCACATCACCTGGTCCCTGGTGCTACTTTCTGGGGGAGAGAAGCATGCGTCCCCACTCCCTGGGTCTTTTGCTATCCCTAAGGTGCCCATCCCCCGGGGCCCAGCCATGTTGTAAAAGGGTGAAGGACACACAGTCCCCCTCCTGGGGCTGAGTCCCTTTCCCCAGGGCCTGGCTGCATTTGAAAAGGGGGGAACTTATAGCCCACTCCCATGGCTGAGATTGGCCACCGGGGGCCCTGTCCCCCAGGGCCTGGTCATATGTGTGAACAAGAGAGAGGCCGCACAGGTAACCTTCCTGAGTCATTACTGGCCCTGGGGACTCCATCTGCCAGGGCTGGCTCATAGGCTAAGTCCTGGGATGCCCACACCCTGAACATAGCTGTTTCCCTGCCCATTCTGGCATGGGCAGGGAAACCTGTGTTTGCTCTTGCTTGGCTTGATCAATTTAAAATCTCCGGCCAAGCAGGAGCAAACACCAAGTCTGCTCATAGCAGGCAGGAGCTTGAGAAATTCTCCTACCTGCTGGGAGCAGACATTAGATCTGCTTCCCTACCTGTGGTGATGCAGGCAGGAAAAAGATATCTAGATATTTTCTCCTGTCTGCAGGGAGCAGCATTATTAGGTGCTCCCTGTGAGCGGGAGCAGTGCAAGCTCCCGCTGGGTGTGGGGAACCGACTGTGGAGGCCTTGAGGCTCCCCCCACACCTCCCAATGATAGTGTGGGGGCGCTACCCTAAGTGGGCACCAGGGACCTTACTCTTTGTTGGCCAGGCCTCGGGGAATGGGGTCTCTGGAGCTAAAACTGGCCTGGGGAGAGGGCTGAATGTCCCCAATCCCTCCTCCTTAAATATTCCCTTGGGATGAGGTCAATGTGGCCAAATGTGGCCCAGGGAGGGAGGGAGTGCCCCCTCTCCCTAAAAAGGCATCAGGCCCTGGGGTATGGGGGCCCGGCATGAAATCAGCCAGGGGAGGCTGCATGCCCCCTCCCCTTTATTTAACAAAATGGCCTTAGGGGCTAGGGTCCCCAGGGCCTTACATAGCTTTATTTTTAATACTGGTCCTAGGGGATTGGGTCCCAAGAGCCTAAGGAGGCTTGGGAGGGGGGCCATGTGGCCCCCCTACTCTTTAATATATATATATGACCCTGGGGAGTGGGGTCCACAGGGCCATAATAGGTTAGGGGAGAGGTGCAACATAGCTGTTTTCGTCCTTTAAGAAAAAAGCTTGGGTGTCACAAGGGCCAGGCCCCATGGTCAACCTCCACCACACATGGCCAAGGGCTGTGTGCAGTTGGCTGCCTTCGTGGTAGATGTCCACATTGCCTGGCTGCAAGCCAGGCCTTGTGTCCAACCCCAAAAGGCCATTTACAGCGGTATGCTGGCTGCATGTGGGGATGGCTGCACTGCCTGGCTTAACATATGGTAATTAAATATTACTTTACATTTTAAAAGACCTAGAAATTCACTGAAAAAGCAAGGGTTAAAGTAACATTATAGTCAGGTGAAATGTTCAGCAACAATGTTTTTTCAAGTAACTGTAACTCATGCCCTACGGTAACTTGTGTTCTTGCCATGCACTGCTAACTACCCTACATATTACATAACTTAGGACATCGTTTTTGACATTGTTGATAATATCACTGTGCATGATGGGGGTGCAAGTTATAAATACCTTAGCACATCAGTCATAGTTACTTTAGATAACTGACTATTTCAGTGTTTTTTGGAGTTTAAAACATTACGTTGTTGCTGAACATTTTCCCTAACTATAACATTACTTTAACCTTTGTTTTTTTTCAGTGAATAGATATATAGATAGATAGATAGATAGATAGATAGATAGATAGATAGATAGATAGATAGATAGATAGATAGATAGATAGATAGATAGATAGATAGATAGATAGATAGATAGATAGATCTAGTATGCACCTGAGTTTAGCTCCTGTGTGCCAAGTTTCAGGCTGATTTGTCAAGTGGCGGTCGCGAAAAAGGGGGGTCCCAAAAGCGTTTTCAGCATGCAATTTCCCATAGGGATTTTAGACACAACTACAGTCTGGAAAGATAGATATACAGCCATATCGATAGACATCTACGCACACTTACCTTCTATGTACTTACCATTTCATAGTAATGGCATGCATAATAAAGTCAGTGCATGATAAAAGTATTAGGTTGTAATGCCTGCCTGGTAAAGGATGTTTCCCATGAAGGAATGGTAGTCCCTTCTTTGAACGGTATGATTCCAAAGACCACGCGGTAGTCAAAGACCTTCTTCGTGTAACTGATTGATTCATTGTCAAAATCGGTTTTCTCATCATCCCACAAACTATACGAGGACCTTTTGACATTGAGGGGGCCTTTGTTAATAATGAACGCATCTTTAATATTGAAACTAGCTTCATCATCGTTGATATATTCCTCACCTTGTATTGGTTCAAAAAGGCCCAAATCACGATGCCAGGCTACCCAGAGGACATAATCATTTTGTCTCCAAGAAGATGATAAAGCAGGATCCAGAGACCCAGAATATGGGAAATCCAGACCAGGAGGGATGGACTTCAAACACAGGGAAACTTACAGTGACGCCTAAAGCAACATTACCTCATGAAGAACAGGCAAACATGAAAGATTATCAAAGAAGCTGAAATCCTCATTGCATTCCTCTTACAATACCAATGTCAATAAGATGATGAACTCTTGCACACCTCAATGCTCCCTCATTCCAAGTAGAACATACGCCCCCCAAAAAATGCATACAGGATAGTGATATGCCACCTGCATCACAGATGAATTTGCATTCTCTGACACCGACAGGAATATCTATATGAATAATTTCAACCTTCCATGATGTACTGACAAGAAGTCCTCCAAGATACATATCCATAATTTTTCAACACAAGTTTGGTTTTCTGTCATAGTTTGGACCACATGGCACAATGCTCCATCTAAAAGTCTCCTCCCAGTGGATCCAGGTCTCAATTAGAAAGCCATGCAAATCCTTTTACATACATTTTGTGATGAATCTGTCAGGAAGTAATTATGTACATTGAGTTATTACTGGAGAAGAGGCTAAGGATAGTCCACTTTGTGTCCCAATAATGGGAAAAAGAGAAGATTACATCAATTTTCAAGTAGAGAATAAATGTATATTCATAAACATAACATGTCAATGTATCACATAAGGGTGCTCCTGGAGGTGAGCTATGACAGTGCAGTGCTTGTGAAGGTGACATATTATAATACAAAGAGATGTTTGATGGCAAAATCACACAAGAACTAGCTGATAACTTTTGCAAGCTAAGGGCCTAATTTATATGTTGTTTGTATGTATACTACATCGCAAGGGCGACAGAATATACATACTGCCAACATAATGGTCCACCCACCTAATTTACATGTCGGAGGACTACTCTATCAGAGAAATGGCTATGTGTCCGCCAACCTAATCAGGATTGGTGGACATATAGCCTTTTTTTACTGTCTGTTACCACCAGGCTAACCCGGGTGGTAAGGGACAGTAAAATGAAAATAATAATCCCCCATCCCCACATCTTGGTACAAGACTCCTGTGGTGATGAGAGCATTACTTTTTTATTTTCCCCTGACCTGATTTAAGGCCAGGTTTCACTCTACACGCTGCGCAGCTCCTCCTGTCTGCCTCCGTGCCCCCTACCCTGCCCTTGCTGCTGCTGCGAGTTCGAGGCCCTTCACCACCCGCAGGCACCCACCGGTTGCCGTAAGTATTGTGTGTCTGTCCTGTAATTTGTCTGTGGGTTAATTGTGCTGTTTTTCCTCTTTTTGTGCCTTTTCCATTCTCTGACTCTGTTTTCTGTGCCTTTTCTGTTCCCTGACTCTGTTGTGTGCCTTTCCTCATGCTTTTTGCCTTTCCTCGTCCTTTTTTGCCTTTCCTCGTCTTTTTTGCCTTTCCACGTCTCTTTTTTTGCCTTTTTGGCCATTTTTGTGATTTTTCGGCTCGTCCCGCTCTCCCCGTTCTCGCCGCTGCGTCTCTTGTGCGACCGCCCCCTGTGCACCCCCATTTGCCCACCGCTCCCTGCCTCCTGCCTCCCAGCTTCTCCTCCCTCCCACCTCTCCTTCTTAATGGCGGACGCTGCATTGCCACGTGCAGCGGGCACGCGGCTGGCACACCAGAGGTGCACCAGAGACAAGCCTGTCACCACCTGTCCACACCTGGACCGTGGCTAGCGCCAGTCCCCCTGTCCCATGCACACCCCATGCCACCAGACGCTGCTACACTGCCAAAGAACTCCACGCACTCAACCCTGGCCACCCCAACGCCTGCGTCCAGACCTCCCCAAGGCACACCCATGGACCCTTCTCGTGCCAGGCGTGCAACTTCACCTGTACCCAAGCCACCAAGCACCACAACAACTCCACCCATAACAACCACCTCAGCTGCATCCTCCTCAACACCCGCTCTGTCCACAAGCATGCCGTCCAACTCTGGGACCTGCTCACCTAAATCTCCCCAGACATCGCCTTCCTCACCGAAACCTGGATGAACCCCTCCTCGGAACCCGACATCGCCATAGCCATCCCTGAAGGCTACAAAATCACCCGAAGAGACAGCACCAACAAAGCAGGAGGAGGAATCGCCATAGTCCACAGGAGCACCATCAGGATCTCAACCAACACCCATGACACCTTTGATGTTGCCGAACACCTGCACTTCCAGATTTACATCAACGCCAATACCACCCTGAGAGGAACCCTTGTCTACAGACCCCCAGGCCCCTGTCCACAATTATGCGACGCCATTGCCGACGCAATCAGCACCCATGCCCTCGCCTCCACGGACTACATGCTCCTCGGTGACCTGAATTTTCACCTGGAAAACACCGACGACAGCAACCCCTCAGCCTTGCTCGACAACCTCACCAACCTCTGTCTCAAACAACTCGTCACAACACCCACCCACTCAGCCGGCCACACACTCAACCCCATCTTCTCCACCAGCAGCCACATCACCTTCACCCATGCCACCACTGGGCCGACCATGGCTGTGTCCACTTCTCCTTCTAGAAACCCACCGCTCACCACCAACAACAACGGAGCCCTCACTGCAGCTGGAACAAGATCTCAAAGGACCAACTGATCTCCAACCTCACCCACGCCCCACCACCCAACACCAGCGACCCCAATAGTGCCGTCCTCAACCTCAAACAATGGCTAGACGACTGCGCCACCAAAAGATAATTCTACAAAGAACGAATCAACAACAACGCACATAACAGCAAGGAGATCTTTAGCATCATCAAAGAACTCACGAACCCCAAGTCCTGCTCTGCCGACCCCCCCGCTCACAAGACCTCTGCGACTCCCTCCGCACCTTTTTTCACCGCAAGGTAACAGACATCCACGGTAGTTTCACCTCCCCAATCTCCACGACCACCGCTGCCAACCCCAACCCCAACTCACCCAACCACACCAACCTCTGAGTGCCTGGACCCACACCAACGACGAGGAAACCACCAAGACCATGAGCACCATCCACTCGGGATCACCCACCAACACATGCCCTCCCCATGTCTTCAATAAAGTCAGCCAAATCATCGCCCCCCAGCTCTGCACCATCATCAACAGCTCCTTCAAGACCGCCACATTCCTGTAGAGCTGGAAACATGCCTAAGTCAACGCCCTGCTCAAAAAACCCAAGGCCGACCCCGAGGACCTCAAGAATTACCGACCAATCTCCCTACTCCCCTTCCCAGCGAAGGTCATCGAGATGATAGTCAGTAGCCAAATATCACGCTTCCTGGAAGACAACAGCCTGCTCGACATCTCCCAATCTGGCTTCCGCAAGAACCACAGCACCAAGACCGCACTCATCGCTGCTACCGACGACATCAGGATCATGCGCGACTAAGATGAAACCGTGGCCCTCATCCTCCTTGACCTCTCGGCAGCCTTCGACACTGTCTGTCACCACACACTTTGCACACGCCTCCATGATGCTGGAATCCAGCACAAGGCCCTGGACTGGATCACATCCTTCCTCACCGGCAGAACTCAGAGTCCGCCTCCACCCGTTCCTGTCTAAAGCCACCAAGACCATCTGCGTAGAACCCCAAGGATCCTCTCTCAGCCCCACCCTTTTCAACATCTACATGGCACTGCTCGCCAACATCGTCCGATCCCACGACCTCAACATCGTCTCCTACGCGGATGACACACAACTGATCCTCTCACTCACGAAGGACCCCGCCACCGCCAAGACCAACCTCCACAAAGGACTTCACACCATCGCCAACTGGATGGAGGCAAGCCGCCTCAAACTGAACTCGGATAAGACTGAGATCGTCATCCTCAGCTCCAACAAATCAGCATGGGACGACTCCTGATGACATACCACTCTAGGAGCCGCTCTAACTCCCACCACCGACGCACACAACCTTGGCGCCATACAGGACTCATCGCTCACTATGGCCCAGCAAGTCAACGCCATCTCATCTTCATGTTTCAACACCCTCTGCATGCTTTGCAAGACCTTCAGATAGATCCCCACTGAAACCAGAAGAACGGTCACCCACGCCCTCGTCAGCAGTAGACTGGACTATGGCAACGTACTCTACACGGAAACAACGGCCAAGCTCCAGAGAAAACTTCAGCGCATTCAGAACGCATCAGCACGACTCATCCTTAACCTCCCTCGCCACGAACACGTCTCAGCCCACCTCAGAGACCTTCACTGGCTCCCCATCAACAAAAGGATCATCTTCAAACTCCTGACCCACACTCACAAGGCTCTCCACGACGCCGGCGCTGCCTCCCTCAATGAGCGTCTCAACTTCCATGTCCCGACACGCCAGCTCCGCTGCTCCAACCTCGCCACCGTCCCCCGCATCCACCATACCACAACCGGCAGCAGATCCTTCTCCCACCTCGCCGCCAAGACCTGGAACTACCTCCCCGTCAACCTACGTCTGACCCAGGACCTTCTGACCTTCAGGAAGTGTCTCAAGACCTGGCCCCCTGCTTGTTGGTCATTTATAAATTTGGTAGAGGGTCCCTCTGCCATAGGAATGGAATAACTTACTCCAGCTCCCTGGAGTAATGATGGGTCGCCTGCCAAATTATAAATGAGGTCCTAAATCTCCAATGGCAAAGAGCTAACTTAATGTTATGCCCATTTGTAAACACGTTCAATAAAACATTTAATCAAGTAGACTTTGAAGTTTCAACCATTTTAGGAATAAATGGTGATTGGATCTTTATCAGGACACATGGCAAACACCCTCAATAATAAAAAGAAGAGTTTGTTCAGTGTTGTGCCTAACTGCACTAGACATAGACTATTAATATATACAATGTAAAATTGGTGGACTGTGAGGTTTACATCAACAAGTAAAATAAGAACCATTTACGTACATTAGGACCCAATGAATGATGTCCTGAAAGATATATAGAGAGAGATCAGAGTCAAACAACGATTAACGCAGAACAAATGTGTATCAGCCATGGAGTTGCTCACCAACCATTATGTAAGTATCCAGATCTGGAGACCTCGATGATATTCTGTGGGTATAAGAAAAAGTTAAAACAATAAAATAAATTACATTAAGCACCATTGCAACGACTGCGTGCATGCCATGTAGAAGTTTGGTAAGAGACCAAACGGTGCGTAAACGGACAGAAGTTTGCATGGGATACAAAATTCCAAGACAATTGAGTCTTATGTGCCCTCACCATAAGACAAATGAATTCACCAAGATGCCCATTTGGTGTCCACACTTGATAAGGCGGTTGTAAATTATTAATTGTGACCAGTTTGTAAAGGTGCCAAACAGATACAATTTCTAAACAAGTAGGCTTGTATATATTTCTCAACAAGTAGGCCTGTATAAATCACATTCTTTTCAGCAAACTTGTCAACCGGTATAAACACTTGACACAAGCAACGTGTTAATTGGTGTCCATAAACGGTCTAATTAGGAAGGGAAAGAATTAATCTTCACTGAAAGCCAGGATAAATCACATTTCTTAACCACAGCCTCTCTGCTTCTAAAAATATGGAGTGTCATATTATACATGTTTGTGAAAACATCTTTTAGCAAGCTGACAAACCAGCAAAATTCAAACTCTTCACCCACACTTCCGAGGCACTCATCACACTAGCCCAGAACACCTTTACAATCATATCTGCTTTCACAAACCTTCCAGGCACCGTTGAGCATTCTCCTATATAAAACAAACTGCCGCTATCCATAAGAGCCTCCTCCTCACTTCTTGAATTACACAAGAATCTGAGAACCCGACTTTTCAAGGTGCCTACACTCACACCTGATCAGTGCCAGGGTACCCTGCTGAGGGATAGTGCACTCTACAAATCTGCATAACATAACATAACAAGTGGGGAAACAAAAATAACAAACTGCAAATAGAATGTATAAATTACATTTCTGTCAACTTGCAGAGCGTCTTGTAAACATCTTTTTTCGATGTAAGGAGGGAACCAAAACAAGCCTAGTAGATGTGCTTATCCCCCACCCAGGAATCACAAATTATCTTAGAAGATAGTAAAAGGCAAGAGGTAACTAGTAACCTCTGCAGGAGCTTGTATGAGTCCTTATAACGAATAATGGATTCGCTTTTCCTCCCGCAATTATAATCCCTGTAATAGGAAAGAAGATCTCAAGTTAACTGGAGAACAATAAAAAAGACAAATACTTGCTTTCATATTGTCAAAAGGATATGTTTCAAAAACAAAGTCCCACTACTAACAGTTTCCAGAAGCGGCGGCCACAAATCACAAGGGGAAGGGACGGGGAAAGACACAAGGGGAGAAAATAAAAAAGTTAAAAAAAAGAAATTAAACTTACCTTCACGGATGCCGCAGCCTCGTTTGTCGCTTCTCTTTTGTCGATGTGGTGACACCAGCACAGGCTTGCCAGCAATTCTGTCACTGTTTACATGCTAAATATAGCATGTAAGCAGCATCAGGATTGGCCTGAGTGGCAGTCACTGCCACTCAGACACAGCCCTGGGGTTGTGCTGTTTCTCCAGCCTGGCTGTGTGTACAGCTGGACTGGAGAAACCTAGGTGCGCATGCGTGTTTGGTAGTCCTCAGACGGCCGGCCAAACACACATGGGTGCTTAGCGCACACTCCCCCCCTCCCGCCTCCCCGTGGTCCAGCCCTGCCCCTCGCTGCATCTACTATGCCAGAATCAGAAAAATAAAATGATAGAAAACTATTGTTTTATTTTTCTGCCGCTGGTCCAGCTAGTGGGGCGATGGATGTCCTTCACCATAACGATGGAGCCTCCCCTGACAGTTTTGCTTCCACTGGTCAACCTAAGAGGATGAAGTGGAGCCTTGTTGAAAAATCATTTTGTGGAACCAGTTCCACCGCATTATATAGACAATACACTGCATTCACTTTGCCTTCTGGTGAGAAGAAAAGTGGACATGAAAGAATTCAGGCTTGTTCTTAATTTTAAAAAGGAAATTAGGTGGGAGAAGAAAGAAAAATGTAAAATGTTTCCCTCATTTTAACCATCTACATCATGGCTTTAGATGTGTATGCTTCTACCTTCCCACCGTCAGAATCTTCAAAGATCATTTGAGTTTTTAATGGAAGAAAACATTAGCAGTACAAAGTCCTGCCTTCCGACCTCACGTTGGCTCCATCAGCTTTCTCCAATTTCATATTGTTGGTAGCATCATATTAAGGAAAAGGAAAGGATTTCTTCCCCTAAATGTAAATGAGTGGCTACTAAATGATCATTCAATTCAAAGGAGTCAGCAAGATTTCCACACATGTGATCATCTTCAGTTTTTGGAACTTCATACAAACATAAATAGTTCCAGACAAATTCCAACACAACATTACATTTTTTTGCTGAAATTCTGGCCACATAAAACAGGAAAAAGGACTCAGAAAAAATTATAGAAATACCACCAACACTTGTCTCATAGAAACACAGGGGCCCATATTTAAGAGGGCCTTGTGCCATTCTAATGCCACATTAGCGTAATTTTTTGATGATAATGTAGTGTTAGAAGGTCAAAAATGCTGCACCATATTTACAAAGTGGCGCAATGCATGCATTTTGACACTTTGTAACCCTTTGTGCCACATAATGGCTGGACAAGGCATAATGTATGCAGAGGGGGAGTTCCCCCGTTATGGGGGGGGGGCAAAAAAATGCCACAAGGAAATCTAAGAGTTTTCCTTGTACTATTTTTTTCAGCACTTTTAATGCCTGCTAAGAGCAGGCATTAAAGGAATGCTCCCTTTGTTTTTAATGGGCCTCTGGGTGCTTTGCAGGATCAGCTTCAACATTTTTGACACTAATCCTGCAAAGCGCCAGACTGGCCTGAAAAATGATGATGCTAGTACCCCTGACTACCCCCGTGGTGCGCCATATTTTAAATACCGCACACACATGGTGGCATTAGGGGGTGCTAAGGGGTGCACTAGGTGCACTAGGTGCACTGCCACTTTTCATAAATCTGCCCCAATAATTTATTTTATTGCAACACAGTGCATCTTCTACTTAGATACTGTTCAGTCTACCACCATCCTAAATTGACTGGGAGAGGATTGACATCCTGTTCAAGAATTTGCCATTTTTGTTTGTCATACAGTATGGGCAGGGGGAGGACATTACCCACTAGAATATATCTGCTGAGTAGTGAAAACACAGACCTGTAAAATAGCGTAGGTGGAAAGGAGAACTCCTTCTTGGGCATAGGATATCAAGTGACTGATTCTATACAACAAAGGACACTGATTCATTAAACAAACATGAAGAATAAATAACTGTGGAGCAAAGTTTTTGTGAATGAATGATAAATTAAGTCCTTAAAACTGAATTGCTTCATAAGTCGATGGTGTTTATCAACCTCGTATAATTGTACGTAAACCTTCTTATTTCAGGAGAAAACCAATCCAATTACTGTATTCAACTGGGACACCTTGGTAATGACAACACTTATTCTGTTCCACGGCTCAATCGAAACAGTCAGCACAACCTTGAGGTTTGGATTTATACATCTAATGAAAAACCCCAAGATTCAAGGTAAACAGAAAAACTATTTATGTTATCTATTGGACTAATTTCCAAACTATATGCACATATGATAGAAGGGGGACCGGCTTGTGCAGATAGGGATATGAAAAATTCAATGCCAAGATCAAAAACTAGAAAAAGGCAATGAGTCCAAAAGTGGAAGGGGTTAGTCAGAGCATACATTTCCTAAAAGGAGGGGCATTAGTTTGGATAGTCAAGTGACTACTGTGTGACATCATTTTAGTTAGTATGTGTTAGTCACAAGTTTCAAGAAGTAACATTAATTTCACAGCGGTTCCGCCCAGGTTTACTTGAAGGATTAACATTTCAGTAATGTTTTATGGCTATTTTTTAAAGAACTGGCCACTCTTGATGGACACAAACTCTGTGATTTTTTGATTTCATGTTGCACTTGGCCACAAACAAGAGCTATCCCAATTGTCCTTTTTGGGAATATGAACATTCCAGGACAAGAGCAGTTTGTCTCCAGAATATGTCAACTGATCAATTCCTGCCAAAAGTAGCTTTGCTGCCGAGGCCATGACCAGCCTGCCAAATCTAGGAAGGAGCCGCTTAAGGAAAAAAAACTCTGATGGTAAGTCTGACGTGGATCTTTTTATGCGGACTCCAGAAATGGGGCTCACTCTTCAATATAAAAAAATGTAAATCGTCCATGCACTCAGAGGATTCACTTGGCACTTGCTGAAAACCTGTGAGCTTTTTGTGTCAGCGGCCACCACGGTTAACATGGCAGTCTTGTACAGGTAATAAACTAATGAGAATGACATCGGAGAACCTCAGTGTTTATGCTCTCTCTGCTTTTAAAATTGTCACTGCAGGCTAGTGACTAATTTTATCAATTCTCATTGGCACACTGGAACACCCTTACAATTCCCTTGTATATGGTACCTTGGTACCCAGGGTATTGGGGTTCCAGGAGATCCCTATGGGCTGCAGCATTTCTTTTGCCACTCATATGGAGCTGAGACAATTCTTACACAGGACTGCCACTGCTGCCTGAGTGAAATAATGTCCACGTTATTTCGCAGCCATTTTACACTGCACATAAGCAACTTATAAGTCACCTATATGTCTAACCCTCACTTGGTGAAGGTTAGGTGCAAAGTTACTTAGTGTGTGGGCACCCTGGCACTAGCCAAGGTGCCCCCACATTGTTCAGGGCAAATTCCCCGGACTTTGTGAGTGCGGGGACAAAATTACATGTGTGCACTACATATTGGTCAATACCTATATGTAGCGTCACAATGGTAACTCCAAACATGGCCATGTAACATGTCTCGGATCATGGAATTGTCACCCCAGTACCATTCTGGTATTGGGGGGACAATTCCATGCATCCCCGGGTCTCCAGCACAGAGTCTGGGTACTGTCAAACTAACTTTCCGGGGTCTCCACTGCAGCTACTGCTGCTGCCAACCCCTCAGACTGGTTTCTGCCCCCCTGGGGCCTGGGCATCCTGGTCCCAGGAAGGCAGAACAAAGGATTTCCTCTGAGAGAGGGTGTTACACCATTTCCCTTTGGAAATAGGTGTGAAGGGCTGGGGAGGAGTAGCCTCTCCTGGCCTCTGGAAACGCTTTGAAGGGCACAGATGGTGCCTTCTCTGCATGAGCCAGTCTACACAGGTTCAGGGATCCCCCAGCCCTGCTCTGGTGTGAAATTGGACAAAGGAAAGGGTAGTGACCACTCCCCTGACCAGCACCTCACAGGGGAGGTGCCCAGAGCTCCTCCAGTGTGTCCCAGACCTCTGCCATCTTGGATGCAGAGGTGTGAGGGCACAATGGACAGCTCTGCGTGGCCAGTGCCAGCAGGTGACGTCAGAGACCCCTCCTGATAGGTGCTTACCTTTCTCTGTAGCCAATCCTCCTCTGTGGGCTATTTAGGGGTCTCTCCTGTGGGTATCTCACCAGATAACGAATGCAAGAGCTCAACAGAGTTCCTCTGCACTTCCCTCTTCAACTTCTGCCAAGGATCGACCGCTGACTGCTCCAGGACGCCTGCATAACCGCAACAAAGTAGCAAGAAGACTGCCAGCAACATTGTAGCGCCTCATCCTGCCGGCTTTCTCGACTGTTTCCTGGTGGTGCAAGCTCTGTGGGCTGTCTGCCTTCACCCTGCACTGGAAGCCAAGAAGAAATCTCCTGTGGATCGACGGAATCTTCCCCCTGCTAACGCAGGCACCAAACCTCTGCATCACCGGTCCTCTGGGTCCCCTCTCATCCTGATGAGCGTGGTCCCTGGAACACAGGAGCTGGGTCCAAGTGTCTTTGACAGTCCAGTGGCCCTTCTGTCCAAATTTGGTGGAGGTAAGTCCTTGCCTCCCCACGCCAGACAGTAATCCTGTGTACAGCGTGAACTGCAGCTGCTCGGGCTTCTGTGCACTTTTGCAAGACTTCCTTTGTGCACAGCCCCCTCTGTCTCCTCCTCCAAAGGGCGACCTCCTGGTCCTTCCTGGGCCCGAGCAGCACCCAAAATCCTCAACCGTGACTCTCGCAGCTAGCAAGGCTTGTTTGCAGTCCTTCTGCGTAAAAACAACTCTACATCCTCCAGCACACCGTGGGACATCTTCTGACTAAAGGAGAAGTTCCTGGCACCTTCCGATGTTGCATAATCTTTGGCTTCTTCCACCCGGAGGCAGCCCTTTTGCATCTTCATCTGGGGTTTAGTGGGCTCCTGCCCCCCTGGACACTTACGTGACTCTTGGACTTGGTCCCATTCCTTAACAGGTCATCAGGACCAGGAATCCATCTTCAGTGTTTTGCAGTCAGTTGTCGTCCTTGCAGAATCCCCTATCTCAACTTTACTGTCTTTCTGGGGTAGTGGGGTAACTTTACTCTTGGGTCTTGGGGTGGGGTATCTTGGACACCCTTAGGGTTTTCTTACACTCCCAGCGACCCTCTACACACTACACTAGGCCTGGGGTCCATTCGTGGTTCGCATTCCACTTATGGAGTATATGGTTTGTGTTGCCCCTAGGCCTATTTCTCCCTATTGCATTCTATTGTGATTCTCCATTGTTTGCACTACTTTTCTAACTGTTACTTACCTGATTTTGGTTTGTGTGCATATAATTTGTGTATATTACTTACCTCCTAAGGGAGTATATCCTCTGAGATACTTTTGGCATGTTGTCACTAAAGTAAAGTACCTTTATTTTTAGTAACTCTTGGTATTGTGTTTTCATCTGATATAGTGCTATATGATGTAAGTGGTGTAGTAGGAGCTTTGCATGTCTCCTAGTTCAGCCTAAGCTGCTCTGCTATAGCTACCTCTATCAGCCTAAGCTGCTACAACACCTCTATTCTACTAATAAGGGATAACTGGACCTGGCAGAAGGTGTAAGAACCACAAGGTACCCACTATAAGCCAAGCCAGCCTCCTACACCAGGGGAGAGACAAGAAGAGTATTGCAGAGAAGCATGAAATACTGGTGAGAGAGGTGACCGAGCACCAGCATCAACTCTTCATCACCTCTAAATTGCCAATTGGAAGGAGAGTGGCAGTTCATCAACAGATCGTGGACAAGATTAACAGTGTGGCAGAGATCAGGAGAACTGTCACTGAGTGCGAGAAACGCTGGCATGAATGCAAGCGGAGGACAAAGGAGAAAATGACACAGAACAGTAAGGCAGCACTGCAGACCAGAGGTGGGAGTCCAGCACCGCAAGAGGATCTGGATGAGATGGAGGAGATGGTTGCAGGCATCATCCCAGAGGAAATTGTCACTGGTATTGCTGGACAGGACAGCAGACTATCAGGAAACAACACATATGCAGGGTAAGTTACATGGGGGACCAAAATGCCAAAATGTCAAGTGAAAGAAAAGGGAGGCACATACCTTCTACACAATGCATGTCAGCCCTGCAAATCAGGCAGTGAAAAGGGCAAAGAGGGACGACATGGGACTCCCTGCACTGCCCATGCCAGGTGCATGGGCCGTGCGGGGGCATCCAGGGGCACAGCACATCACAATACCAACAGTCTTTGCATGGAGGTACACCGCCATGCCAAGGCTGCTGGAAATGCTGAAGCAGACCAAGAGGGTAGGGTAGAACGTAAAACTGGTCTGGTGTCACAGAACAGTTGGTATTGTCAGAATGTAGAGGATAATTCCCAGTCTCAGGCCATTGGCTCAAGTGGCATTCCCCATTGACAACATTTGCCACAACTACCTGTGCTGTGTGCGCTGGTCAATTAGGAAATGGCAGTTAGGTGCCTATGGATCAAACACACTCGAAATCAGGGTTCAGTCCGACTACGTGATCAATCCCCATGAATCCCTATCCAAGTGCAACTCCTGTCAACTAGTCATGTCCAGAGACTCAATAACCATCAGGCACTGTCACATACATAATGGTGAACACAGCAGTCATCTCATACCCATGCTGGCCATCCCTGTGTTTACCCCTGTGCATACGCAAACATCAACATGAGAAACTACCAATGGTAACTTGCATTGTCTCATGGAAATGATATGCATGGTGTGGTGCTAGGTCTCAGCACCGCATAGGTGTATGTGAAAAATGACAGACTGAGATAGGGTCACATTGTCATGTGTGTTGCTGTGGCATCAGCACACCAACAATCATTGCAAGGCCTCACCATGCAAATGGAAGCAGAGGGAGGGTTGATGAGGACAACAAGGTGGCAAGCCACAATTTGGACAGAACCCACACCTAGAAGATGTGACGCAGACAATTGCCCAAACTGCCCTTCACTACAGGTGACATGCAGGTGGGACATAGGGCTGAGAGATTGCAAACATTAATGACAGGATCAATGCATGGGAACCAAGATGACAATGTACCATCAGTAGGAAGTCAGTGATGTCACATTACAACTGGCACAACACAGACACACTAATTGTACAATATCACATTGCAGAGGACAATGGCTCTCCTGTGGATCTGCCTGTCCTGGACTACCCTGATGGCATTGATGACCAGCTGACAACCATCAGCCAGGAAACCCTCCAAGATGTTCTGGGAACCCTCCAGACACCACCTCCAGTTGCAAGGAGGAGCGTACAAGTAGCAGCCATCCCAGAGGACCCACCCACCACCCCAGTAGTATGACCTGCCAGCTCAAACACAGCTCAGGACTCTGATGACACAGGGACCACCTTTGAGAGGACAGTGGTGGGAGTACAGCGGGAGCTGGCCAAGGAGGTATGGGTGGGGATGCAAACTATGGCAGCCAGCCTTGAGGGGATGCACATGTGCATGATAATGTCCACTGAACAGACAGCAGCCAAGCAAGTCACACAATCCCTACTGCATGGAGTCCAACAGTGTGTGAGGGACCTTACCACTGCTGTGAGGGAGTTGCCACAACACCTTCCCTCCCAATCTTGCTGCTGCATGCATGACAACAAGCAAGACTCCATGAACCGGGACCTGGCCTCTCTCAGGGCAGACATGGCTGCCTACAACAGGGATGTTGCTGCCATACTCAATAATCAGCAGCTCCTCCTTGCTGCAGTGATGCCATATGTAGTTCCACAGATGGCAGCTGCCGGGAATTTGGTGTCCACTTTTCCAACCACTGAAGTGTGTGTGGCCCCCTCAAACCCACCACCGTCACCATCAAGGGCAGAGGAGACGACACACGCATCAGAGGATGAGGATGTGGAACCGATCATTTTCACCCGTAGGAGTACCCGGTAGTGTCGCATAGACTCTCATTATCTTAATGAGACTACTGGATTTTGAGCAACAAGATCGTCCACGATGTGGGGGACTGAGTCTGGCCCACAGTAGATGACGCTTGTTACTCCAAATCCGGGTTTTTCTCTGGCTAACTAGCAGTGCCTCATCTCTCCCAAATGGTAGAGACAATTGGGCAGCCCAGCGCATGACATCTCAGTACTTCTCAGGGAAGTCGTGGTCACTCAGGTCAGAACCGGTTCGCTCATACACAGTGCGGTCTCATATATAAATGACAATAGAGGCAGTATAAGTTTTAAGCATTGGTTTAATAAAACAACTGCATTTTGGATAACAAAGCGTGAGCCGCAATAATCAGAACTACACAACACAAGGGGGGTCATTCTGACCCTGGCGGCCGGTGGCCGCCAGGGCCACCGACCACGGGAGCACCGCCAACAGGCTGGCGGTGCTCCCACGAGCATTCTGACCGCGGCGGTTCAGCCGCGGTCAGAAGCTGAAAGTCGGCGGTCTCCCGCCGACTTTCCGCTGCTCAGGGGAATCCTCCATGGCTGCGGAGCGTGCTCCGCAGCCATGGGGATTCTGACACCCCCTACCGCCAGGAACAGGATGGCGGTAGGGGGTGCCGCGGGGCCCCTGGGGGCCCCTGCAGTGCCCATGCCCATGGCATGGGCACTGCAGGGGCCCCCGTAAGAGGGCCCCGCAAAGTATTTCAGTGTCTGCCATGCAGACACTGAAATACGCGACGGGTGCAAACTGCACCCGTCGCACCCCTGCAACTACGCCGGCTCAATTCTGAGCCGGCGTCCTCGTTGCAGGGGCATTTCCTCTGGGCCGGCGGGCGCTCTTTTGGAGAGCGCCCGCCGGCCCAGAGGAAATGTTAGAATGGCCGCCGCGGTCTTGTGACCGCGGTGCGGTCATTTGGCGGCAGAACCTTGGCGGACGGCCTCCGCCGTCCGCCAAGGTTAAAATCAGGCCCAATAATATTAAAATAGTAACGATGAGAGTAACGCACAAGAATAAGGCTATCATAGTGCCTCTAGATTATTCTCTCTCTAAGTTATATTTTGAGCACAGCATGTTAAGCTCTAAGCCTGCCTTTCAGGTTCCCCCGGGAGGACATCGACCCTCATACCTGTGCAAAGGCCTGTAATCTGCATCAGCATCTGCAACAGGGCATTCAGCATACATTTGTGGTTCCCTGGCTGGAATCTCCCTCTTGACGTGTATAAGGATAAGAAAGTGTTTTTTATAACTAACACGCAGATGTTCTAAGAAAATGTCCCTACGTAAGGATGTGTATTTTCTATGAATGCTGGAGACCAAACTTCTACCACTGAAGCACAGGGCGATCAATAATGCATTATTTGAGAACACAGAGCTGAACTAAGCTAAGCAGTGTGATGGAAGAAATGAAAACAAGACCATAAAAACTGGTTATTGTAAAATAACAGTGTGAAGCTGAATAAAATATATCTAGGGCAAAGTGCACAGCGGCCTAGTATGTTAAACTAACGTGCATGGAGCAATACTTAAAATGGCTACACAACAGTAGCACCAGCCCATGCCAAATGGGCACTGATTTCCCTTTGCCCTGTCCTTGACAACATGCCAGTGTTGCTACAGTTACTGACATACACTCTTCACCGACACACTGTTAACCTTTCCACTATGAACGGCAATTGTCTCTCACTGCTCCAGTGGCAATTCATGTTCCCCTGCACTGAATGATACTTCACCTCAGCATGTCCAGAGATATGTCCCTCAACATTGCACTTGTGTTGCGTCACAAAAGAATGGTTTACACTAATGGGGTCACAGACCTGGAATATGTAAATTTTGCAAAGACCCTGAGCCCCAAGCATATGACACATGCAGTAAGGGAGTACCTACATTTTTATTATCTATGTATGGAACTGAACTTAAAACTATGTAACACACATATACTAACCTAATCTATCCTAACTATTCATTACCCACAACTGCCCCTAACTACCCTATGCTAAGCTTACTTACCACATTTAACAACACACTCTAAACATTTCCCCCACCCCCTTATATGACGAGACACATGCAGGACAACATATACTAACCTAAACATATACTACCTAATACTAAACAAATATATATATATATATATATATATATATATATATATATATATATATATATATATATTGTAGGAAAGTACCATCTTGCCTGGCATGTTACCCCCATTTTCACTGTATGTATGTTTGTTTTTGCCCTTGTGTCACTGGGATCCTGCTAGGCAGGACCCCAGTGCTCATAGTGTATGCCCTGTATGTTTTCCCTGTGTGGTGCCTAACTGTATCACTGGGGCTCTGCTAACCAGAACCTCAGTGTTTATGCTCTCTCTGCTTTTAAAATTGTCACTGCAGGCTAGTGACTAATTTTATCAATTCTCATTGGCACACTGGAACACCCTTACAATTCCATTGTATATGGTACCTTGGTACCCAGGGTATTGGGGTTCCAGGAGATCCCTATGGGCTGCAGCATTTCTTTTGCCACCCATAGGGAGTTCAGACAATTTTTACAAAGGACTGCCACTGCTGCTTGAGTGAAATAACGTCCACGTTATTTCACAGCCATTTTTCACTGCACATAAGTAACTTATAAGTCACCTATATGTCTAACCCTCACTTGGTGAAGGTAAGGTGCAAAGTTACTTAGTGTGTGGGCACCCTGGCACTAGCCAAGGTGCCCCCACATCATTCATGGCAAATTCCCCGAACATTGTGAGTGCGGGGACACCATTACACATGTGCACTGCGCATAGGTCACTACCTATGTGTAGCGTCACAATGGTAACTCCGAACATGGCCATGAAACATGTCTAAGATCATGGAATTGTCGATCCCCCGGGTATCTAGCACAGAACCCAGGTACTGCCAAACTACCTTTCCGGGGTTTCCACTGCAGCTGCTGCTGCTGCCAACCCCTCAGACAGGATTCTGCCCTCCTGGGGTCTGGGCAGCCCCGGCCCAGGAAGGCAGAACAAAGGATTTCCTCTGAGAGAGGGTGTTACACCCTCTCCCTTTGGAAATAGGTGTGAAGGGCTGAGGAGTAGTAGCCTCCCCCAGCCTCTGGAAATGCTTTGATGGGCACAGATGGTGCCCATCTCCGCATAAGCCAGTCTACACTGGTTCAGGGACCCCCCAGCCCTGCTCTGGCACGAAACTGGACAAAGGAAAGGGGAGTGACCACTCCCCTGACCAGTACCTCCCAGGGGAATTGCCCAGAGCTCCTCCAGTGTGTCCCAGACCTCTGCCCATCTTGGATTCAGAGGTGTTGGGGCACACTGGACTGCTCCTAGTGGCCAGTGCCAGCAGGTGACATCCGAGACCCCTCCTGATAGGTTCTTACCTCTCTTGGTAGCCAAACCTCCTTTTCTGGCTATTTAGGGTCTCTCCTCTGGGCTATTCCTCAGATAACTAATGCAAGAGCTCACCAGATTTCCTCTGCACTTCCCTCTTTGACTTCTGCCAAGGATCGACCGCTGACTGCTCCAGGACGCCTGCAAAACCGCATCAAAGTAGCAAGATGACTACCGTCAACATTGTAGCGCCGCATCCTGCCGGCTTTCTCAACTGTATCCTGGTGGTGCATGCTCTGAGGGCTGTCTGCCTTCACCCTGCACTGGAAGTCAAGAAGAAATCTCCAGTAGGTCGACAGAATCTTCCCCCTACCAACGCAGGTACCAAATTACTGCATCAACAGTCCTCTGGGTCCCCTCTCATCCAGACGAGCGAGGTCCCTGGAACACAGGAGCTGGCTCCAAGTGTCTCCCACAGTCCAGTGGCCCTTCTGTCCAAATTTGGTGGAGGTAAGTCCTTGCCTCCCCACGCCAGACAGCAAACCTGGGTACTGCGTGATTTGCAGCTGCTCCGGCTCCTGTGCACTTTTCCAGAACTTCCTTTGTGCACAGCCTAGCCTGGGTCCCCAGCACTCCGTCCTGCATTGCCCAACTCTCTGAGTTGGACACCGACGTCGTGGGACCCTCCTTTGTGACTCTGAGTTAACCGCTGTCCTCAGATCTTCTAAGTGCCTGCTTTGGTACTTCTGCAGGTGCTGCCTGCTTCTGTGGGGGCTCTCTTGCTAAGCGCCCCCTCTGTCTCCTCCTCCAAGGGGCGACATCCTGGTCCTTTGTGCTCCCCAGGAGGAGGGGAGGTTTGGCTACTAAGAAAGGAGGCTTGGCTACTGAAAGAGGTAAGCACCTATCAGGAGGGGTCTCCGACGTCACCTGCTGGCACTGGCCACTCAGAGCAGTCCATTGTGCCCCAACACCTCTGAATCCAAGATGGCAGAGGTCTTGGACACACTGGAGGAGCTCTGGGCACCTCCCCTGGGAGGTACTGGTCAGGGGAGTGGTCACTCCCCTTTCCTTTGTCCAGTTTCGCACCAGAGCAGGGCTGGAGGATCCCTGAACCGGTGTTGACTGGCTTATGCTTATGACAGGCTTATGCAGAGATGGGCCCTATCTGTGCCCATCAAAGCATTTCCAGAGGCTGGGGAGGCCACTCCACACCAGCTCTTCACATCTATTTTCAAAGGGAGAGGGTGTAACACGCTCTCTCAGAGGAAATCCTTTGTTCTGCCTTCCTGGGACTGGGTCGACCAGACCCCAAGAGGGCAGAAACCTGTCTGAGGGGTTGACAGCAGCAGCAGCTGCAGTGGAGACCCCGGAAAGGCAATTTGGCAGTACCCGGGTTCTGTGCTAGAGACCAGGGGATACATGGAATTGTCCCCCCAATACCAGAATGGTCTTGGGGTGACAATTCCATGATCCTAGATATGTTACATGACCATGTTCGGAGTTACCATCGGGACGCTGCACATAGGTAGTGACCTATGTGTAGTGCACGCGTGTAATGGTGTCCTCGCACTCACAAAGTCCGGGGAATTTGCCCTGAACAATGTGGGGGCACCTTGGCTAGTGCCAGGCTGCCCACACACTAAGTAACTTGGCACCTAAACTTCACCAAGTGAGGGTTAGACATATAGGTGACTTATAAGTTACTGATGTGCAGTGAAATATGGCTGTGAAATAACATGGACGTTATTTCACTCAGGCTGCAGTGGCAGTCCTGTGTAAGAATTGTCTGAGCTCCCTATGGGTGGCAAAAGAAATTAAAATCACAAGCATGTTCCTTAAAGGAAACTCCCATTGTAAATAAATTGACTTAAGAGTGAAAATGTATCAGTTCAAAAAACCCTTGAAGAGTTCTGATGAGAGAGAGACAGAGAGAGAGAGAGAGAGAGAGAGAGAGACAGAGAGAGACAGAGAGATCAATGTGCAACCATAAAGCCTTTGTAAATCAGACTGGAAAATTGTACACAGCCATAATTCAGCAGGCATATATAATTAAACTAAGTAATTTCTCATGTAGAGAAGTCCAAGATATCAGAGACAAGCCTCTAGTCAGAAGGTCAGGGAAATGAGTTGTTCCCTACTCTAGGAACATGCACTAATATAAACACACACATTCTATATTGCAACATTATTTCCTTTTGTCTTCTTCACCCACCAATGGAATATCAGCAGATTCCTGGGAACAGGTTCACCCTCTATGCTCTCTCCAGAGCATAATAAACTTTCATATATTAATCCATGAAAGGTTACAATGTTGTTTTCTTGTGGTCCAAAGCTTCTTCCCATGAATCATCCTTCCTGTTGTTTTCATCTCCTACTGATGAGAACCATGCTAACAGTTGTCCAATACAAAACAAGTGTCTATTCACTAGCTAACAGGAGGCTTCTGAAGTTGCAACATCTGCAGCAAAAAGAAGAAAACATCTTGGACAAACAAGTCCATGTGAAAACAGGCTTTCTGTGTTAATGCATTATTTTCCATTTAACATGGCATTGACATGTAGGCTAACTTAATTCATCACTTTCTTTACCCATAGGCACATAACTTTCAAGTACGATTACCTACCTACAAATTTTGCATTTATCACATCCTTTTTAAAAAAAACATAAACAGGTGCACATTATTATTAATATAAGCAGTTTCAATAGCAAATACAATGTACTGCAGCAACTTCCCCCTTCCGATTGTTGCTAAAAAATCATGCTCTCTCCACAAATGAATCTTTAGAGTGCACTCTAATTTTTGGTTGAGTCATTCTTGGTATTTTTTTGGGTTTCATCTTTCTTCAACTTTGTATACTCCATTCTTTCTCCATTTTTAATGTATTTCTGCTTCTCCTTTTTCTTTCATTCTTTTCCTTTTTTTGTTAAACAGCTTTAAAGTACTCTATATAAAGTGGAACATGTTATCAAGAAAATACTAATGATTAAAATAGGCCTTTACATGACTCTGAAAAGTCCTCCCCATATTGTTGCAAACTAATTGCCAATGGTATAAACTCCTTTTGTCTAAGCTCCCTAATTCACTAGAGTTTTTCAAAAGGTTTCAGATCAGAATTGTTCTTTGCACATTTTTCTATCCTTCTACTCTTGTATGGAATATAAGAGAAGGAATGTTAAGCTTTGAGCATCATGCAGGCTCCGCCTTTCTCTGCTAACAAAATGTCTAAAGCTAATTGATCTTGCAAAATAATTGATCTAAAAGCTACTAATTCTGTGTTAACTGCCATTAATATACCAGATGTACTAGTAGCTAATGTATCTACTACTGTTGATAACTTTCTGATTTTTCTCATCATTTACGCCTACTCCTACAGGTGGTATTATTGCTCCAAAAATATCTCCCACTAATCGTGCCCTATCATATGTACTGCGTGTGTGTCTACGCAGTGATGTCATTGTTAAAGCATCTATACTATATACATGATGCATCATAGGAAATAGCAAAGCTAAATAATAAACGCCCTCCCAACCAGCTAATAACTGGAAATAAGCATTTTGTGCAGGCATAAAACAGACTCTAGAAACAACTGCCTCTTCCCAGTTAATATTTGGACAGGTCCTCCCAAAATGTGTGTTAGCACTTACTAACCCCAGTATGTCTTTTTTCTAATCTGGTTTCTCCTTTGTGTAAACACAGACATTCCCTTTTATTCATCTATCTAATTTCAATTGTGGATGAACCATTTTCTTTTATGTTATTCGTCTTTTTTCTTCCAAACATTTCTTAAAACTTCTTTTTTTATTTTCAGTTCAGAAAATTTGAGCTCTCATTTTCTGTAATGTTAATATGAATGTCTTTTCTAAAGGTCTCACTAAGCAGGGTAAGTTATTTTCTGTCCTACTGTTTTCTGGCTTTATGAATCTATGTACTTTACCACTGTTAACCAGTGCTAACATGCTTGTACTCTCTCCTTAACACATGGTAACAATGGCTCATCCCCAATTGGCACATTTAATTTACTTATAAGTCCCTAGTAAAGTTGTACTACATGTACCCAAGGCTTGTAAATTAAATTCTAGTGGGCCTGTAGCACTGATTGTGCCACACAACTAAGTAGATATCTAGCCAGGTCTCAGGCCTGCCATTGCAGAGACTGCTATGTTGACCTGGCAAAATAAACCTTTTGCCCATCCCAAACCTTCACTTTTTAAACAAGTAAGTCACCCCTAAGGCAGGACTTGGACTACCCAAATGGCAGTGTGCAATGAGTTTAAAAGGCAGGGCATGTACTTTTAAGTTTAACATGTCCTGGTAGTGAAAACCTCCCAAAAGTCATTTTTCAATACTGCAAGGCTTATCTCTCCCATAAGGTATCACTGGGAATACCTTATTACATCTTATAAACGTAATTCACAATCTGGAAGAAATATACTTTTCAAGTTTGGTTTCTCTGGAATCACAATTTAAAATCACAACTTATGGTAGAGTCGGATTTTAAATTGCAATTCTGAAAATGCCACTTTTAGACAGCTGGCATTTTCATACTTTAGCCATTTTGTTTCTGCTGTCTGTCTCTAATCACCTGTCTGGGACAGGTGACAGATGGGCTTTGTGTATTTCCCATAGACAGCCACACACAATCAGAGCTCAGGTGTGATTTGATAGGCCATCCTAGGAGGATGGAAGGGAGGAGCTGGGCACAGTCTCACGTACATCTGAATAGACTGTGTCTTGTCACAACACAATGGGCTCCATACCGATTTGTGTTGAGTCTGGAGCCAGGGTAGGAAAGCAGGACCTATGTTCACTACAAACGTCTAACTGGGTATAAGTATTGGATCTCTGACACCACCATTTCAGCATGCTTCTGGACCTGTGAATACTTTCCCAAGAAGAAAGGCTGATGTACTACTGAAGGACTGCTACTCAGCTGGACTGCTGCTTTGCTGACCCCTGCCTTGATGTGCTGCCCTGCTTCTTGCTGTTCCCCTGCCTGGGTGAGAAGGAATGGACCTAATCACATGAACCCAGAGTGATTCCATGGACTAGCTGACTGGACTCCTGATCTGAAGCCTCAGGGGCCTAAAAGACTTCCAACCACCCTGCTTCTGCACATAGACTCTGCCCTCCCTGGGTTTGCCCCGCAAGTGATGCCACCCCAGTCATAACCTTTGGAAGTAGACCTAAGGTGTTGCTTCAGCAGAACCAACACATTCGCTGCTGCGATGGCAAAACCAACACATTGCCAGTGAGTGAAGCAGAACTGACAGCGCACTGCTAATGCGTGGGTCTTAACTTACGCAACAGACGCGCATCAACACATCTGGGGACCGGTGCATCACCTCTGGAACCACCACTGCATGACACTTTTCCTGGTGCCAGCTCCTTGCATCCTTTGTTGAGGGAGGCCTCGATGATGATGCTACCACTCTGCATTGCAGCTTCAGTGTTCATCGTAACAAACACATCACCTTGGCCCTGCACACCAGCATTGCAAGCCCAGTTAATGGGATCCTCAACGATGGCACAACAGGACCTTAAACCACAGCCTTGTCTCATCTCAGAGCCAAAGCATCGCCTTGGCTGCGCAACACATCTGTGTTTCGGACCCATGCAACGTTTCCCAACCCAGATTTATGGTACTTTGGTTCAGCAGACCTAACTGGGTCCCTGTAACTGGCTGGCACTCCACCATAGCCGACCTGAACTTATGAACTTATCGAAGTCTAGCACGACCAGATATCTTGGACAGTGCTTTTTGCTCTCAGCACTATTTTTATTTAAATCTTTGAAATTCACTATATCCATTTCTACTTATTGGATTTTATTGGTTTTGGCCTAGTTCTGTTTATTAAACGAAGGGCCATATTTACAAGGCCTGTGGCACAAAGCTGCGCAGGAAGTGTCTTGCTGCGCCACTCTGCACCACTGGGAAAGGGCAGAAATGCACCACATCTAAAAGATATGACACATTTCTGTCCTCTCTCCCTGCGCTGGTGCAGAAATTACTTCCATGTGCCAGCACAGGCACCCTTGCATCATGGTGCAAGGGTGCCTGCATTGTAGGAATGATTTTTTTTGTGCAGGAAGGGACACCTTCCTGAAAAAAAACAATCAATGGAGGTGTTTTCCTCCTTTTGTGCGTGCTGCTGAATTCAGCACACATAGAAAGAGGGAAAAACAGGGAGAAAAAAATATATTTCTCCCCATTGCATCACTCTTGTAAATCTGGGAAAGCATCAAATTCCATCCCTGACGCAGAGTAAGGCAACGCAGTGACTTGCGTTGCCTTGCCTTACTCCATCTCTACAAGGCCATTAAAAGCCACACAGAGTGACTTTGCGTGGCCTTGTAGTTATGGGTCAGCAGCCTGCACTGTATCACTAAATGTGACACACCAGTGGCACAGGCTGCTTGTAAATATGGGCCTAAGTTCTATTTTTCTAACCTGGTGTGGAATCTTTTGTGTGGTATTGTTTCTGTTGTACTGTTTGAAGTGTTGCACAAATACTTTACACATTGCCTCTAAGCTATGCCTGACTGCTCTGTGCCAAGCTACCAGAAGATGACCACAGGTGAATTTAGGGTTTGCCTGGCACTTACCCTGACTAAAATTTTGTTTGCTGATTGACCAGAGCTCATACTCCATTCAACCCACAACTCAATATTGAACATGAAGCCTTTAGTTTTGTCTCATCTATTGTGTGTGCAGGAGTTGCAGGTGCAGGTCTAGACCTCAGTATTTCTAATTACAATGCAAAATGCATGCCAACTAAAAGGAGTTTAATAGGAAATAAAACAACTATTAGTGTGACAACAACTAGTATTTTACCTTTAGCTTTGGTAAGAATACACATTTGTCTACAAATGGACCTGAAGTAGAATAATAGCAGCTGGCAGATTAATACTGTGTCGACTTCCACTTGTGCAAATCGGCAACACTTTTTAATTTATTACTTGCAGTTGTTTTACTCTGATTATATACAGAAATCATACTCCATCTTCTTCTAAATATGTTATCCCTAATCTTCTACTGCAACCTTGGCCAAAGGGGAATCTTTTTAGTTCTTTTTGTTTATTTTATTTGATTGTTCATTGTCATTTACATTTATTTCAGACTCTTTTTTTTCAGTTTGCATAGTTCATCAGGTGTTTGCTGAACAGATTCGTTTTTTGTGCTCAGTAATTAGTGCTTGTGAATTCTTTGATTGTAATATTTGTTTCAGAAATCTTTTTAAATCAATGCTGTCAATCAGTGTAGCATTTCGTGGAGGTCTAAAGAACTCTGGTCTCAATTCCTTAGGATTTTGTTCCAAGGCCTACTGCACATTCTCCACGTTGTGAGTCCATTCAGGTGCAGAATATCTCGACAAGGCACTCTTGCTTTCTTGAATCTCCTTGGTGTCTGTTGATCTTCTTCTGTTTAACTTGTACTGCTAGATTATGTTTCTTCGATGATGGTTTGTGGTATTTGTTCAAATGACACACTTGGGGCCAGATTTACAAGAAAGTGGTGCATCAGGTGTGATGCGCCATTTTTCTTGCGCCCCCTCTAAAGACACCATGGGGGTCATTCTGACCCTGGTGGCCGGTGACCTCTAGGGTCACCGACCACGGGAGCACCGCCAACAGGCTGGCGGTGCTCCCAAAGGCATTCTGACCGCGGCGGTTCAGCCGCGGTCATAAAGGGTAAACCGGCGGTCTCCCGCCGGTTTACCACTGCCCCATTGAATCCTCCATGGCGGCGGAGCACGCTCCGCCGCCATGGGGATTCAGACACCCCCTACCGCCATCCTGTTCATGGCGGGAAACCCGCCATGAACAGGATGGCGGTAGGGGGTGCCGCGGGGCCCCTGGGGGCCCCTGCAGTGCCCATGCCAATGGCATGGGCACTGCAGGGGCCCCCGTAAGAGGGCCCCACAAAGTATTTCAGTGTCTGCGTTGCAGACACTGAAATACGCGACGGGTGCAACTGCACCCGTCGCACCCCTGCAACTACGCCGACTCAAGTCTGAGCCGGCGTCCACGTTGCAGGGGCATTTCCGCTGGGCCGGCGGGCGCTCTTTTGGAGAGCGCCCGCCGGCCCAGCGGAAATGTTTGAATGGCCGCCGCGGTCTTTTGACCGCGGTGCGGTCATTTGTCGGCGGTGCCTTGGCGGACGGCCTCCGCCGTCCGCCAAGGTCTGAATGACCCCCCATGTGTGCGCTGTATTTACAATATGGCACACCATGGCGCACGTTAGGACAATAGCATCAAAATGTATGCCACAATTTATTAAAAGTAATGGGCACATCATGTTAATGCCTGCTCTGAGCAGGCGTCAAAAAGAACGCTAAGAATGTTGTAAATTTCACTGCACCATATTTATGGGTCTTCCTGTGGGGGAACTTCCCCCTGCGCAAGGCATAATGTGGCGCAAGGGGGCGCAAAGTGGCACACTGCAAGCATTTCACCACTTTGTAAATATGGTGAATGTTGGACCTGGCCCTTTTTGCGGGTTCATACCCAGACTTTCCTCTTATTTTTTCTGACCTCTTGTTCGTTGGCACTAGGACTCTGAGCACTTTATCACTGCTGATCAGTGCTAAAGTGCAGGTGCTCTCACTTCTAAAGTTGGTTTGATTGGCTTATACCTAATTGGCATACCTAATTTGCCTGGAAGTCCCTTGTACAGTGGTATCTCTATACCCAGGGCCTGTAAATTCAATGCTACTAGTGGGCCTGCATTGCTGCTTGCGCCACCCACTGAAGTAGCCTTTCAAACCTGCCTCAAGCCTGCTAGCACAGGGCCTGCATGCTTAGTTTTTTGTCACACAACCTGGCATCTAAATGTACTTGCCAGGCCCAGAACTCCCCTTTTACTACATGTAAGTCACCCTTAAGGTAGGCCCTAGATAGCCCTATGGGCAGGGTGCTATGTTTGTAGAAGGCAAGACATGTGCCTGGTTGCGTGGCCTGTCCTGGTAGTGACAAACAGCCTATTTGGTTTCTCACTGCTGTGAGTGCTGCCTTCTCATAGGACTGCATTGGAAATGCCTTGCCTTATTTCTAGGGGGCATTGTCGGATTTATGAGTGGTAGCATAGGCATGTTTGGTATGGTTGTAATGGTAGTGAGAAATGCTGCTTGCAGCTTGGCTCCAATCCATGTTTGGGCGGAGTGACAGTTGGGCTTTGTGTGTACTTTTCAGACAGCCTGTACACAGGGAGGGTGGAGGTGTCACAGAGGTGCATCTGCATTTTGAATAGTCTTTCTAGGCTGAGAGAAGGGGGCGCACATGCATCTGTAAAGGCTATGCCCTGACCTCACACAAAAGGGTTGTTCACCCCCAACTGATGTTTGGAACCTGTGCTGGAGTAAAGAGGGGCACTCCCAGAACCAGTTGTAACTGTATGGAACCACAACTCCCCTTCTTTGTGAAACCATTTAAAAACTAAGTACAATACAGGGGTTTTTTCCCCACAAGTTGGAGACACCCTGGACTTTGACTTGCTTGTAAATGGGCACAGAACGCTGCTGGAGGGACTCACCAGGAACACCCTTGGACTGCTGCTTCTGTGCTGACCAGTGACCTGCTTGGTCACTTGGAGGAACTGCTAACCACCTGCAAACCCTTTGTGCTGGCCTGCTGCTGGGACCTGCTGCCCTGTGTTCCATCTGCTGTGGCCCCTGACCCCTGCAACTGCCTGAAGCGCATGAGGAGCGCTTCTCTTTTCCTGGTATAGCGCCTTGAGAGTGCTTCTCATTTGCATGCCTTGTGAGCGCCCTACTTTATTGGTTAAAAGCGCCTGGGGAGCGCTGTGACCTTAAAACATATCGTGCTTGGAAGCGCTTTGCCGCCGTGGGTAATCACCTCTGCAACCGGGCTTTGCCAAAATCGGAGCTCTTCAAGAATGCACTGTCCAGCTTGCCCCTGGGGCACAAGGAAAGGAAGGAGTAAAGGGGCATGGTGTTGTTGTGCACTCAGGGGACTGGGTCACTGTAAAGGGTGGCACAAGCATGCCCCACCTCTTGTGCCGCAACCCGGCTTGGGCGCCATCAGAAGCGCGCAGTCTCCCCTAACAGCAGAGAAGTGGTGTGCAGTGCCCCCAGACTAGGAGGGGGCACCAGAGAAGCAGGACATGGGGGGCAAGGGTGAGCCCCTCCCCTTTGGTCACTGCACTAGGAGCGTGAGGCTTCCAGGGTTGCCTAGTACTTTTTTTGTGTCTGCAGCCAGGAGAGAAGCCTCATCGGAGGCTCCCTGCGCTGCCGGGCCCATTTTTGTGCTGTTTCGGCTTTCCCCCCCCCGTGGATGGCTCATTGGGGTCCAGAGGGGTCCTCAGAGATCGCGGGTCCCCAGGAGGGGCCCCTACATGTAAAAACGGAGGGGGTGGGTACTGCCCCCCTCACTCCAAAATCGCCAAAAGGCCCCCATTCTGCACAGTAAGCGCCGGGGCCACCACTGTTTACCTTGTCGCACTAGAGGTTGCTTGTCTTCATAAAAACAGGTACTCTTTCAGAAATACACTTTTCTAATGGTATGGGCATTATGGACTGATATTTTAACCTGTTTCTCTTATGCTGTGCCATATCTTTGCTGAAGTTCCTTTTATGGTAATGACATGCAGATATGTTTTTATGACTTGCCATTTGTTGTCTAATGTTCCTAGTATGGGCATTTATGATACTGTAATGACAAGTGTATTGTGTAGTAATGTTTCCTGGCTACTGCTTATGTTGCAGAATAATAAATAACTTATGTGTGACTACTGCTGATCTCTGCAGAGTAACAGTATTGTGTGACGTTCTGACAACTGCTGGGGTAGCAGGGTATTATTGACATGTTGTGTGTGGTGTAATGATGTGTACACTACAGTTTAGTTTTATATAACTTGGGGCCAGATGTATCATTTTTTCCAATAGCGATTACCTAATTGTGATTTTTTGTGAATCCCATTTAAGTCTGTGGGACCACTGCCTGCTCTTAAAAAACGTTTTTGCATGCATTCACAAAGGGGATGGGGTCCCTTGAGGACCCCTTCCCCTTTGCGAATGGGTTACCACCTACTTGAAGTAGGTGGTAACCGCGATCGTTTTGCGACCACATTCATAGTCACAAAACAATCATACATAGCTCTGCGATTTGGTTTTAGGAAAGGACGCCCTTTACACACCCCTTCCTAATACCGAATCGGTATGTAGTCGCAAATCCAATTTGCGATTCGGTAGCAAGTTATTGGGCTTGTTACATCCCAAAACGAATTTTTGCGATCTCAAACAGTCCATTGGGCCGTTTGCGATCGCAAAAATGTTTGATACATCTGTCCCCTGATGTTGTGTTTCCTCTGTGGTGGGGATAGTGCATCACATGTGTTGTGTGTGCTGTGGAAAAGCTTTACATATTGCCTCTGGGATAGGCCTGACTGCTTGTGGCAAGCTACCAAGAGGGTGAGCAGGGGTTATCAAGGGCGTCTAACTCCCTTGCTCTGACTAGGGTGGGTGGGTTCTGCCTGGCTTAGGTGCATACCCTAGCCAATCAGGAACCCCATTTCTAACAGTGAAGGAGAATGGCCTCCTTAACACCACATTAGTGTAAATAGATGGTGCTAGTGTGGCACTAAGAGGCGCTAGAACCTTGCAAATCTTGCCCTTGGTCTCAATTGTCTCCTACTGATAGACCACTCAGATCTCCATGGAGGTCTTTCTCTTCTCACACTTGTTCATTCAGCTAGATCATTTGAATGCCCTTGTCATGTTCCAGTAAAATCTTTATTTTCTGTTTTCGATTCTTCCTCTTCAGTGTGTATTTCCTCACCAGTTTGTGAGATTTCATGAACTTGCTGTGGAGTAGGATTTTGCTGTATTTCACTCCCTCTGGTCCTTCTGGACATGCAGGTACTGGAGAACTCCAAGAGCTCAAAGAACACTACTTCTTCATGCGGACACCATACTCTTTGTGTCTGTGACGCATGCACCCAATTAGGTATCCCAGCACATTTGACAACAGCGTTTGTAATTAGGATGACCTGGTACTGGCCTTTACGCCTTGGCTCCTAGCAAGATTTTTGTATATGCTTCTTTACAAAACCTCAGTCACCTTGGTTACAGTTGTGACACTGCTCCTGATGTGGACTGGCAGTCACAGCTCAAACCTGGTGAGAAACAGAACTCACCACATCAGCTTGTCCTTTGCATTAATTGAGTATCCTGTCGTCTGTGATGTTCACAAGCACATTTGCGGAAACAGCAGGCAGTCTCGTAGCTCGACCCATGAGGTGGTAATCCTGTTCTCCTGTCAGGAAAGTTTTGGAGACTCATTGAAACCAGTGGTAAAGCATCAGTCCATTTCAATGAAGTGGATGAAAAACTATGGCCAATCAAGATTTCAAGGTTCCATTTACTTGCTTCACAATCCCTGAAGACTCAGAACAATAGCCGCAATATAATCTCTGTTCCACTTGAAGAGCCACACACAGCATTCTAAGGACTTTATTATTAAACTGGGTCCCTCTGTCTGACCCCAGAGATAGCAGGAATCTGAACTGCAGTATGAGTTGTTGTAACAGAAGCTTAGCTGCAGTAGGACTGCGATTTCTCCATGTTGGGCAGGCTTCCATCCTAAATGCAAAGCTTCCAGAAGTCTCATTAATTATTCCTCATATCTTATCAGGGAACCTGATGTCATAAATCCCCTTTGTGACTATAACTTACCAAAGTCATGGACCACACCAAAGCATATTGACTATCTGTAAATAAAGTCGCTGTCTATTGAGTTGAAAGACCATGAGTTCTTTCAAGGGCAATTAATCCTGCTACTTGTGCACAGGTAACACCTCAAAGCGAGGAGGCTTTTACCACTTCTTGGGATGTGCAAACTGCACAAGCTTCCCTTAAAGTTCAAGGTTCCCGCATGGACTCTCAAGCATGAGCCATCCATGAAGATTAAATTGTCACTCTCATCAAGAGGTTCATCTTGAATATCTGGCCATGTCAAGGTGCATAAATCTGTAACATCTAGATAGTCATGTTCAATGTCATTCCATAAAGTTCATTCTCAGGCAATGGCAATCATTTTTCTGGGTTTAGCGCCTGACATCTTTTTAATATAATGTTCTTAGCTGCCAATATTTTTTGTCCATGTCTGCTGTTTGACAAATAATGTGTTTATGTGAGGATGAGAAAAATATCCACTATATAAGGGACCATGTCTGTAAGAGGATGTCCCATAACTATGCTCTTGCACCTCTCAGTACTGACAACAATTGCCAATACAGATTTTAAAAAAATATGTTGCAGGTTTTTGAGTATCTCCATGCATCTGAGTAAACACTGAGAAAGTGCAGCCCTCTTTCTCACTGTAAAACAATATGAACATCTTACTCTAATCAGGCATTCTAATACCACGGCAAGACAGAGACTTTCTCCCAGCTCTAGGAAAGCTTTCAAGCAAGCAGTTGTTGCCTCATGGAAATGGATCAGACACATCTTAGTGCGTCAGCCGCAGTGAAGGCTTGGCCACTAGGGGAAAGTTGGGTATCCATTGTCTACGTTTGCCAGCCATACCCAGGAACAATCTGACCTCCCTCTGGGTTCTGGGTGTATTCATCCTTAGATTTATCTCAGTTCCTTTATGTGGCACCGTTCCTATTCCTTTCTCAAGGATCTGTCCCAAATAAACAATTTTTTTACAGTGTTGCAATTTGCTTGGGACACCTAGTACCCATTCTCAGCTAAATGACTTAAAAGAGCAATTATGGCTTGTTTACACATTTTTATTTTGCGTACTTGATGCCCTAAGTAGGTCGGCAATGTATTGGACAAGAACTGAATTGCAAGGCATGTGCAGAGTCTCAAGATTCTTTTTCAAGGTCTGATTAAAGATCAATGGAGTTATTCCAACCATTGTCTCTGTAGTTGAATTATAAAGTGGTGTTCTTGGTAACACAGCATTTTATTTTATAGTTATTCAGACTGGTTCTTCTACACATTTGATTAGTCCGATGTCCTTTCCTGTAAAGTCCCATACTTCAGTTTATACAGTGTCTCTCTAATCAGGTGGTAAAGCCTTCACTTTTCTCATAAAATATAACACTACAGGTACTTCTTGTCTAGCCATTTTAATTTCAACATCTTAATCACATGTTTGAAATTCTGCACCATCTGGTGTGCAGTATATAGTGAAATTTAACACAAAAGATCCCTTTCTTACAGATTTACAGGACTTTAATCACATTTCACAAACTGTTGATATGCCTCAAATGATTCTATTTGTAAAGGCACTTTCTTTGAAACAGGATTTGTAATTTGCTTACTTGTCACACCTACAAATTGGATCTTCTTTCCCAAGGTGGGTAGGTCTTGGACTGTTCCAACAGTGGAAGAGGTACTTCCTATGTCAATAAGGAACGACACTTGGTGGCCATTAACCTCTCATTCTACAAATGGTCGACTTTGATCTACATCTGAGACTGCGCCAAGTAATCTATACTCCCTCCCCTCCAGGCACCATCATGGGGAATTGTCAGAAATAAAACTCTCATTTCCCAACAAGGAAAACTGTTAAAATTAGTTCTGGTTTTGGAATGGATTCAAAAATGCTGTTGGTACCAGATTCATATTAAAACTGTGATTTCCCATAGGGTGTTGGGTCATCAGAGCTTGTGGGACTTGCATCTTGGGACCTTGTGATTGCACTGGCATCTACATTCTTTGGGCATGTACTTGAACTGGAATATTTTGCTTCTGTGATTGATTTACACTCCACATTTGACCGTCACTACTTACTCGATTTGGAATCTGTCTACACTCTCTCTTCCAATGTCCATTCCTGTTACAATAATGAAAAGGAGTTGTTTTCTTCAACATTGCAATGTCTAGTCCTGAGTTTGGATTAATGGAAACACTTAGACCTCCACCATCTGAAACACCACCTCCACCTTGCAACCTTTGAGCTTCAGTCGGTAAACCAACTCCTTAAGTCCCACCAGCGTTTCTTCTGTGCGATTGGTTCTGAAATCCCATGTGAGCGAGATATGTCTGTGCAAGCATAAACTTTTCCTTAAGCCTTTTCTCCTTCATTTCCTGTTCATCACTACAGTATTTTGCATAACTCAGAATCTTATCTAAAGGTTTTGCCAGCCAAAAAATCACATTCTGCTGTATGTGTATATTGATCTTTGGTCGCAACCCAAGAACGAACTGTAACACACAACTCCCCATATCTCAGTTTTCAGGATTTTCTTGTCTGCTGTGTTGTTTAAACACTTGCAACAATTGTTTATAATAAGCATGCACTGATTATTTAGCTTCTTGCGTGGCTCTATTAATCTTTCACCAATCATTGTTGCTCGCTGGAACTTTTCCTTTCAAAAAGGTAATCACTTCATTGTATTTAGGCATTACCACAGTTGAAAGGCAATTTGGCCCTGTTTGTTTTACGCTTGTTATAGCAGTGCCTGTGTTTGTTTAAAATATATAAATAGTCAGTAGGTGTTGCATCACTTCTAAATTTTTGCTTCTGTTTGCTGAAACCCCTGTCATTTTTTGTCTTGCCCTAGCCATACCTCTATCCATGGATTGTCCTAGTTATCACTCATCCATCTGTATGCTCACTAATAGTTTATCCATCCATGCACAAACTCATCTATATATCTGTCGGTGCACTTTCTCACATATTCATCCATTCCTGCACCATAACTTATACACCCATTCATCCATGCACTCCCTAATCTAGCATTCAGCCAACAATTCCTGCTTTATCTGATTCACCCACCAAAACACAAAACAACACACACAACATTGACAATCAATGAAAAAACACTTTCACTTATGAAATAAAACTCAGATCTATTGACTTGTTCAGTACTTGTTTAAAGACTTCGTATCAGTCTATGAACAATCTATATAAAGAAAGTCAGAACTGTCTTTTAAAGAAGCATTTTGTTGAAGAATCAGTCATTGTCTATATAGTTTATATTATTTCAGTATGGTTAGTCAATTAGATGTATGCCCAGATTTATCACAGTTTTATGCAACGCACAGCAGCAAGACACCTTGCTGCCTTGTGTGAAAGTGAAAGGGCAAGAATGCGCCATATTTAACAACATATGGCACATTTCTGTTCTCTTCTTATGCAGACACAGAACGTCCTGCCCTACACCAATGGAGGCAACCTTGCACTGTGGTGTGACACCTCGCATAAAAACAATTCTCTGAGGCTTTTTCCTCTTTCTAGGTGTGCTACAGATATTTCTCCTCGAAACTCCTCCCTTGGGTAGGCATAGCATTTTCATGCATTCGCTGGTCTATCACTAATGGTAAATCTGGGAATATGCCAAAATACATTGGTTGACGTTTGGGAACACCCATGCCCCACCCATGGAACTCCTGCCTGGAGCAGAGTAGCGCAAGGCAGCGATTTGCAATGCCTTTCATCATTCCTGATTTGTGAAGCCATGTAGGGCCAAGCAAGATGACCTTGTGTGGCTTGATAAATCTGGCTTAAGTGTTGCGTTGCCTTTGCGCCCTCTTGTGTGACGCAAGGACGACGCAACACTATGATGAATCTAGCCCCATGTGAATAAAGGGGCATTACTTATCTTGTATAGATAATATTGTTTTTGTTTTGTAAGTCACTGGGACCTCTTGTCTCCTGATGTCACTGACACCTTTCTGGTTAGACATAAAGGAAAACAAGATATTTGGGCCCACCACTAAATGTGTGCCACTCTGCAAAGTGTGCTATGAATATTTCATGCTCAGCTAACTATTTTTTCTACAGAAATGGTTCAGGAGGAGATAGATCGTGTAATTGGTCGTAATCAAAGCCCGACGCTTAACCACAAGAAGCAAATGCCCTACACAAAGGCTGTGATTCATGAAATCCAGAGATGCGGTGACGTCATCCCTCTGGCCCTCACTCACTCTGCGGCAGCGGATGTGGAGATATGTGGATACAAGTTCCCAAAGGTATAGTAGCTGGGCCAGGATATTAACCTTGGGGACAGGTAGAAAGGATGTTGGCTTTGACAGTACTCTCACCAATAATGGCTCAAATGAACCAGTGGTTTTCAATTAGCAGATATAGGTACATATTTGGCAGAAAATGATGGAGCACTGCGCCAAAATTGGCAGTGCCATGCTATGTCATTTTCACAACACGGGACAATTCTGTATTTAAATGAATACGGCGCACCCCTGTGTTGTCCCCTGAGTTGGGGCTAAATTGAGCTGCCTAGCACCACTGCAGGCATCCTTCCACCATCGTGCAAGGATGTCTGCGTTGAGAGGTTTGATTGTTCATGTGTGGGAAGGTGTACCTTCCTGCACATAAACAATCACTAATGGTGACTTGGCACTTATGTGTGTGCTGCAGAATGCAGCACACATAGAAAAGGCAAACAAATGAGGAGGAATAAAAGCATTCCTCCTCTTTGCACATTTTGGTGCTGCCTCAGGTTTACGAAATCTCATAAATCTGAGGCAGCATCAAAGTGCAATGAGTGTTGCTGTGGCACGCCCACAGCAACACCCATTGCACGCCCCTTCCACGCAAAGGGCTGAAGGGGCATATTTACAAGGTTGTGTTAAGCCACAAAATGTGGTGACAATGCAACCTTGTATATTTGGCGCAGGGCATAGCACCACCGGAGCGTCACTAAAAGTGATGCTTGGTGGCGCTAGGGGCTCTTAATTATGCCCCATAGTTTTCCGTTATGGAACATCATTTTCAGCTGGGGACAAACACATATGAGTAAAAGTTCTAATAATAGCCAGTAAGAGGTAGCATTGTGATTGCGTTTGAAGGGTACATAATGCATACTTTGGCTAAATTTACTGCCACCTTTACGTATTTTGCCACGTCTGTTAAATTTTTTACTGTTGTAGTGTCAGTGCCTGAGGATCATATGACAGACAGTTGAATAATTATCACTGCAATACGAGGATGCCATGACCGGGCTGAAGGACGCGTTTTGTTAGTGCCCTTCTCTGTCCCCCTCCCACCCCCCCCCCGCATATAAGCTAAGGTAAACAGGAAACATGTGCCAAGTTGTTTAGGTCCTGTTCAGCAGGGGTGAGTGTGAAGATGGAAGGATGGAAGGAGATGGAATTAGAGAAGGAAGAAGAGGAAAGTAAAATGAACGGAAGGTGATGAAAGTAAAGATAAAAAATAAAAGGAAAGATGAGAAAGATGAGATAAGTAACATAGAAGAAAAGATGAAAGAAAAGACAGAAAAATGGAACCATAGAATGAAGGAAGGAAAAATCGACAATGGATGGACACGTAGAAGGAAAGATCGAAGGACGGAAGTGGTAATGGAAATGTAGATTGAAGGATGATAGGAAACATGGAAAGAATAAAGTACCATTGAAAAAAGGTTTGAACAATGTTAGAATGAAGGAGAGAAGCAAGGATTGAAACAATTTACAAGGAGAGAAGGGTGAGGGAAAGGATATAAGAAAAATCGAGGAAATATAGAATGGTAGAAGGAAAGGTGGGAATATTAAAGGGTGGAATAAAAAATTGGAAAATTATGAAATGATTACATAATACAAAGAAAGGTGTTCAGATTAAAGAAATCCCAGAAAGGTATATGAAAGCTAAAAAACGATTAAAGCATTAAAAGAAAGCTATTCAGAAGGGTGGAATGCTCAGTCGATGGAACCGTACATGCAAAGAAGTAAGAAATTCTGGAAGCGAAGATGAAAGGAATGATGGAAACATTAATGGAAAGGTGGAAATTTGGGAGACAAATGGAAGGATCGAAAGAGAGCTGAAGCAAAGGAAAGATGGAAGGGCACATGGAAAGATAAAACGAAAAGTAGAAATATAGAGGGAAAAATTGAAAGACTGATGGAAATATGAAGGGAAGGATAGAAGATGGATGAAAGATTAAAGGAATGATAGAAAGAAACATTGAATTATGGAATTTTGGATGGAACACTAAAAGGAAACCTAGGAGGATTAAATGAATCATTAAAGACAAATGAAACAAAATAATGTTTTGAGGTAAAAGGAAGGATGGAACAATGGATGGATGTCAGGAAAGATGAAAATGTGGAAGAAAACATGGAGGGATAGAAAAAAGATGGAGACAATAGAATGATGAAAGCTATATGAGTGGCAGGAGGAAAAACTGAATGATGGAAGGATGGAAAAGTTTTTAAGAATAGATAGAAAAAGATGTGAGGAACGATACAGTGACTAGTGGATGGATGGAACGATGAGAGGAAGAATGGTAGGAATTACGGTAGGAACGCTGATTGGAAGGATGGATGGATGTATGGATGATAGGAAGGATGAAAGTAAAGATGGAACCATGGACGTATGAAGAAAAAGATGAAAAGACAGATGGAGGAGAGATAGTAGTAAAAATGGAAGGGTAGAAAGAATGAGAGAAGGAATGATGGAAAGAACGTTCTAAGGAACAATATAAAGAAGGACAGAAAGGTGGAACAATAGAAATTGGAAAAAAAATGTAATAGAGGCTAAAGTAATAAATAATAGGACAGAAAAGCATTAAGAAGGTAAGCAAAGAAAACAAAAACAAAGATTGAGAGGCGAAAAGTGAGTAGAACAGAAAAATAGAAAAAATGGTGTAGATAAAGACCCCAAAAAAATGAAAACAACAAAGAAGACAGAGACCCATATTTATATTTTTTTTAGTGCCGCATTTGCATAATTTTTTTACACAAAAGCGGCACAAACTTACAAAATACAATTATGGGCCAGATTTATACTTTTTGTTGCAAAACTGTTTTGGCGCAGGTTTGCGGCAAAAAGTATAGCGCCGGATAGCACCATTCATAGACGCCGGCCGTCTGCCTTATTTAAAGAATGGCGCTAGCCGGTGCTAAGGCCCTGTTAGCGTCCTTTAAAAGGATGCAAACAGGGCTTGGGAGGCCTAGGGGGAAATGAGGGTTGTGCACCAAATTATGGCGCTACACTGTTGAGAGGCAAAAAAATTGCTCTAAGGAGTGTAGAGCCATTTTGGCGCACAAGCCACATGGACATCGCTCCTGTCTTCGTAAAGACAGGAGCCATGCCCACCATCCCCAGTGCCCATGCCCAGGGGACAAATGTCCAAGGGGCTACAAGTAAGGGCCACCAAGCGGCGTTGGATCACAAAAAAAAAATCCTCACCGGTACTTACCTGCAGATGGGTCCCCCATCCATGGGTGACCTCCTGGGGTGGGTAGGGGTGGGCGAGGGTGTCCCTGGGGAAAGGGAAAAGCACTGCTGGGCATTTTCCATGGTCTCCGACCATGGAAATATGCCTACAGGTCCCCTTACGCCTGCCCAGACCTAGGCATTAAATAATGGCGCTAGGCGCCATTATTTAAGGCCCCCATCCCCCGTGCCAGATTTTAGCATGGGGGGGATAAATATGGTGCAAAGGCCATATCGTCCTTTTCTGGATGGGATGCCTACCTTGCATCTCATTGACGCAAGGTAGGTTCCTGCAGGCAAAAATGTCGTTAACTCCAATATTTTGGCACTAGATATGTCTAGCCCCAAAATATAAATATTGAGTTAAGTTTGCGCCAGATTTATGTAAAAAAAAATTACGCAAATCCAGCACAAACATAAATAGTATAAATATGGGCCTATATTTTGTAAGTTTTCACCTCTTTTGTGTTACAAAATTACCCAAATGCGGAGCTAAAAAAGTATAAATATGGGCAAGAGTGTACAGAAAGTGAGAGATAGCATTAGAAAAGCAAGTAGAAAAAATCAAAAATTAAATGCTAAGAGAGGAGTTAAAGTTTAAAAAAGCACGGGAAAGAAATGAAGATGAAAAGACTGAGAGAAGAGACAATATAAAAAAAGAAAGAAGATATTTAGAAGGAAATGGAAAGAAAAAAAATAAATGAGTAAACATAAAAAGAAAAAATGATAAAATTGAAGGTAGAGATCATGGTGAAAATGGAATATTGGGAGCGGATAATGGCAGTGAAGCCAACCAGGATATGGTTCAAAGTAGAGTTTCTTTTTGTGGCTTATCCCTTATTGGAGGCTCAAAGCACTTGTGAAGTCTGTCGCTTTGCCTTCCAGGAATATTTGATCAATTCATAGTGCCGAACACCAGAGTGCTTCAATCTTATTCCGTATATTGTCACAAAGACCCTGATTGACGTTTCACTTATTATATCTGCTTTTGATAAATGTTTCTTTAGCTGTAATCATGTGATTCTCTTATATATATATTTTCAGGGAACAGCTTTCATTCCTTTGTTGACTTCTGTACATTTCGACCCGACGCAGTACAAAAATCCATACATTTTTGACCCCAGAAACTTTTTAGATGAAAATGGTTGCTTCAGATTGAATCCTGCCTTGATGCCATTCTCTGCAGGTATGATTTCCCATGTTGAATGCCAATTCATTAAAAAATTTAATTTACCATTAAAAAATGTAATATATCTTCAGTTAGTGTGTGTGTGTGTGAGATGCTCCATTGCAAAGGCAAGGAACTACCCTTCGGCTAACCTGAAAGTCCGCCCACCTCCTTTAGAGTTGGGTGGGCTTTCAGTGTATAAAGGCCAGAGGCTACTCCATCTCTGACGAATATACACCTCTCCAATGGCATGCCGGAATAAAGGCCCTCGGAGAATTTGCTACATGTCCGCCCACCTAATTTAGAAGTGAGGGCTCATAGCCATTTTTCTGTGCCCATCACAATCAGGAAAAACCTGGCAGTAAGGGGCACTAAAAATGCTCTATGCTCCCATCACCATGGGAGGAGCATCCCATGGTGAGGGAAGCATTGTTTTTTTTTTTTTTTTTTTTTTTTTAAATCACACTTTTGGAAAATAAACTAAAGTTGTAAGTTTGATGTATGACTCCCTCATATTGACAGAGCAGTCCGTCAAATGTAGAATGTATTTCCAGGAACCGCCATGATGGCAGTTCTTGGAAGTGCTAGAGATGTCCCCAGGGGCAGCGTACATCTCTAAATTTGAAGGATGGCGTACCCTTGCCATGGTGGGAATATAGTACTCTGCCAAGGGGGTGGTAATTACTCCCCCATCAAATATTAAATCAGACCCTTAGGGGCATATTTACAAGAAAGTTGCACATAGGTCCCAATGCACCACTTTTTTTGCCTGCGCCTACCTCCACCTAATGACACCATGGTTGCACCGTATTTACAATATGGCGCACCATTGCAATCCTTAGGACAATAGTGTCAAATATGTTGATGCTATTGTGGTGCTTTGCAGGATTAGCACCAAAAATGATGGCACTAATCCTCCAAAGTAAAGGGAGGCCTATTGAAAACAATGTGAGCATCATTTTGACGCTTGCCTTAGGCAGGCGTTAAACATTAAGCTAAAAATGGCGCAGTGAAAGCTTGTATATTTCACTGTGCCATTTTTACAGGCTTCCTAATGGGGGAACACCACTCCTTGCATACATTATGCCTGGTGAGGCATAATGTGGCGCAAGGGGTTACAAAGTGGCGCAATGCAAGCATTGGGCCACTTTGAAAATATGGTGTGACGAAAAGGCCACCTTAATGCCACATAAGTGTAAAAAAACAATGATGCCAATGTAACGCAAAGTGACGCAAAAAGCCTGTAAATATGCCCCTTAGGGCCTGATTTAAGAGGCCCTAGCACCACCTTAGCACCGCCACAGTGTAATTTTTTTTACAGTAAGGCGGCGCTAAAGTGGCTTTTTACCTACGCCATATTTACAAAGTTGCACAATGCATGCATTGCGCCACTTTGTAAACCCTTGTGCCACATTATGCCTGCTCTAGGCATAATGTATGCAAATGGGGCTTTACCCCATTAAGTGGGCTGAGAAAATGTCGCAAGGAAATCTAAGAGATTTACTTGCACCATTTTTTTCAGCACTTTTAACGCATGCTCAGAGCAGGCGTTAAAGGGGGCATGCCATTGAATGCAATGGGCCCCTATGTACTCTGCAGGAGTAGTGCCAAAATGTTGGTGCTACTCCTGCAGAGTACATCAATAGCATCAGGAACTCTGACGCTATTGCCCCCTACACTGCGCCATGGGGTCTAACATCAAAATATTGGAGTTAAAGTAATTTATTGCTATCAGGAAACTACCTTGCGTCAATGAGATGCAGATGAGAGGCAGATGCCGAATTTGCGTAATTCTTTTTTGCGCAAATCCGACACAAACTTAACTCCATATTTATATTTTGGCGCTAGACATGTCTAGCGCCAAAACATTAGAGTTAATGTAATTTTTTGCCTGTACAAAACTACCTTGCATCAATGAGATGCAAGGTAGGCATTCCCGCGCAAAAAATGCCTCAAAGGCCCTAGCGCCTTACTTATCATCACGTGCAAAAATCACACACAGGAGGAGGAGGGCCTTAAATAATGGCGCTAAGCCTGCTTATTTAACGCCTGGGTGTGGGCAGGTGTAAGGGGACCTAGAGGCAGATTTCCATGGTCGGAGACCATGGCGATTGCCCACAGGTGCCCTTCCCTGTCCCCAGGGACAACCCCACCCACCCCTCCCCACACCAGGAGGTCACCTACGGATGGGGGACCCATCCGAAGGTAAGTCCGGGTAAGTATTTTTTTTTTGACCAACACCTCTCAGAGGCCCCGACTTGGGGCCCCCTGCACGGCGTTGGCCCCAATGGCCATGCCCAGGGGAAATTCGTCCCCTGGGCATGACCAGTGGGGTGGTAGGCTTGGCTTCTGTCTTTACTAAGACAGGGGCCATGTCCATGCGGCTTGTGTGCCAGAAAATGGCGCTACACTGCTTAGAGGCAATTTTTTTGCCACTAAACAGTGTAGCGCCATAATTTGGCGCACAAGCCCCGGTTCCCCCTACGCCACCCTGGCCCTGTTTGCTTCCTTTCAAGGACTCTAACAGGGCCATAGCACTAGATAGCGCCATTCCATAAATCTGATGCCCGGCCGGCATCATGGAATGGCGCTAGCGGGCACTATATTATTTGCCGCAAACCTGCGCTAACGCAGGTTTGCTGCAAAAAGTAAAAATCTGCCCCTTAGTTCCTTCAGCGAGATTCTGAAGCAGCACAAGAGAGGAATCTCAATGGGATGAGAAAAGAAGGAACTAAAAGTGCCTATGATCCGTTTTCTTCCTGCCTCAGATTATTTCAAAGTGAGCAATTCACCTTCATACATTGATTACAAAGCCCAACCAGAAACAACTATTCCAACATGGGACCCTTTACGCCCATAGGGCCAGATGTATCAAAGTGTTTTGCGATTGCAAACGACCCGCAAAAACTGTATTTTGGTATGTAACAAATCCAATTTGTGATTCGGTAACTTGTTACCGAATTGCAAATTGGAATTGCGACTACATACCGATTCGGTATTAGGAAGGGGCGTGTCAAGGGCGTCCATTCCTAATACCGAATTACAGAGGTATGTATGATTGTTTTGTGACTGCGAATGCAATCGCAAAACAATCAATCAAACAATCAATCAGGGATTTGTAAAGCGCACTACTCACCCACAGTGGCGTAGCGTGGGGGTGCAGGGGGGGCCGGCCGCACCGGGCGCAACATCTTGGAAGAGACTAAATCCACGGGTTAGGGGGCGCAAATTACTTGCCTTGCCCCGGGTGCTGACAACCCACGCTACGCCACTGCGTTACCCGTGAGTGTCTCAAGGCGCTGAAATTTCAAATAGGTGGTAACCCATTTGCAAAGGGGAAAGGGTCCCCAGGGGACCCCTTCCCCTATGAATGCATTAAAAAAAAATGTTTAAGAGCAGGCAGTTGTCCTTTAAGGAAAACAGGCTGCACTTAAAAATAAAAATAAAAGGATTGCTTTATTGAAAAGCAATCACAGACATGATGGTCTGTGAGCCCAGCAGGCCACCATCCTTGTGATTGTAGCCATTTGCAATGGCTCGCAAATTGCGACCTACCTCATGAATATTAAAGAGGTAGGTCCATTTGCAAGCCTTTGCGAATCACAGTATAAAAACTCCTGGAGTTTCATATATTCCAATAGCGATTACTTAATTGCCATTCACAAAAAATGACAATTAGGTAATCGCTATTGGATAAAATGATACATCTGGCCCATAATTCTTTAAAATGGAAGTTATTCTCCACACTTCTAGGTTTAATTTTGTTGTGCATGAAGTTTAGCTTCCTAGCCAGGTAAGGGTTTTTACTTCTATTACATAACTTGTATAATAATCGTAAATTCCTCTGTTAACCTTTCTTTCCTCCTGAGGACCTTCTCTAGCGGTCCTTTATAGGTACCAGTATTCTCTGTTTGTTCAGCAGAAGGAGCCGGTATATTCGCAGAAGGAGCAAGTATATTGAAAGCCGTTAAGACTCATGTAGGAGGCTGGCCTGGTTTGTAGTGGGTACCTTGGGTACTTATACCTTATACCAGGTCCAGTTATCCCTTATTAGTGAAGTTGTAGTGTTATAGCAGCTTACGCTGAAAGAGGTAGCTATAGCAGAGCATCTTAGGCTGAACTAGGAGACATGCAAAGCTCATGCAATACCACTTATAGCTACATAGTACTAAAAATATCTTAGAGACAATACTCCTTCTAGAGGTAAGTATTATACACAATATATACACTAGACACCAAAATTAGACAAGTAAATAGTCATAGAACAATGCAAACAGTAGGAAACCCTATAGAATGCAATGGAAGAAAATAGGTCTAGTGGTAACACAAACCATGTACTAAAAAAGTGGCTTGTGAATCACAAATTCCCCCCTAGACAGGTGTAGTGTGTGAAGAATCGCTGGGAGAGTCAGAATACAGTAAAGGTAAGTAAATTACCCCACCCCAGAGCCCAGAAAAGTAGGAGTAGAGTACTGGAAGTTTCCTTAGGACACACTACACCTCATTTTTGGGATTTTGCAGCAGCCAACCAAGTTTGCAAAGAACAGCTGCTGTATTATTGGACCTGAAGACCTGCAAAGGAAGGGGACCAAGTCCAGAAGTTGAAAGAAGTTCCAGGAAGGACAGGAGCCCCTGCCAACCCAAAAGAGGGTGCAAAAGAAGAGTCCCCGGTTAGTTGAAGACTGCAGAAATGCACCCTAAGAAAATGCCAGCGGGTTCCTGCATGATACAAAAGATGTCCCATGGCATGAAGATCGTCGCAGATTAATTTTTGTGTTGGAAGGCACCAACAAGCCATGGCTACGGCAAAAATAAATTTTTCATACAAAATGGTGCTGGATGGACTCAGAAGGGACCTGGGGGCCTCAACTCTGTGTGACGAGGATGAGGGGGCTCTCGGCACTTTAGAGAGCCCTCAGGATGCCAGCCAGCAACCCCAGAAGCCGCAGGATCTGGGTTCAAAGAAGGTGCAAAATGCGGTTAATGCAGCACAACAAAAGAAGGTCCCACGCTGGCGGAGAACAACTCAGCGAGTTGAGCGTCACAGGGTGGAGTGCTGGGGAACTGGACCAGGCTGCGTGTGAAGGAATTTTGCAAAGAGTGCACAGAGGCCTCAGGAGGCGAAGAAGACACAATCCACAGGGGTACCGTTGTTCTTGGGGAAGGCAAGGTCTTACCTCCTCCAAATTGCAACAGCAGGACCTCAGGACAGTCTATGTTGATGATGTCCACCCTCTGTGTTCTTAGGAGCACGCAAGCTGCAGTGAGAGGAGTCCCAAGGTACCGGTCATCACCTTGGAAGGTGCCTGTTTGGAGCAGGGGAGTGACTCTGTCACTCCACAGGAGATTTCTTCAGTCCTTCTTGTGCAAGATGATGACAGGGAGTCCCCAGAGCATGCACACCATGGAAACTGTTGCAGTTGCTGACTTGGAGCTGAGGTTGCTGACAAAAAGTATCTCTTGAAGACACTTTGTTGTAGTTACTGTGTTTCTTGGAGCAGGCTGCTGTTGATCTGAGGTCAGAAGAGTCTGAAGTTATTGCAGAGGATTCCTGAAGGAAACTTGCAAGCAGAATCTGAAGAGAACCCACAGGAGAAACCCTAAATAGCCCTGAGAGGGGGATTGGCTATCTTATCAGGTATGGACCTATCAGGAGGGGTCTCTGAAGTCATCTATTGGCACTGGCCACTCAGAGCCCTCCAGTGTGCCCCCACACCTTGCAAAGCAAGATGGCTGAGGTCTGGGACACACTGGAGGAGCTCTGGGCACCACCCCTGGGGTGGTGATGGACAGGGGAGTGGTTACTCTCTTTTCCTTTGTCCGGTTTCCCACCAGGGGAGAAGGGGTCCCTGAACCGGTGTAGACTGATTTATGCAAGGAGGGCACCATCTGTGCCATTCCAAGCATTTCCAGAGGCTGGGGGAGGCTACCCCTCCCCAGCCTGTAACACCTATTTCCAAAGGGAGAGGGTATAACACCCTGCTCTCAGAGGAAATGCTTTGTTCTGCCTTCCTGGGACTGGGCTGCTCAGACTCCAGGAGGGCAGAACCCTGTCTGTGAGGTGGCAGCAGCTGTAGCTGCAGTGCAAGCCTCAGAGAGCTGGTTTGGCAGTACTGGGGGTCCATAGTGGAGCCCTGAGGATGCATGGAATTGGCTCCCCAATACCAGATTAGGAATGGGGGGACAATTCCATGATCTTAGACATGTTACATGGCCATATTCGTAGTTACCATAGTGAAGCTACATAAAGGGATTGACCTGTATGTAGTGCATTCGTGTAATGGCATCCCCGCACTCACAAAGTCCAGGGAAATGGCCCTTAACTGTGTGTGGGCATCTTTGCTAGTGCAAGGGTGTCCTCACACTTAGTAACTTTGCACCTAACCTTCAGCAAGTGAAGGTTAGACATATAGGTGACTTATAAGTTACTTAAGTGCAATGAAAATGTACCAATTTGTGCCTATTTAAAATGCTCCCAGAATGCTAGTTTATAATATGTAAATACATACAGAAGTATGGAAATAATATTGTGATTTATTTTGAAAGTAAACAATGTAACCAAAAAATATTTGCAACTTGGAAAAAGTGGATGAAGGTAGAAGAACGGTTTGCTGAACTAGTGCACAATATTTTGGCTTTCAAAATAAAATTTACCCACAAATATTGGCAACTTGGAAAAACAGATGAAGGTTACACTTTTATTAACCTATGGTGTATTTTTGCGGGACAACATTAAATACCGAGGGGCAGATTTAGGAGCCCCTAGCGTCTCCTTGCGCCACATTAGCATACATTTTTTTACACTAATGTGGCCTACCAAGGCCAAAAACGCTGCACCAAATTTACAAAGTGGCGCAATGCATGCATTGCACCACTTTGAAACCCTTTGCACCACATTATGCCTGCACCAGGCATAATGTACGCAAAGGGGGCGTTCCCCTGTTAGGGGGGCTGAAAAAATGGCACAAAGAAATCTAAGAGATTTCTTTGCGTCATTTTTTTCAACACTTTTAATGCCTGCTCAGAAGAGGCACACAAATGTTTACAATGGACCCCAACGGGCTTTGCAGGATTAGCGTCAACATTTTTAACGCTAATCCTGTAAAGCTCTGAACTAGCGTCAAAAACCTACCTACCTTCGATACGGTGCACACATGGTGACATTAGGGGGACGCTAAGGGGAGCACGAAGAGTGGTGTTGCACTGGGTGCAGCTCTACTTTTCTTAAATCTGTCCTGAGTCTTTAAATCATCAATTAATGAAACATGCTTGAAGCATTATAGTATTAAAAAAAAATTGGCATTGTCTATGGGTCTTTCTTTTATGTAAAGGTAAGCAAGATCGACTGACCTGCACATTAGTATAGCATTTTGCTTTACATCAAAAACAAAAGATTGCTACTCTCTTAACCCCTTCTGTGCCCAGGACGTAATGGTTACGTCCTGAGGCACAGTGCTGCTGTGCCCAGGACGTAACCATTACGTCCTGTGCACAGAGACCAGAGGGAGCGCTAGCGCTCCCTCTGTGGGGTGAAAGTCAGGGATGGAAGGGGAAGCCCTTCCCCTTCCACCCCCGAACCCCCCAACCCCCCCTGTGACGTCAGCGCGCGAGCGCGCGCTGGTTAGTCACAGGGTATCCCCCATCGCGCTCTGCTTCCAGCGTGATTGAAAGAGAAATGCAAAGCATTTCTCTTTCAATCCCGTGGGGGAGGCCCGGAGGGGCTTCAAAGGGAAGGAAATGTATTTTTTACTGAAATTGTCAAAAGGGAGCGACCCCTTGGGCAAGGGTCGCTCCCAGGGGGGGCATTTTTTTTGGAAGGCCTTTTCTGCCCCCCCGGGGACAGATCGGCCTATTATTAGAAACCTCTAGGCACCAGGGATTTTTTTTTTTTTTAGGTGGGGAGCGACCCCTTAGGCAAGGGTCGCTCCCCTAGCGGGCAAATTATATTTAGGCCATTTCTGCCCCCCTTGGGGGCAGATTGGCCTATTTTGATGAGGCCAATCTGCCCCCAAGGGGGGCAGAAACCATTAGACACCAGGGAGTTTTTTTTTTTTTGTGTGAATTTCACGCAAGGGGAGGGACCCCTTGGGCAAGGGTCGCTCCCAGGGGGGCATTTTTTTGGGAAGGCCTTTTCTGCCCCCCCTGGGGGCAGATGGGCCTATTATTAGGCCTATCTGCCCCCGGGGGGGCAGAAACCTCTAGGCACCAGGGATAATTTATTTTTTATTTATTTTTGTTATGTTTTCTTTTTTTTTTTAGGTGGGGAGCGACCCCTTAGTCAAGGGTCGCTCCCTGGGGGGGGCGGGGAATTATTTTAGGCCATTTCTAGATCAGCCTATTTTGATTAGGCTGATCTGCCCCCAAGGGGAGCAGAAACCAATAGGCACCAGGGATTTTTTGTTTTTTTTAGTTTTACAGATGGGGAGAGACCCCTTCGACAAGGGTCGCTCCCCTGGAGGGGCAAATTGTATTTAGGCCATTTCTGCCCCCCTGGGGGCAGATCGGCCTATTGGTATTAGGCCGATCAGCCCCCAGGAGGGGCAGAAACCTCTAGGCGCCAGGGAAAATAGTTTTTTGTGTTTTTATTTTTGTTTCTTTGTTTTTTTTAGAGATGGGGAGCGACCCATCAGGCAAGAGTCGCACCCCTGGGGGACATATTGTACATTGGCCATTTGTAGGTCAATCTGCCCCAAAGGGGGGGCAGAAACCACTAGGCACCAGGGATCTTTTTTTTGCGCCGTCACGCAAGGGGAGCTACCTTGTAGGCAAGGGTCGTTACCCGGGGGGTGGGGGCAAATTTATTTTAGGCCATTTCTGCCCCCCCTGGGGGCAGATCGGCCTATTGGTATTAGGCCGATCTGCCCCCAGGGGGGCAGAAACCTCTAGGCGCCAGGGCAAATAGTTTTTTTGTGTTTTTTTGTTTGTTTTTTTAGAGATGGGTAGCGACCCATCAGGCAGGGGTCGCTCCCCTGGGGGGCAAATTGTATTTAGACCATTTCTGTCCCCCTTGGGGGCAGATTGGCCGATTGTAGGTCAATCTGCCCCCAAGGGGGGCAGAAAGCACTAGGTACCATGGATCTTTTTTTTGCGCCATCACGCAAGGGCCTGACGGCGCCAAAACCTCTAGGCGCTAGGGCAAATAGTTTTTTTGTGGTTTTTTTTTTGTTTGTTTGTTTTTTAGAGATGGGGAGCGACCCATCAGGCAGGGGTCGCTCCCCTTGGGGGGCAAATTGTATTTAGACCATTTCTGCCCCCTTGGGGGCAGATTGGCCGATTGTAGGTCAATCTGCCCCCAAGGGGGGCAGAAAGCACTAGGCACCAGGGATCTTTTTTTTGCGCAGTCACGCAAGGGGAGCGACCTTGTAGGCAAGGGTCGCTCCCCGGTGGGGGTTGGGGGGGCAAATTTATTTTAGGCCATTTCTGCCCCCCCTGGGGGCAGATCAGCCTATTGGTATTAGGCCGATCTGCCCCCATGTGTTTTGTTAGCCAAATTGTGAGGCTTGCAAAGGATTCTGGGTAACAGAACCTGGTCAGAGCCACACAATTCACCCCATCTTGGATTCCCCTGGGTCTCTAGTTTTCAGAAATGCGCTGGTTTGCTAGGTTTCCCTAGGTGCCGGCTGAGCTAGAGGCCAAAATCCACAGGTAGGCACGGTTTTCTATGAAAAAATGTGATGTGTCCACGTTGTGTTTTGGGCCATTTCCTGTCGTGGGCACTAGGCCTACCCACACAAGTGAGGTACCATTTTTATCGGGAGACTTGGGGGGACGCTGGGTGGAAGGAAATTTGTGGCTCCTCTCAGATTCCAGAACTTTCTGCCACAGAAATGTGAGGAACATGTGTTTTTTTAGCCAAATTTTGAGGTTTGCAAAGGATTCTGGGTAACAGAACCTGGTCCGAGCCACACAAGTCACCCCATCTTGGATTCCCCTAGGTCTCTAGTTTTCAGAAATGCACAGGTTTGGTAGGTTTCCCTAGGTGCCGGCTGAGCTAGAGGCCAAAATCTACAGGTAGGCACTTTGCAAAAAACACCTCTGTTTTCTTTCAAAAATTTGGATGTGTCCACGTTGCGCTTTGGGGCGTTTCCTGTCGCGGGCGCTAGGCCTACCCACACAAGTGAGGTATCATTTTTATCAGGAGACTTGGGGAAACGCTGGGTGGAATGAAATTTGTGGCTCCTCTCAGATTCCAGAACTTTCTGCCACAGAAATGTGAGGAACATGTGTTTTTTTAGCCAAATTATGAGGTTTGCAAAGGATTCTGGGTAACAGAACCTGGTCCGAGCCACACAAGTCACCCCATCTTGGATTCCCCTAGGTCTCTAGTTTTCAGAAATGCACAGGTTTGGTAGGTTTCCCTAGGTGCCGGCTGAGCTAGAGGCCAAAATCTACAGGTAGGCACTTTGCAAAAAACACCTCTGTTTTCTTTCAAAAATTTGGATGTGTCCACGTTGCGCTTTGGGGCGTTTCCTGTCGTGGGCGCAAGGCCTACCCACACAAGTGAGGTACCATTTTTATCGGGAGACTTGGGGGAACGCTGGGTGGAAGGAAATTTGTGGCTCCTCTCAGATTCCAGAACTTTTTGCCACAGAAATGTGAGGAACATGTGTTTTTTTAGCCAAATTTTGAGGTTTGCAAAGGATTCTGGGTAACAGAACCTGGTCCGAGCCACACAACTCACCCCATCTTGGATTCCCCTAGGTCTCTAGTTTTCAGAAATGCACAGGTTTGGTAGGTTTCCCTAAGTGCCGGCTGAGCTAGAGGCCAAAATCTACAGGTAGGCACTTTTCGAAAAACACCTCTGTTTTCTTTAAAAAAATTGGATGTGTCCACGTTGCGCTTTGGGGCGTTTCCTGTCACGGGCGCTAGGCCTACCCACACAAGTGAGGTATCATTTTTATCGGGAGACTTGGGGGAACGCTGGGTGGAAGGATATTTGTGGCTCCTCTCAGATTCCAGAACTTTCTGCCACAGAAATTTGAGGAACATGTGTTTTTTTAGCCAAATTTTGAGGTTTGCAAAGGATTCTGGGTAACAGAACCTGGTCCGAGCCACACAACTCACCCCATCTTGGATTCCCCTATGTCTCTAGTTTTCAGAAATGCACAGGTTTGGTATGTTTCCCTAGGTGCCGGCTGAGCTAGAGGCCAAAATCTACAGGTAGGCACTTTGCAAAAAACACCTCTGTTTCCTTTCAAAAATTTGGATGTGTCCACGTTGCGCTTTGGGGCGTTTCCTGTCGCGGGCGCTAGGCCGACCCACACAAGTGAGGTATCATTTTTATCGGGAGACTTGGGGGAACGCTGGGTGGAAGGAAATTTGTGGCTCCTCTCAGATTCCAGAACTTTCTGCCACAGAAATGTGAGGAACATGTGTTTTTTTAGCCAAATTTTGAGGTTTGCAAAGGATTCTGGGTAACAGAACCTGGTCCGAGTCACACAAGTCACCCCATCTTGGATTCCCCTAGGTCTCTAGTTTTCAGAAATGCATAGGTTTGGTAGGTTTCCCTAGGTGCCGGCTGAGCTAGAGGCCAAAATCTACAGGTAGTCACTTTGCTATAAATAGCTCTGTTTTCTGTGATGTGCCCACGTTGTGTTTTGGGGCATATCCTGTCGCGGGCGCTAGGCCTACCCACACAAGTGAGGTATCATTTTTATCCGGAGACATGGGGGAACATAGAATAGCAAAACAAGTGTTATTGTCCCTTGTCTTTCTCTACATTTTTCCCTTCCAAATGTAAGACAGTGTGTAAAAAAGACGTCTATTTGAGAAATGCTCTGTAATTCACATGCTAGTATGGGCACCCCGGAATTCAGAGAACCCACAAAGTCTGGGTACATCTAGAATCCCTAGGATGTTGGAAAAAAAGGACGCAAATTTGGCGTGGTTAGCTTATGTGAACAAAAAGTTATGAGGGCCTAAGCGCGAACTGCTCTAAATAGCCAAAAAAAGGCTCTGCACAGGAGGGGGAAAAGGCCTGGCAGCGAAGGGGTTAATATTTGTGCTGTAAGTTTCTAGTGACCACTAGGTGGCACTAAAAGCCAGCAAACTGGTGTTGGTTGGCTCTGTATTCAATTAGAGGAGGGTGCAATATTCCATTCCGCCCACATAATTGGTGTAATTTTGGCCACTCTGAGTTACTCTTTAAAGTAAAGTTCTAACTAAATTCCACCAAACTCTGTGTAGCAGATTCTTTCTCCCATGAGACTCCAGAATAATGCAGGTTGTCGAGCAAGAGAGACATTTGCCATCCTGGTAGATTTTCTACTTGAACAGCTGCAAATTCAACTCAAATGGCCTCTAGCTCTTGCACAATGCAAGGTGTCTTTTACACGAATTTTCAGCACTGCTTGCACCTGTGGTACAAAATTGCAGCATGCGCTGTACATTTTCTGCCTGTTGGCGGAATTCAACACAATCTTGCTGCAGTTTCCTACAACTGAGTGGGAATCCTGTGGCGTAAAACTGTACGAGTTTTGCCCACCCCTATTTGTAATGCTTTGGTCAGAGTAGGAAGAATGACGAATTCCAATTTATCAACTGTGAATGAAACCTAAAACCACCCTAAAAGGGAGGAGCAAACAACAACTATGAGCAAAGCAACTTAGACTGACATGAAAGCCATCTAACCTTGAGCAAACATTCACTATCAAGAGTATGGCATATAATGCTATCTCCGGAGAGATAACTGATCTGCCTGTAGTGAGACCCCAATAATAATGGTGAGTTAAGGGCTTAATTACAAGAATCTGACAAATCACTATCAATGCTTCAGATGTCTTGCGCCCCCTAATGACGCCATGGTAGCACTGTATTTACTACACAGAGCTCCATGACACACAGTGCCAACAGATGCGTCAGAAATTCTGATGCATTTGTGGCGCTAAAATGATGCATTGTCTGGCTAGCGTCAAAAGAATGACACTACTCCAGCAATGCCAGGAGGCCTCCATTCAAACAAGGCCTGCTTCAGTTTAACGCCTGCTCTGAGCAGGCATTAAGAAAGTGATGCGGTGAAGGTGCAGGACAATGCAGTGAAATCTTGTAGATTGCACTGTGCCTTATTTGCGTGGCTTCTAATGGGGGGATGCCTACTTTGCAACATTATACCTGGTGCTAGTATAAGGTGGTTCAAGGCTTCACAAGCTGGTGCAATGGCCCCATTGCGCTAATTTGTAAATGTGGAGCACTGAGGGGGACTGCTTTGCACCCCACTGCATCAAAAGAATGATACAACGGTGGCATAATGGGCATGTAATTAAGGCACTCAGTGTGCCCTATTCTTAAACAAAGCCACAAAAGCACACCCACAGACTGTATTTCTGCAGACTTAAAACATTAGGAAATCATATGAGTTTACAAAAGAAGGCCTGGAAGACTGCAACTTTTGCAGATTTTCATGCTTACTCCTGACAAATGTTTGTGAATTCCATTTTATGCTTGAGCACAAATAAATATATGTATTTACTTATGCAAAGATCCACTGAGCAAGTGCAATTTCATTTGTTAAAATATTTATTTATTTTTCTTGAAAATAGTTTCCTCCACGCTAGTTAAAGTTTTACTCACGTCTTTATCAGACGTAAACCTCTGACCTTTTACAGAGTGGAAAAGGGTTGGAGAGACGTTGGAAAACACATTTCCCACCTATTACTGGCCCCTTTGAGTATATTTTCTAACATGAAAAGCGTCATGAGAGTAAATACTTTTATGAGTGAAAAAACAACATTTGCCTGTCTTTGGCAAAAGTACATGCATTTATAACCCATATGATTTTGACTCTGGCAATACTTTGTGGAATGTATCTAGTTATAAAATGTAAATGTCTACTCATTGATATAACAGTTAATGTGTGCTCACAATTATCACAAACAAGGGAACTGTGGCTGAGTGAAATGAAGTGATCTGCAAAGGAATTACACATTGTGGTCAAGTGGAGAATATCAGCCAGGGGCAGCCCCTCCGTAATGGCGGAGGAGCGTCATCCTACTGCTAAAAGGCAGCAGAAAGCAGAACAATAAAATGAAAATAAAACTATTTTATTAGCATTTCATTTTTTTTACCTAGCCAGTCCGCTGAGTCTAGGATGGGGCGTGGCCATCCTCTGCATCTGCAGCAGGGAGGAGGATTGGTAGGTGCACTGTAAATGCACATGTCGGTTTGGCCGGCCGTCTCAGGCCAGCCAAACCTACATAAACACTTAGGGGCAGATTTATGGAAAGTGGTGCTGCACTGAGTGCAGAGCTACTTTCCCTGCTCTCCTTAGCACCCCCATACCGCCACCATGTGTGCGCTGTATTTAAAATGCGGCGCACCATGTCGCAGGCGAGGGGGCAATAGCAACATCTTTCATGAGACTACTGATGTACTCTGCAGGAGTAGCGCCAAAATATTTGTGCTACTCTTGCAGAGTGCATAGGGCCCCATTCTAAATAATTGAAGGCCCCTTTTAATGCTTGCTGTTGAGCAGGCGTTAAAAGTGCCATAAAAAATGGCATACGGAAATCTTAAAGATTTCCTTGATCCTTTTTTCTGGCTCCCCTAACGGGGAATGCACCCTTTGCATACATTATGCCAGGTGCAAAAAAAAAAGGCCTGACCTGTTCTTTCTTAATACAGCTAACATGGCTACACCACTAACTGGTGCCAAATACTATGTCCTCACTTTCCCTATAGTTGGGGTTCTTAAACATTTGACTTCTGTGGACCTCTAATAAATCACTATTAGTAGCTGATGACCCTTGCCTACCAAACTTCTACAATGTGTTAGAGCAATTTTTTAGATGCTCTCTTAAAAACTAAGGCCCGTATTTATACTTTTTTTGCGCCGCATTTGTGTCATTTATCGATGCAAAAGCGGTGCAAACTCACAAAATACAATTGCATTTTGTAAGTTTGTGCCTCTTTTGCGTCAAAAAATGACGCAAATGCAGCACAAAAAAAGTATAAATATGGGCCTAACTATGCAGTGATATATCCGGAACTGTGCTATAATCTGACCTCAGGCATATTGAAAGTGCTGCCCTATTCAGAGGCATGCTATGATCAGTAAGCTAGCCTAAACTGAGACCATTTATAACCAAATTCTGACTTTTTACCTATTCAAAGTTTTGAGATAAAAAGAGCTCGGATATGTTAAGATCCTATTTAATCAAACAAGTGTATAATCAGAGTCTTGCTAGGACCCAAAATCTTATGTAAGAGTAGGTGGTTAGGGCCAGGTGTAAGGTAATTTGTTTATTCAGGTGGACATAATCAGAAGGACTAAGGGGCATATTTAAGAGCCCCTAGCACCACCGGAGCATCACTTTTAGTGACTCTTCTGTGGCGCTGTGGCCCACTTTTTGTGGCTTAACACCATCTTGTAAATGTGTTCCTTTCACACAAATGGCTTGCAAATGGACCTACCTCATCAATATTCATAAGGTAGGTCGCAATTTGCGAGCCATTGCGACTGGCTACAATCACAGGGATGGTGGCCTGCTGGGCTCAGCAGACGCCCATGTCTGTGATTGCTTTTCAATAAAAATGAAAAATGAAAAGTTTTCTTTTCATTTTTTAAGAGTAGGCAGTGGTCCGTGGGACCACTGCCTGCTCTTAAAAACATTTTTGCATTAATTCACAAAGGGGAAGTAGGTGGTAACTGCGATTGTTTTGCGACCGTATTCACAGTCACAAAACAATCATACCTACCTCTGCGATTCGGTATTAGGAAGGGACACCCTTGACACGCCCCTTCCTAATACCGAATCAGTATGTAGCCGCAAATCCACTTTGTGATTCGGTAACAAGTTACCAAATCACAAGTTGGACTTGTTACATACCAAAACACATTTTTGTGATCGTCAACTGCCCGTTGATGTTTGATACATCTGGCCCCAGTAGAGGAGGAAGAGGAAGACCAATTTCAGTGAGGACGAGAACCAAAAATTGAAAGCTCAGGTGACAAAAAATGGACACCTTCTCTTTGTCACCTCCAAATTGCCATTAGGGAAGAAGGAAGCCATTTGGAAATCCATAGTGGACAAAATCAGCAGTGTAGCGCAAACAAAGAGGACAGTGCTGAAGTTGAAAAAAGTGGCATGCCTATAAGCACTGGACCAAAGAAAAACTGGCCAAGAACCTTAGGGCAACCATGAGGATTGGAGGAGGACCTGATCTACAGGAGCATTTGGACCCTTTGGGGGAGCAGGTGGTGTCATTCATCCCAACATAGTTGGAGGCAGGAGTTGCCAGGAAGGACAGTGCTGCAGTTGAGGACCAGGAGCAACTACAGGGTAACTGACAACAAGGGACCACAGGGCATATTAAATTGATTTGTAACACAGTGCAGCACAGCAAGTCACTGCTATTCTGTACTGTGGACATGTGAAAGAGCAGGAATGCCTCACGTATGAATTAATGTATCACATAACTGTGAATAATTACCCTGTCACATATGTTTATCACCAGCTCTGCCAACTTTCACTCATCTATGCGTGATGAGTTGCTACAGTACAGGCTGTCCAATTAATCCTGGGACTGGTGGTCCAATCTACAACATGATAGACTTGGGCTACAAATCCCACAATACAAAAAAATACTGTGACTGGAGCTGCATGTCATGCATGGATACTGGAAACTGTGCAGATTTGTCAGTGTCAATGCCATCTCCCTTGCACCATATTGCAAGTGTGCTTGTCTTGGGGCTATGCAGACATAAGTGGAATGGAATGGAAAGGCATGTTTAATACTCTGCTTTGCTAGAGTGCTAACTTCTCATCCAAGAGGGTATTCAGTTGCTGAGTTTTTGGTGACTCACAAAGTGCGATCACCTGAAAAGCCATGTGTACAGTCGATTGAACTAAATAATTTTGCACCCAGTTGTCCTGGTGTTCTGGATGAGGTTGTTGCAGGTGTTGGCTGTCATGTAAAAGACCACCCTATACTCTGGCTTGCTCATACAGAGTTTAGGGATGGGAGTTAATGCAAGTGCTGAACAGCAGAGGTCCATGATTTTTATGGGAACATAGATGGTGTATGAGCTAGGTGGGGCCCAGGTAGTGTAGTGCCTTGTTGGTGTGGTGGAGGAGATTGAACTGGCATTGCCTCTCAATGGAGACACATAATTGTACATCCAGGAGGCAAAGGGTGATGCGTGTGCCACAAGGTAGGGTGAGTAAAGTCAGGCACTGCTGTGTATGATAGTGTTGCAGCTGTGCAGAGATGCTGTGGTAGAGGGAATCTGTGTACTACAGTCTACATGTGATTAAGGTCTGGGGGATGGTGTCACAGGTGGCAGGAGGGAAAAAGAAGAAGAGAAGTCTCACTATGCAACATATGTAAAATCAGATGGATGTGAAACAAGACTTTGGGGGTCATTCTGACCTTGGCGGTCCATGACCGCCATGGCGGAAGGCGGCGGTAGCACCGCCAACAGGCTGGCGGTGCTTCCTGGGTGATTCTTACCGCGGCGGTAAAGCCGCGGTCAGAAAAGGGGAGCCGGCGGTTTCCCGCCGGTTTCCCGCTGGCCCAGGGAATCCGCCATGGCGGCGCTGCTTGCAGCACCGCCATGGGGATTCCGAGCGCCTTCCCGCCAGCCTGTTTCTGGCGGTGTCCACCGCCGGAACCAGGATGGCGGGAATGGCTGCCGTGGGGCCCCTGGGGGCCTCTGCACTGCCCATGCCACTGGCATGGGCAGTGCAGGGGCCCCCTAACAGGGCCCCACAAAGATTTTCACTGTCTGCTGTGCAGACAGTGAAAATCGTGACAGGTGCCACTGCACCCGTCGCACCCCTTCAACTCCGCCGGCTCCATTCCGAGCCGGCTTCATTGTTGAAGGGGCTGTCCCGCTGGGCCGGCCGGCGGTCTTCTGGCGGTCGCCCGCCGGCCCAGCGGGAAAGCCGGAATGGCCGCCGCGGTCTTTCGGCGGGAACCACTTGGCGGGCTGCGACCGCCGACCGCCGCGGTCAGAATGACCGCTTTTGTGAATTCTAAGGGTGATGTAGGTGTCCAGGATGAAAGTCAGGTGTCTAGGATAGTTGGAGCCTGGGGATGTTGGGCCTAATTGTGTGGGCAAGCACAGTAGGTACATGTTGCAGATTATCCTCACTAACATCTACTGAGGTTTGGTATGACTTGTTACTCTCACATACCGGAATGCCTGCTAGACAACAGCATAATGTAACAAATGTTCGTGGTGTTTCTGTCTTCTAAGAGTCATTGTATGATATGTGTGTCATCAGTGTGTGAGATCGAGTACAGTGTCTGGGTCTGAGTGATGATTGCCTGAGGAGTCATGCACAAATACAGCTGAGTGTGGTTGAGTAAAGAGATTAGTGGAACTCTGCAGACGAGTATCCTGGATCCAGAAGAAAATGGAATAAGCTTGAGATGTTGCATAGTTTCAATCTGGATGTTGACAATCCCATTGAGCGATGGGGGTCAGTGGCTACTGTTCTGTACTCTGGAGATGAATGCGTGTATTAGGAATCTGCTCAATATAAAAATAAAATTTAATTTATATAGATATATACATTGTTGAAAAATGGGTTATTGGTAAGGGCAGGTAAGTACCTATACTTAGCAATAGGCCACTAACCTCCACTTAGGTCCAGTTAGGTCTCAATAAATTAAACCCAGCTCAACTCTTTGTAGCTTGGGAACGAGCGACAAGGCTTAACTTACGAGACAAACCGTAAAGCATTAAAATATCAGAAAACCTTGACCGGGGCAAAGTCCAAGTTTAAAGCCGTGGGGGCCCTCGGTGGAGATTTTTACCTTCGGACTTAGATGATTTTTCGGGACAAAAATCTCTTGACCGGGGCAAACCTGAATCTTGATCCAACGTCTTTGAAGTCCTCTTCGGATACACTGCCTGGGAGGTCCCAGTCAACTTCCTACATTCGGACTTTTTCAGAGATTTTCTTCACCGAGACGAACCTACAAGTCAGGCCGGCCACGGCTGAGGCAAGCCAGCTGGAGTTGCCGTGGCAGGTCGGTCCTTTTATGGAGCTTTTTTCAAAAAGTTCTCCAAACTTCTGGATCTTCTTCCAGATGTTCTTTTAAGGTTCTTTTGAGGTCCACGGCTCACCCCAAGGTTCAAGAAGCTCTCAGATGATCCTTGAGGGTGCAGACTACAACTCCCAGAATGCACCTGGTGTGAACTCCAATTTGGCCACTGGACAGTGGGCAGCTTGTCAGTTTCTTCAGAAGTTGGTGCAGGGGACTCTGGTTAGCAATAATTTTTCACTTGTGGTAAACAGGGAGTCCCTCCTTAAACCAGTTGAAGCCAGGCAAAGTCCTTCTTGTGGGGAAGCCCAAGTGTGCAGCTGGTGTATTCCTCCAGAGTGCAGTGTCCAGGTGCAGTTCAGGAGTCCAGCAGGACATTCCTTCTTCTTCTGTAGTTCTTCCTTGTACGGATCTGAAGTGTGGGTGCAGTCCTAAACACACCACTCTCCTGCCCTCTCTTAATCTAATTAAGGGGGCACCTAATTGTCTCAGTTTGCAAGATGTGAGGGAGGTGCTGGGTTCCTCCAAATGTTCTCCCTGTAGACCAGTTAGGCAGCCCTCCCCCTTCCTACTTCCCCATCTGCTGAGGGAAGATCTCCTCCCCTAGGCACATCTCTTTGTGTTGAGCCCAGGCCACTTCACATCTCATCAAGGCAGCCTGGCCAGGCTGCCAGAGGCTGGATAATCAGAGCAAAGCAGCAAAACACTACAGGGCTGGAGGTGGCATCTTTTTAGGTAAAGTTTAAAACTCTTTACCTGAACAAGTTATATTAAATCCAACAATTGTAAGTTGTGGGGTTTCTTATAACAATTAACTTGATACCAAACTTGATGTATCTGTCACTTAAGGGGACTTTATGAACTAAAATAAAGTCTTTCCATTCTAGCCTATGGAGGCCATTCCCTTCAATGTGGGAAAAACAAATTTGTCTGTTTTACCTCGCCAGGGCTTATAAAGCTATTTTATTAAGGTCCCTGCTTATAGTTACATGGCACCCAATCCTAGGGGCACATAGGGCACACCTTAGGGGTGACTTATATGTACAAATAAAGAAGTTTAAGACTTTGGAAGTACTTTTAATTCTAAAGTTGAATTTGCATGTAACTTCAATTTAAAAGCAGCCAGCAAGGCAGGCCTGCCTTTAAAATGACACAGGGCACCTCAGCACTGCACTGCACCTATGGGTACAATACCTTTGCTGGGGTCCCTAAGCCTACATGCCCTACCACATACTAGGGACTTATAGGTAGGTTGATATTGCCAATTATAATTTTCCTACTTTGCATTTCCACTTTACACAGAGCACTGGCCTGGGACTGGTAAGCAGAATCCAGGGCACAGCCAAGAGTTAGTAACCACCAGTATCTGTCCAAAACGTTTGGGGGTGACAAGGGCAAAAAGGAGGACTTTCCTACATACATGTCTTTACCCATTCCTGCAGTGTCACAATATTGCTCACCATGTAGAGTTACCAGGATGTGTGACACATATGATCCCATGCCACAAAATGTGTTACAATTGTATGCAGGATAGAACACTAAAGCAGCCAGAATTTTTGTGGTTTACTGGATGCAAGGCAGAGTGCAGGATAATTTAGGAAACATAACACAATGACATGCCTTGGACACTGCTGTGGTATTAACTAATGGGTGGAGGGAATGCTGGCACCCTGGTGACATGGTGCAATAGTCTCAGAAGTGGGTGAAGAACCTAATGTAACCAGTGTAGGCGCTAACCATAAAAATTATCTTTGGTTTTATGAATTGTCCAGTATCTGCACTCACTCTTTCATGTAAGCCAGCAAAATGCCAAGCTGCATTGCTTTGTGTGTCATTAAACTAATGGTAACCTTTGTTCATACACAGGTAGTCTGAACAATGTTAAGGCTCTGTCATGTGCAAGGCAACAATAGTCCAACATGGCCTAAACTACTTCTTGCAACATGTGCTGTATATCCATGTATATTTGAAAAATGAAAAAAACTGAATGAATGTCAGTAAAAACACTTATGTCTACATATATAATGGATCAATATTGACATATTCCTATCTCTTTCCAGGGGAACAAACAACACCTCCTGTAGAGCAGCCTGTCCTTAATGACCAAACTGTTGACACCATCCTTCCCTGCATGGAGGAGGATAACACCTCCAGACAACTCCTAGACTTTATTGAATAACCTCCTCTGATCTTGCCAAGTGAGAAGGACATTGCTGGGTCCTTAGAGGAACCACCATTCACAGGACAGTCCCCGTCTAGCTGTGCTGTCCCAGCTGAGGACTCCAAGGGCCCCCAACTTGACTTTCAATGGCAAGTAGTTGGAGTCCAGCAGTGAATGGCTAATGAGGTGCATGCCGGGATGGAGACCATAGCGGAATCCCTAGAAGGGTTCTGTAGGTGACTGAGTCTAATAAGGGTATGGCTGAGGTTATTACAGACACCTACACCTGGCTCCAATTGATTGATGATTTCCTATGTGACATTGCTGGTGTCATGATGCAGAGGGATCCACATCAGCCCTCTGTTTCTGACACCAGTAAAGTTGCCTCGCAGCTGAGGGCCATCCGTGGCATCATGGAATCCAGGGAGCACAAATTGGACTTCTGCATAACAACAATAGATGACTTCAATACCCATGTTGTCACTTTGTTAGCAATCCATTAGACACTTCTCAGGGATTCCCAGGCTGTCTTACTGGCACAGATAAATGCCCATAAGGACAGGAGAGCCACATCTTTGGCCCATGATGTGTGTGTGTCTCAGATGTCTTCCATACAAACTCATGGTGTGCAGAGGAGGCGTAACATCCATCAGAGGAGGAAGATATGCACTTCACCAGTTTTCACCAGTGATCTGTCAGCGCATCCAGGCCAGTCTCATAGTTGTCCTGTGTTTGACATCACACCACCATCTTTGTCACCTAGTACTGTACACTTTGTTTAGGCACCTGTTGATTTTAACCAATTTTGGGCTTTGAAACACTCATCGCTTCCTTAATATGTACCTGCTCACTGAAATTCTCCCCTTACCTCCACATATCACATGATATGTCTCCAAAATGGACTCTGTCTGGTTATCTATGCATTCTATAAATTGGTGTTGGTTAAAATAAGAAAATGGGACTCCTGGCAAAGATTGTGAAAGACAATCAATTTTCAATAAAATAACGATCCTACACAAAATGGTATAAAACCTCTAATTGAATTGCATTTCTTTTTTTTTGCTGAAAGGACTACAAATACCATGGCAAAAGAGAACATTTATATCCCACTTGTTTGTATCACAAGAAGAAGGAGCACAACTCAAATTCACATGCTTTATTTGGGTATGCACCTACAGCAGTTATAACCACTGCTATGGTCGAATGAGCAAGGTGTTCTCTACCAAGGGAGTCTCAGTGAGTAACATCAAACAGCAGTCAATTGACTGACACTCAGTGAGAGCTTGGTCTTAATCACATTAATACTTACCACCTAAAAAAGAAAAATGTGAGCCCACAACACTGTTCCACTCAGTGAGCGTGTCAACTTCATCATCCTAAAATCATAAGATCAATGGACATACTGAAGATATAGACTCTCCTGTAAATACATCTACATTGCTGTACCAAAAATAGGCAGATACTCATACCAGTATTCATCATGAATTAGCATCATACCTACATGGTGGAGCAAGAAAATTTAAATACCTGGATTGTTAGGAAAAAAGAAATGCAAGGTTGCATGTTGGGGGCCTGTGCCAACTGATAATCAATAAAAAACTGCTACGCTGTGAAAATGCAATTAAATGTGTATCTTTGCCCCTGAGAGGCCTACTATATGTCAAATACGAGTGTAGCCACATATTACATCTCTGTTACATTGTACATACATTTATCCTATAAATGTCAGACCACAGATTTAGAAACAGCCTAACACCTCCTCAGGGGAAAACTGAATGGGAGATATATGGGCATTAAACTTAAAAAATTACTTCATCACAGTGAGTTACATAATGTGCCACACTTAGCAATTAAGCAATGGCAATGGTAATGGACAATATTCTGCCAGCTGTGACTACATACACAAATATTAACCTGTGAACAGCAATGATGCCTTAGGAAAATGTTTCAAGTGTGTGTGCTGTAGGCACTGATGTGTATGCCAGCGCCGCTAGGGAGTAGCAATTTGTATTGAAAAACATTCTTACATATACAATGCCCTAACACTTTCACACAGGGTGCAAGAGTAGAAGGCTACCTTTGTTGTGTTGTGTGTGAAATCTCAAACTGTGTCCAACTTACAGTGCCCAAAGTATGGAAAATGTTGCAGAACTTTTCCAAATCGGAATTAGACTAACAGTTGTCCCTAGGCCTTTGACTAAGCTACACATACCTTCTTAGACAGTAAGGCGGTCATTAAAACATTGGCGGTAAAAGCCGCGTACCACCGTGCAGAAGACAGCCAATACACCGCCGCGGAATTCCGCCACAGGTATTATGACCCACAGCTCGGAATCCGCCAATATTCAGACACCCACACAAGTCCGCCACACCAAAGGTCAGTGATAAACTGGCGAAAACAAAACCTCCATCGTCACGCCAACAGAAATACGCCCACACTATCACGACACACGAATCCACGCGGCGGTCTTTCAACCGCGGTATTCCATTGGCGGTACACACCGCTGCGCTCAAAATGCACACACATATACAAAACACCACCACATTGAACAATTCCAAATACACACACCTGATACACATACACACACCACTCCCACACACCCAGTACAATATAAAACACACACCAACATCACCCACAAACCCTTACGACCACAAATTACGAACGAAAGCCAGAGAGAGACACCACCATCAACAACACTAGCATCCACAGGCACACAACACCATCACCCACATAACTTCCACGCACTGCACACTACACACCACTACATATCAGCACACTAATCACCCCACACACCACCCCACACATCACTTACACCACCCCATGGCACGGCAAAGAAACCCCAGGTTCTCGGAGGAGGAGCTCAGGGTCATGGCGGAGGAAATCGTCCGGGTAGAGTCACAGCTATTCGGATCACAGGTGCAGCACACCTCAATTGCAAGGAAGATGGAGCTATGGTGAAGAATAGTGGACAGGGTCAACGCAGTGGGACAGCACCCAAGAAATCGGGAGGACATCAGGAAGAGGTGGAACGACCTACGGGGGAAGGTGCGTTCTGTGGTCTCCAGACACCACCTGGCGGTTACGCGGACTGGCGGCGGACCCCTACCTCCTCCCCCACAACTAACAACATGGGAGGAGCAGGTCTTGGCGATTCTGCATCCTGAGGGCCTCACAGGAGTAGGTGGAGGAATGGACTCTGGTAAGTCAAATCTTAACTATTACATCCCCTACCCTACCTGCATGCCACCACATACCCCCACCCTCACCCCCATCACTCTAACTCCTCACAAATGTCCCAATATCACAAACCACACATCCTAACCCCAAGCCCTGCATGCAACAACAAAGCATGGACACCCAACCCTAAAGCATGCCCACTGCACATACCCATACACCCCCCTAAACCATCATCACACAAGGTCCCACACAGGAATGCTAGCACTGGGGTACACACACAGATGCAATAATCATGCTTTTATACCCCTGCAGGACCCCTACCCAATGTCACCGGACAGGAGGGTCCGCACATGTCCACACCACCAACTGAAGAGACCCACAGTGATGACAGCACCTCTGTCCAACTGGATCTAGATGACCAGCCCGGCCCATCGGGGACCTCGGGACAGTTGGTTCCCCACACCCAATCACAGGCCACTACAGAGCTTCCCCCCTCTGGAAACACCAGCACAGCACCCACCCAGCGGGCCCATACCTCCGTCCCCAGGACACGTCAATCAGCTGTGTGTCCACCACTACAGGGAACCCAGGCTAACCCACTACCCCAACAACAACAGGGACCTGGGGGCAGTGGTAGTGGGCACACGGTCCAGGGGACAGAGGCCCAGGAACACAGGGGAACTGGGAGGGCTGGTGTGCGACAGGGAGCGGACAGGCCCAGGGAACCCACTATCCACGAGGCCCTCTCCTCCATCATGGGAGCCTACCACCACTCCCAGGAGATGATGGCAACGGTACTGGCTAAGTTTCAGGAGACCCAGCGCCTGCAGGAGGAATTGTACATGGGCTTCAGGGAGGAACTCAGAACCATCAATTCCACCCTGGGCACCATCATAGGGGTGCTGAAGGAAGTACTCAACACCAGGAGGGACACTGTGGCACTACAAGGGGCCCCTGACACTAGCCTGGACGATGAACTGCCCACCACCTCCGCCGGTGCTAGTGGACAGGAGGCACCGCCACAGGACCACCACACCAGCACCCCACCCCCTGCAGAGGGAAAACCACCCCACAAACGGTCCCTGAGATCCAGGACAAAGACAGAGAAGGATGCCAAGACCCCCGCCAAGAATTGAGACCACCCTGATTGTTATCCTACTGTCCCACTTTGTCACCCTGTCCATCCTTAAACTGCCCTAGCTCCACTTCCTATGCCCATCTGGGCAATCCACCTGTGAGACTAATAGACTGGACTCTGCCATGGACATTCCTCCGCCATCACCCCTCCCCATTTTACAACCCTCTCCAATATTGAGCACTTAAATAAACACCTTAAAGCACAAAACAATCTGGAGTCTGTCTGTGATTTCGGAATACTGTAGTAGCAATAACTGTGGCAAAAAGCTTTTTCATTGGTAATGTCAACATACCTATGTCACACAGCTCTAGTCCATGAGAAATCAAAGCAGATGTCACACAGTGGGACCCACATCTGTGAAATCGTAAGGGAAAGTGACAACTCAGTGACCATACACTGGATGAAAACGACAGACAGTAGAGAGGTAGTAGTGTTTAAGTACATGTAGTAGGCAGGTTTGTATTCTTACCTGTGTGTCACTGGAAATATTGCTGGATCACTGAGTCCCTGTTGTCCATGCATTCTTCCTCTGCTTCTTCGTCTTCACTGTCCACAGGCTCATGGGCCTCATTGTAGGGTTCCTCTGCCCTTGTCCTGGGATTCCTCACTGGGGTCAGTAGCCATGACAGGTTGGGGTAACCAGAGTCACCTCCAAATGGCATGGGACAACTGTTAGACACACACTAACCTGGAGGGATATCCCCAGACCCAGACAACCATTCCCACTGACTAGATTTCAGGTGCTCACCTAATAGCCACACACAGGGCCTCTGGAGTTGACCCATCACATAAGGGATGCTGCTATTCCGCAGGATGTAAGCGTCATGCACTGAGCCAGGGAACATGGCATTCACATGGGAGATGAACTGGTCTGCCAAACATACCATCTGTACATTCATCGAATGATACCTCTTCCGGTTTCTGTACACCTGTTAACACCTGTGGGGGGGTACCAAAGCCACATGTGGACCATCAATGGCACCTATGATGTTGGGGATATGTCCCAGGGCATAGAAATCACCTTTCACCGTAGGCAAATCCTCCACCTGAGGGAAAACGATGTAGCTCTGCATGTGTTTCAGGAGGGCAGACAACACTCTGGACAACACGTTGGAACACATAGGCTGGGACATCCCTGATGCTATGGCCACTGTTGTTTGAAATTACCCACTTGCAAGGAAATGGAGCACTGACAGGACCTGCACTTGAGGGGGGATTCCTGTGGGATGGCGGATAGCTGACATCAGGTCTGGCTCCAACTGGGTACACAGTTCCTGGATTGTGGCACGGTCAAGCCTGTATGTGATTATCACAGGTCTTTCCTCCATTGTCGACAGGTCCACCAAAGGTCGGTACACCGGAGGATGCCGCCATCTCCTCACATGTCCCAGCAGACGGTGCCTATGAAGGACAACAGCGAGCACATAGTCAAACAACTCAGAGGTAAGTACCCACAGCTTACACAGAACGCCATTCATAATCGAAAAAATTTCCTGTAGGTGTGTTGAGAGTAGGCCTAGGTATGTGTGACGCAGTTGAAAATGAAGGCATGTGGGCCCCTGAAATGGCGGCTGCCTGACCTCTAAAGTGGGACAATGGGATGTGAGGTAACTGAGCTGGCATTGTACACCGTCGCGGTAGGCGGTCGAAGACCGCGGCACAATGCTGCATTGGTTAACATTGGACCCTATGGGTCCCAGGAGTCAATGACGATGTACGCCGGCAGTGACGGTACGCACCGCCGCGGACCTGACTGCCATTTTCTATCTGTACAATCACTCGATACCTGATCTTCGACAGGAGAGGACCTACACTGCAAGTGCTGCTGTGACCTCGGTCTGGAAGAGACAATGGCTCGAGTGTCTGGGGAAAGGGCCCCTGCCTTCACATCGGAGGAGTTGGAGAAACTCGTGGACGGGGTACTCCCCCAGTACACGCTACTCTACGGTCCTCCAGACAAACAGGTAAGTACACTGGGGGAATGCTGTATGGGCTATGCCTGTGTGGAGAGGGGTGGATGTAAGAGGGAAGGGGACGAGTGCGGCGTGCATGAAACGACAGTGAGTGCATGTGCCACATGGCAAGGGTAGGGATGGGGGCAAATCACTTTGACGGTGCAGTTGGTAATAACTTTCTCTTCCCCGTGTACAAATCATGTAGGTCAGCGCCCACCAGAAAAAACATATTTGGGGTGCCATCGCCAAGGACGTCCGGACCCTGGGGGTCTACCACAGACGGAGCACCCACTGCCGGAAAAGATGGGAGGACATTCGCTGCTGGAGCAACAAGACAGCGGAGGCTCAGCTGGGGATGGCCTCCCAACGTGAGAGGGGAGCCCATCGCACAATGACCCCCCTGATGTTCAGGATCCTGGCGGTGGTGTACCCAGAGTTGGATGGGTGCTTGAGGGCATCACAGCAGCCACAAGGGGGTGAGTACACTCGCATTCTGCTGATCTTGCGTGCAGGAGAGGTGTCTGGGTGGGGGAGGTGGGCTGTGGGTTTCCCTAGGCCATGGCGAGTTCCGTAGGCAAGGTCCCTCCGTAAGGCAGGCCATGTGGCACCCCACCCCACACCTGTAGAGTGCCAAGTACACCTAGTCATGCCCCTGTGTCATCCATGTGTGGAGATGTCGTCCATAGCCTTGTAGGCCATTTCCCAGGAATTGAACAGTGGAGCCCAAGAGCGCGGCGTAGTGCAGGGGGCTTATGTGTCTGTCGTGTCCGCCAACGGTAGCGGTAATGCATGCACTCAACATGTCTTTCCTCTGTCGTCGTCCCCCTTTTTGTGGTCTCCCTGTTCTTGTGTGCATTAGCATCATCATGCGGACGAGCAGTGGCACCGGAGCACGAGGCGGCTGCCTCCCGCATGGCCATGGAGGGCCACACTACGGAATCGGACTTCTTCAGTGGGAGGGAGGGTGAGGGGAGCTCCACGGTGGGGACAGGAGCTGCACCAGTGACACGGACTCGTCTTCTGATGGGAGCTCCCTTGTGGTGGTGGCAACATCTGTGCCACCCCCATCTACAGGTACAGCCGCCACCCCTTCCAGCACCGTCCTCCCAACAGCCCCTCAGCCTTCACCCCGTGCCCGCTCACCCGGGAGGGTGGGCATCACCTTCGCCCCAGCACCTGAGGCCCTGCCCAAGTCACCCCTGCTGCCCTCAGTGAGGAGGCCATTGACCTCCTCAGGTCCCTCACTGTTGGGCAGTCTACCATTTTGAATGCCATCCAGGGTGTAGAAAGGCAGTTGCAACAAACAAATGCATTCCTGGAGGGCAATAATTCTGGTCAGGTGGCCCTTCAGCGAGCTTTTCAGACTCTGGCCTCAGCACTGATGGCAGCCATTGTCCCTGTGTCTAGCCTCCCCCCTCCAACTTCCTCCACCCGACCCAATCTCCTGTACCTCAGCCTATCCCAAGCACACCTACAGACCAGCATGCACACACGTCAACACACAAGGGAAGCTCAGGCAAACATAAACACCGCACATCCTACAGGCACTCACGCAAGCATCACACACATGCAGACATAGCAACATCCACTGCATCCACTGTGTCCCCCTCCTCCTCATCTCCCTCCTCCCTCCCTGTCTCGTCTACACTCACACCTGCATGCACTACCTCTACAGCCACTACGTCCCTCTCCAGCACACCCACCACCACACCTCACACACGTGCAGTCACCACCCCCACTATTATTCACACATCCCCTATTTCCTCTCCCAGTGTGTCTGTGACACCCCCTCCCAAGATACACAAACGCAGGCACACACCCACCCAACAGCCATCCACCTCACGACAGCCTCCAGTGCATGCACCTTCACCCAAAGTCACCAAACGAACACCTCCTACAACAACAACCTCTTCCTCCACTCCCAAACCCCCTCCAGCTACCCGTCCCAGTGTGTCCCAAAAACTTTTCCTGTCCAACCTTGACCTCTTTCCCACACCTCCCCCACCCCATCCGTCTCATAGGTCCCGAACTAGCACCTCAGCCACAGTCACCGGAATATGGAGTCCACCGGTCACCAGGGCAGCCAGTGTGGCACGGAGCCACAGCACAGACAGTCCCCCACCTGTGAAGCATCAGAAGTTGGCCAGTGCCCGGCGGGAGATGGGAAAAAATCCAGCCACCAAAGCTGCTCCCAGGGGTACAGGTGGGAGTGTGGAGTCAGCTGCAACACCTTCCAATGTGGGGAAGGGGCACAAGAAGGTCAGCAAGTCTGGGAAGAGCAGCACGGCGGAGAAGACCGCCATCAACCCAGCTGCCCAGGAAGCCACCGCCAGTACCAGCCCAGCCCGCCCAGGAGGCCCCGCCAACACCAGCCCAGCTGCCCAGGAGGCCATTGCCAGCACCAGCCCAGCTGCACAGGAGGCCACCGCCAGCACAAGCCCCGCAGGGCCATGAAGGACCACCAGCACAAGCCCCACTAGGCCATGAAGGGCAGCCAGCAAAAGCCCCACTGGGCCGTGAAGGGCCGCCAGCAAGAGCCCCGCTGGGCCATGAAGGACCGCCAGCAAAAGCCCCGCTGGGCCATGAAGGACCACCAGCAAAAGCCCCGCTGGGCCATGAAGGTCCGCCAGCATCTGAGTCACTGAAATGGAGACCGCCGTCTCAAGCACCGCTGAACAGGGCACCGCCGTCTCAAGCACCGCTGAACAGGGCACCGCCGTCTCAAGCATCGCTGAACAAGGCACCGCCGTCTCAAGCACCGCTGAACAGGGTACCGCCGCCTCAAGCACAGCTGAACAGGGCACTGCTGCCTCAAGCACTGCTGAACAGGGCACCGCCGTCTCAAGCACCGCTGAACAGGGCACCGCCGTCTCAAGAACCGCTGAACAGGGCACCGCCGTGTCATGCACCGCTGGCCCATGAGCGCCAAGGGCACTGACGCTACTGAGTCCGTCACGGGCAGATTGAAGCACTCTGGGCACCATGCCCCCTCCAGAACCAGTGGAGAGATCCATCAACTACCTCTGTCCTTAGCAGGATGAAGCACTCTGGGCACCATGCCCCTTCCAGAACCAGTGGAGAGATCCATCCACTACCTCTGTCCTTAGCAGGATGAAGCACTCTGGGCACTATGCCCCCTCCAGAACCAGTGGAGAGATCCATTGTAGGAAAGTACCATCTTGCCTGGCATGTTACCCCCATTTTTCACTGTATATATGTTGTTTTAGTTGTATGTGTCACTGGGACCCTGGTAACCCAGGGCCCCAGTGCTCATAAGTGTGCCTGTATGTGTTACCTGTGTAGTGACTAACTGTCTCACTGAGGCTCTGCTAATCAGAACCTCAGTGGTTATGCTCTCTCATTTCTTTCCAAATTGTCACTGACAGGCTAGTGACCATTTTTACCAATTTACATTGGCTTACTGGAACACCCTTATAATCCCCTAGTATATGGTACTGAGGTACCCAGGGTATTGGGGTTCCAGGAGATCCCTATGGGCTGCAGCATTTCTTTTGCCACCCATAGGGAGCTCTGACAATTCTTACACAGGCCTGCCACTGCAGCCTGAGTGAAATAACGTCCAGGTTATTTCACAGCCATTTTACACTGCACTTAAGTAACTTATAAGTCACCTATATGTCTAACCTTTACCTGGTAAAGGTTAGGTGCAAAGTTACTTAGTGTAAGGGCACCCTGGCACTAGCCAAGGTGCCCCCACATTGTTCAGAGCCAATTCACTGAACTTTGTGAGTGCGGGGACACCATTACACGCGTGCACTACATATAGGTCACTACCTATATGTAGCTTCACCATGGTAACTCCGAATATGGCCATGTAACATGTCTATGATCATGGAATTGCCCCCTCTATGCCATCCTGGCATTGTTGGTACAATTCCATAATCCCAGTGGTCTGTAGCACAGACCCTGGTACTGCCAGACTGCCCTTCCTGGGGTTTCTCTGCAGCTGCTGCTGCTGCCAACCCCTCAGACAGGCATCTGCCCTCCTGGGGTCCAGCCAGGCCTGGCCCAGGATGGCAGAACAAAGAACTTCCTCTGAGAGAGGGTGTGACACCCTCTCCCTTTGGAAAATGGTGTGAAGGCAGGGGAGGAGTAGCCTCCCCCAGCCTCTGGAAATGCTTTGTTGGGCACAGAGGTGCCCAATTCTGCATAAGCCAGTCTACACCGGTTCAGGGACCCCTTAGCCCCTGCTCTGGCGCGAAACTGGACAAAGGAAAGGGGAGTGACCACTCCCCTGACCTGCACCTCCCCTGGGAGGTGTCCAGAGCTCCTCCAGTGTGCTCCAGACCTCTGCCATCTTGGAAACAGAGGTGCTGCTGGCACACTGGACTGCTCTGAGTGGCCAGTGCCACCAGGTGACGTCAGAGACTCCTTGTGATAGGCTCCTTCAGGTGTTAGTAGCCTTTCCTCTCTCCTAGGTAGCCAAACCCTCTTTTCTGGCTATTTAGGGTCTCTGTCTCTGGGGAAACTTTAGATAACGAATGCATGAGCTCAGCCGAGTTCCTCTGCATCTCCCTCTTCACCTTCTGATAAGGAATCGACCGCTGACCGCGCTGGAAGCCTGCAAACCTGCAACATAGTAGCAAAGACGACTACTGCAACTCTGTAACGCTGATCCTGCCGCCTTCTCGACTGTTTTCCTGCTTGTGCATGCTGTGGGGGTAGCCTGCCTCCTCTCTGCACCAGAAGCTCCGAAGAAATCTCCCGTGGGTCGACGGAATCTTCCCCCTGCAACCGCAGGCGCCAAAAAGCTGCATCTCCGGTCCCTTGGGTCTCCTCTCAGCACGACGAGCGAGGTCCCTCGAATCCAGCGACACCGTCCAAGTGACCCCCACAGTCCAGTGACTCTTCAGCCCAAGTTTGGTGGAGGTAAGTCCTTGCCTCACCTCGCTGGGCTGCATTGCTGGGAACCGCGACTTTGCAAGCTTCTCCGGCCCCTGTGCACTTCCGGCGGAAATCCTCTGTGCACAGCCAAGCCTGGGTCCACGGCACTCTAACCTGCATTGCACGACTTTCTAAGTTGGTCTCCGGCGACGTGGGACTCCTTTGTGCAACTTCGGCGAGCACCATTTCACGCATCCTCGTAGTGCCTGTTTCTGGCACTTCTCCGGGTGCTACCTGCTTCAGTGAGGGCTCTTTGTCTTGCTCGACGTCCCCTCTCTCTGCAGGTCCAATTTGCGACCTCCTGGTCCCTCCTGGGCCCCAGCAGCGTCCAAAAACGCCAAACGCACGATTTGCGTGTAGCAAGGCTTGTTGGCGTCCATCCGGCGGGAAAACACTTCTGCACGACTCTCCAAGGCGTGGGGGATCCATCCTCCAAAGGGGAAGTCTATAGCCCTTGTCGTTCCTGCAGTATTCACAGTTCTTCAGCCTAGTAAGAGCTTCTTTGCACCAACCGCTGGCATTTCTTGGGCATCTGCCCATCTCCGAGCTGCTTGTGACTTTTGGACTTGGTCCCCTTGTTCCACAGGTACCTTCAGACAGGAATCCATCGTTGTTGCATTGCTGATTTGTGTTTTCCTTGCATTATTCCTCTAACACGACTATTTTGTCCTTAGGGGAACTTTAGTGCACTTTGCACTCACTTTTCAGGGTCTTGGGGAGGGTTATTTTTCTAACTCTCACTATTTTCTAATAGTCCCAGCGACCCTCTACAAGGTCACATAGGTTTGGGGTCCATTCGTGGTTCGCATTCCACTTCTGGAGTATATGGTTTGTGTTGCCCCTATCCCTATGTTTCCCCATTGCATCCTATTGTAACTATACATTGTTTGCACTGTTTTCTAAGACTATACTGCATATTTTTGCTATTGTGTATATATATCTTGTGTATATTTCCTATCCTCTCACTGAGGGTACACTCTAAGATACTTTGGCATATTGTCATAAAAATAAAGTACCTTTATTTTTAGTATAACTGTGTATTGTGTTTTCTTATGATATTGTGCATATGACACTAAGTGGTACTGTAGTAGCTTCACACGTCTCCTAGTTCAGCCTGAGCTGCTTTGCTAAGCTACCATTATCTATCAGCCTAAGCTGCTAGACACCCTATACACTAATAAGGGATAACTGGGCCTGGTGCAAGGTGCAAGTACCCCTTGGTACCCACTACAAGCCAGTCCAGCCTCCTACATTGGTTGTGCAGTGGTGGGATAAGTGCTTTGAGACTACTTACCACTCTTGTCATTGTACTTTTCATAAGAGAAAAATATACAAAACAAGGTCAGTGTATATACACATAGCCAAAAAGTTTTGCATTTCCTCTTTTCACTCTTTTCTAAGTGCTGAAAAGTACTTCTAAACTTTCAAAAAGTTCTTAAAAGTTTAAAAAGTTTTTTCTGTCTTTCCAAAAAGTTCTGAAAACTTTTTTCTCTTTGTCTATCACTTTAACTCTCTCTAAAAATGTCTGGCACAGGCCAAAAAGTTGAACTGTCCAAACTTGCATATGATCACCTTAGCTGGAAAGGAGCAAGGAGTCTCTGCATAGAGAGAGGTTTGAGTGTAGGGAAGAATCCTTCTTTAGAACTGTTAATTAATATGCTTAGAGTACAGGATAAGGCCATAAGTGCCCAATCTGTAGAAAAAGTAGCTAATGGTTCTCAATCTGATCCAGGGACTCCCCCAGGAAAAGGTTCAGGAAAGAAACTTCTCAGCCTGCCCATTACTAGACAGTCTAGCATAGTTGGTACAGAGGTTGAATCACATCATACTGATGATGTGCTCTCACATTATACTGGTAGCCAAGCTGTTAGGGTGCCCTCTGTAAGGGACAGGTCTCCTTCTGTTCATTCCCATCATACCTCTGTATCTAGAAATGTCCCTCCCACCCACCCTGATGACAGATTGTTGGAAAGGGAGCTCAATAGATTGAGAGTGGAGCAAACCAGACTGAAGCTCAAGAAGCAACAGCTGGATTTGGATAGACAGTCTTTAGAAATAGAGAGGGAAAGACAGAAAATGGGTTTAGATACCCATGGTGGCAGCAGCAGTATTCCCCATAGTCATCCTGCAAAAGAGCATGATTCCAGGAATCTGCATAAGATAGTTCCCCCTTACAAGGAGGGGGATGACATTAACAAGTGGTTTGCTGCACTTGAGAGGGCCTGTGCTGTACAGGATGTCCCTCAAAGACAGTGGGCTGCTATCCTATGGCTATCATTTACTGGAAAAGGTAGGGATAGGCTCCTTACTGTAAAAGAAAATGATGCTAACAATTTCCAAGTTCTTAAGAATGCACTCCTGGATGGTTATGGCTTAACCACTGAACAGTACAGGATAAAGTTCAGAGATACCAAAAAGGAGTCTTCACAAGACTGGGTTGATTTCATTGACCAGGCAGTGAAGGCCTTGGAGGGGTGGTTACATGGCAGTAAAGTTACTGATTATGACAGCCTGTATAACTTGATCCTGAGAGAGCATATTCTTAATAATTGTGTGTCTGATTTGTTGCACCAGTACTTGGTGGACTCTGATCTGACCTCTCCCCAAGAATTGGGAAAGAAGGCAGACAAATGGGTCAGAACAAGAGTGAACAGAAAAGTTCATACAGGGGGTGACAAAGATGGCAACAAAAAGAAGGATGGTAAGTCTTCTGACAAGGGTGGGGACAAATCTAAAAATGAGTCTTCATCAGGCCCACAAAAACACTCTGGTGGGGGTGGTGGGCCCAAATCCTCCTTTAATCAGAACAAGGAAAAGAAACCATGGTGCTATTTATGTAAGATAAAAGGCCATTGGACAACAGATCCCAGTTGTCCAAAGAAAGGCACCACAGCTCCTACCACTACAACCCCTACTGCTACACCTAGTGTCCCTACTAATAGCAGTGGTGGTGGGAGCAAACCTACTAATAGCCAATCCAAGGGAGTAGCTGGGCTCACTTTTGGTAATTTAGTTGGGGTTGGTCTGATTAGGGAGACCACAGAGGCTACTTTAGTCTCTGAAGGGGCTATTGACTTAGCCACTTTGGTTGCTTGCCCCCATAACTTGGAGAAGTACAAGCAACTAACCCTAATAAATGGTGTTGAGGTCCAGGCCTACAGGGACACAGGTGCCAGTGTCACAATGGTGATTGAGAAACTGGTGCACCCTGAACAACACATACTTGGACACCAGTACCAAGTAACTGATGCTCACAACATAACACAAAGCCACCCCATGGCTGTTGTAAATCTCAACTGGGGGGGGGTATCTGGTCCAAAGAAAGTTGTGGTAGCTTCAGATTTACCTGTAGACTGTCTATTAGGGAACGATTTGGAGACATCAGCTTGGTCAGATGTGGAGTTGGAGGCCCATGCAGCAATGCTGGGCATCCCAGGGCATATTTTTGCTTTGACAAGGGCTCAGGCCAAAAAGCAAAAAGGACAGGGAAGCTTGGATCCTGGAACAATGGACCAAGTGCTCCCTAAAGCTAGGGCTAGTAGAAGCAAACCACTTCCTACTATCCCTCCCTCTACAGTGGATTCTACTTCTGAGGAAGAAGAATTCCCTCCCTGTGCAGAACCTACACCAGAGGAGCTGGAAGCAGACACTGCTGAGCTTTTGGGTGAAGGGGGGCCTGCCAGAGAGGAGCTGAGTGTGGCACAGCAAACCTGTCCCACATTAGAGGGTCTCAGACAGCAAGCTGTCAAACAGGCTAATGGGGATGTCAGTGACTCACACAGAGTTTACTGGGAGGACAACCTCTTGTACACTGAGCATAGGGATCCTAAACCTGGAGCTGCCAGGAGATTAGTGATTCCTCAGGAGTACAGAAAGTTCCTCCTAACACTGGCACATGACATTCCCTTAGCTGGGCACCTGGGTCAAATGAAAACTTGGGACAGATTGGTACCATTGTTTCATTGGCCTAGGATGTCTGAGGACACAAAAGAATTTTGTAAGTCCTGTGAAACCTGTCAAGCCAGTGGCAAGACAGGTGGCACTCCAAAGGCACCCCTTATCCCACTGCCTGTGGTTGGGGTTCCCTTTGAAAGGGTAGGGGTTGACATAGTTGGCCCCCTTGACCCTCCTACTGCTTCAGGCAATAGGTTTATCTTAGTGGTAGTGGACCATGCCACAAGATATCCTGAAGCAATTCCTTTAAGGACCACTACAGCTCCTGCAGTGGCAAAGGCCCTCCTGGGAATATTTTCCAGGGTGGGATTCCCAAAGGAAGTAGTATCAGACAGGGGAAGCAATTTCATGTCTGCATACTTAAAGGCCATGTGGAAGGAGTGTGGTGTAACTTACAAGTTCACAACACCCTATCATCCACAAACAAATGGACTGGTGGAGAGATTTAATAAAACTCTCAAAGGCATGATTATGGGACTCCCTGAAAAACTCCGCAGGAGATGGGATATCCTTCTACCATGCCTCCTTTTTGCCTACAGGGAGGTACCCCAGAAAGGAGTGGGCTTCAGCCCCTTTGAACTTCTTTTTGGACACCCTGTTAGGGGTCCACTCACACTTGTAAAGGAGGGTTGGGAACAACCTTTAAAAGCTCCTAAGCAGGATATTGTGGATTATGTACTTGGCCTCAGATCAAGGATGGCTGAGTACATGAAAAAGGCCAGTAAAAACCTTCAGGCCAGCCAAGAGCTCCAGAAGCAATGGCATGATCAGAAGGCTGTTTTGGTTCAGTACCAACCAGGGCAGAAAGTGTGGGTCTTGGAGCCTGTGGCCCCAAGAGCACTCCAAGATAAATGGAGTGGACCCCACACAATTGTTGAAAAGAAGGGTGAAGTCACCTACTTGGTTGACTTAGGCACTGCCAGGAGTCCCCTTAGGGTGCTCCATGTCAACCGCCTGAAACCCTACTATGACAGGGCTGATCTCACCCTGCTCATGGCAACAGATGAGGGACAGGAAGAAGACAGTGATCCTCTACCTGATCTCTTCTCTTCCACAGAACAAGATGCTCTTGTGGAAGGGGTAGTTTTGGCTGATTGTCTTACTGCTGAGCAGAAAGATAATTGCATAAATCTCCTAGGACAATTTTCAGAACTCTTCTCCATTGTGCCAGGCACCACTTCTTGGTGTGAGCACACTATAGATACTGGAGACAGTTTACCTGTCAAAAGTAAGATCTATAGGCAGCCTGACCATGTCAGGGACTGCATAAAGCAAGAAGTTCAGAAGATGTTGGAACTAGGAGTGGTTGAGCACTCTGACAGTCCATGGGCTTCTCCTGTGGTACTGGTACCAAAACCCAATTCTAAAGATGGAAAGAAGGAAATGAGGTTTTGTGTAGACTATAGAGGTCTCAACTTGGTAACCAAAACAGATGCTCACCCTATACCCAGGGCAGATGAGCTAATAGATACACTGGCATCTGCCAAGTATCTAAGCACTTTTGATTTGACTGCAGGGTATTGGCAGATCAAAATGTCAGAAGATGCTAAACCTAAGACTGCATTTTCTACCATTGGAGGACATTACCAGTTTACTGTAATGCCTTTTGGTTTGAAAAATGCACCTGCCACTTTTCAGAGGTTGGTGAACACAGTCCTGCAAGGGCTGGAAGCTTTCAGCGCAGCATATTTGGATGATATAGCTGTCTTTAGCTCCAGCTGGGATGATCACCTGGTCCACCTTTGGAAAGTTTTGGAGGCCCTGCAAAAGGCAGGCCTCACTATCAAGGCTTCAAAGTGCCAGATAGGGCAGGGTAAGGTGGTTTATCTGGGACACCTTGTTGGTGGGGAACAGATTGCACCACTTCAGGGGAAAATCCAAACTATTATTGATTGGATTCCCCCTACCACTCAGACTCAGGTGAGAGCCTTCCTAGGCCTCACTGGGTATTACAGGAGGTTCATTAAGAACTATGGCTCCATTGCAGCCCCTCTTAATGACCTCACATCCAAGAAAATGCCTAAAAAGGTATTATGGACAGCAAACTGTCAGAAAGCTTTTGAGGAGCTGAAGCAGGCCATGTGCTCTGCACCTGTCCTGAAAAGCCCTTGTTACTCTAAAAAATTCTATGTCCAAACTGATGCATCTGAATTAGGAGTAGGGGCAGTCCTATCACAACTTAATTCTGAGGGCCAGGATCAACCTGTTGCTTTTATTAGTAGAAGGTTGACCCCTAGAGAAAAGCGTTGGTCTGCCATTGAGAGGGAGGCCTTTGCTGTGGTCTGGGCTCTGAAGAAGTTGAGGCCATACCTGTTTGGCACTCACTTCATTGTTCAGACAGACCACAAACCTCTACTTTGGCTAAAACAAATGAAAGGTGAAAATCCTAAATTGTTGAGGTGGTCCATATCCCTACAGGGAATGGACTATACAGTGGAACATAGACCTGGGAGTAGCCACTCCAATGCAGATGGACTCTCCAGATATTTCCACTTAGACAATGAAGACTCATCAGGTAATGGCTAGTCTTATTGTCCTTCGTTTGGGGGGGGGTTGTGTAGGAAAGTACCATCTTGCCTGGCATGTTACCCCCATTTTTCACTGTATATATGTTGTTTTAGTTGTATGTGTCACTGGGACCCTGGTAACCCAGGGCCCCAGTGCTCATAAGTGTGCCTGTATGTGTTACCTGTGTAGTGACTAACTGTCTCACTGAGGCTCTGCTAATCAGAACCTCAGTGGTTATGCTCTCTCATTTCTTTCCAAATTGTCACTGACAGGCTAGTGACCATTTTTACCAATTTACATTGGCTTACTGGAACACCCTTATAATCCCCTAGTATATGGTACTGAGGTACCCAGGGTATTGGGGTTCCAGGAGATCCCTATGGGCTGCAGCATTTCTTTTGCCACCCATAGGGAGCTCTGACAATTCTTACACAGGCCTGCCACTGCAGCCTGAGTGAAATAACGTCCACGTTATTTCACAGCCATTTTACACTGCACTTAAGTAACTTATAAGTCACCTATATGTCTAACCTTTACCTGGTAAAGGTTAGGTGCAAAGTTACTTAGTGTAAGGGCACCCTGGCACTAGCCAAGGTGCCCCCACATTGTTCAGAGCCAATTCACTGAACTTTGTGAGTGCGGGGACACCATTACACGCGTGCACTACATATAGGTCACTACCTATATGTAGCTTCACCATGGTAACTCCGAATATGGCCATGTAACATGTCTATGATCATGGAATTGCCCCCTCTATGCCATCCTGGCATTGTTGGTACAATTCCATAATCCCAGTGGTCTGTAGCACAGACCCTGGTACTGCCAGACTGCCCTTCCTGGGGTTTCTCTGCAGCTGCTGCTGCTGCCAACCCCTCAGACAGGCATCTGCCCTCCTGGGGTCCAGCCAGGCCTGGCCCAGGATGGCAGAACAAAGAACTTCCTCTGAGAGAGGGTGTGACACCCTCTCCCTTTGGAAAATGGTGTGAAGGCAGGGGAGGAGTAGCCTCCCCCAGCCTCTGGAAATGCTTTGTTGGGCACAGAGGTGCCCAATTCTGCATAAGCCAGTCTACACCGGTTCAGGGACCCCTTAGCCCCTGCTCTGGCGCGAAACTGGACAAAGGAAAGGGGAGTGACCACTCCCCTGACCTGCACCTCCCCTGGGAGGTGTCCAGAGCTCCTCCAGTGTGCTCCAGACCTCTGCCATCTTGGAAACAGAGGTGCTGCTGGCACACTGGACTGCTCTGAGTGGCCAGTGCCACCAGGTGACGTCAGAGACTCCTTGTGATAGGCTCCTTCAGGTGTTAGTAGCCTTTCCTCTCTCCTAGGTAGCCAAACCCTCTTTTCTGGCTATTTAGGGTCTCTGTCTCTGGGGAAACTTTAGATAACGAATGCATGAGCTCAGCCGAGTTCCTCTGCATCTCCCTCTTCACCTTCTGATAAGGAATCGACCGCTGACCGCGCTGGAAGCCTGCAAACCTGCAACATAGTAGCAAAGACGACTACTGCAACTCTGTAACGCTGATCCTGCCGCCTTCTCGACTGTTTTCCTGCTTGTGCATGCTGTGGGGGTAGCCTGCCTCCTCTCTGCACCAGAAGCTCCGAAGAAATCTCCCGTGGGTCGACGGAATCTTCCCCCTGCAACCGCAGGCGCCAAAAAGCTGCATCTCCGGTCCCTTGGGTCTCCTCTCAGCACGACGAGCGAGGTCCCTCGAATCCAGCGACACCGTCCAAGTGACCCCCACAGTCCAGTGACTCTTCAGCCCAAGTTTGGTGGAGGTAAGTCCTTGCCTCACCTCGCTGGGCTGCATTGCTGGGAACCGCGACTTTGCAAGCTTCTCCGGCCCCTGTGCACTTCCGGCGGAAATCCTCTGTGCACAGCCAAGCCTGGGTCCACGGCACTCTAACCTGCATTGCACGACTTTCTAAGTTGGTCTCCGGCGACGTGGGACTCCTTTGTGCAACTTCGGCGAGCACCGTTTCACGCATCCTCGTAGTGCCTGTTTCTGGCACTTCTCCGGGTGCTACCTGCTTCAGTGAGGGCTCTTTGTCTTGCTCGACGTCCCTTCTCTCTGCAGGTCCAATTTGCGACCTCCTGGTCCCTCCTGGGCCCCAGCAGCGTCCAAAAACGCCAAACGCACGATTTGCGTGTAGCAAGGCTTGTTGGCGTCCATCCGGCGGGAAAACACTTCTGCACGACTCTCCAAGGCGTGGGGGATCCATCCTCCAAAGGGGAAGTCTCTAGCCCTTGTCGTTCCTGCAGTATTCACAGTTCTTCAGCCTAGTAAGAGCTTCTTTGCACCAACCGCTGGCATTTCTTGGGCATCTGCCCATCTCCGAGCTGCTTGTGACTTTTGGACTTGGTCCCCTTGTTCCACAGGTACCTTCAGACAGGAATCCATCGTTGTTGCATTGCTGATTTGTGTTTTCCTTGCATTATTCCTCTAACACGACTATTTTGTCCTTAGGGGAACTTTAGTGCACTTTGCACTCACTTTTCAGGGTCTTGGGGAGGGTTATTTTTCTAACTCTCACTATTTTCTAATAGTCCCAGCGACCCTCTACAAGGTCACATAGGTTTGGGGTCCATTTGTGGTTCGCATTCCACTTCTGGAGTATATGGTTTGTGTTGCCCCTATCCCTATGTTTCCCCATTGCATCCTATTGTAACTATACATTGTTTGCACTGTTTTCTAAGACTATACTGCATATTTTTGCTATTGTGTATATATATCTTGTGTATATTTCCTATCCTCTCACTGAGGGTACACTCTAAGATACTTTGGCATATTGTCATAAAAATAAAGTACCTTTATTTTTAGTATAACTGTGTATTGTGTTTTCTTATGATATTGTGCATATGACACTAAGTGGTACTGTAGTAGCTTCACACGTCTCCTAGTTCAGCCTGAGCTGCTTTGCTAAGCTACCATTATCTATCAGCCTAAGCTGCTAGACACCCTATACACTAATAAGGGATAACTGGGCCTGGTGCAAGGTGCAAGTACCCCTTGGTACCCACTACAAGCCAGTCCAGCCTCCTACATCCATCCACTACCTCTGTCCTTAGCAGGATGAAGCACTCTGGGCACCATGCCCCCTCCAGAACCAGTGGAGAAATCCATCCACTACCTCTGTCCTTAGCAGGATGAAGCACTCTGGGCACAATGCCCCCTCCAGAACCAGTGGAGACTGTTATCCACTTGAGAGACTATGGCTTTGCACTGCCCAGGATGGAACAGTGGGCAAGCCACCCACTGTATAGACTTGAGAGACTGTGGCTTTGCACTCCCCAGGATGGAACAGTGGGCAAGCCACCCACCGTATAGACTTGAGCGACTGTGGCTTTGCACTCCCCAAAATGGAACAGTGGGAAACCCACCCACTGTAGAGACTTGAGAGACTGTGGCTTTGCACTCCCCAGGATGGAACAGTGGGCAAGCCACCCACTGTATAGTCTTGAGAGACTGTGGCTTTGCACTCCCCAGGATGGAACAGTGGGCAACCCACCCACTGTAGATACTTGAGAGACTGTGGCTTTGCACTCCCCAGGATTGTACAGTGGGCATGTGGCCCCCTTGTGGATTTGGCGTCGTGCACTCAACAGGCTGAGGTGCCCCCCCTTTCCCTCCCCCTGAGGTGCCTGTTTTGTTGCTCTCTGATGCCCCTGCAGTGTTCTCTCCGTCATGGTCGGGGATCTTGTGTGGGCCTCGCCCATACCGTGTGGGCCCAGTGTTCCACGGATTAATTGGAGCACTACCTGGACTACTATGCTTGGTATATATTTTGTACATGGTGGATATATATATTTTTGCCTACTTGATTTTAATATATTACAATGGTTACACTCATTTTCTATTGTCTTTGCATTCTTCCGGGGGGGGGGGAGGGTGGCAACTGTGATGTATCAATATGCATTAGTGTGTGTGTTGTAGTGGGTGAGGGTGGGTCCCTGTTTTTAGCCTCCCCTGTGTCATGGGTGCAGTACTCACCGTGGTCTTCACCGCCGGCGTTCGTGCTCCTGGTATAGGAGCAGGAAGGATTTGGAGTTCCGGGTCCATGGTGTCCTCGTTCCTCGTGGGGTGTGTAGAGGTGAGCGTTTTCACTTCGGAATTCCTGTTTCCGCCATGTTTTTATCCTCGTGAATCCGCCCCGGAAAAGGTGGCGGATTGGTGGGTTGTAATAGTGTGGCCGGTACATTGTCTCCCGCCTGTCTGTTGACAGTGACAGCTGCGCTGTTTGTTTGTTCCGCTGTGGCGGTCGGAGTGTTAAAGTGGCTGTCTTTGTTGGTGGTTTCCGCCACGGTCGTAATTGGAAATTTTTTACCTCCGGCCTGTTGGCAGTCTTACCGCCGCTTTAACACCATCTGCCAGGGTTGTGATGACGACCTAAGTCTTTTGCTGCATCATGTATGCAGCTCAATACATACCATGGTACCAACTTTAACAAATGAACTGATGATCAACTACTGAAAGTAGAAAAATGTTTCTATGAGGCTGGCCTGGCTTATAGTGGGTACCTTGTAGTACTTACACCTTGTGCCAGGTCCAGTTATCCCTTATTAGTAGAATAGAGGTGTTCTAGCATCTTAGGCTGATAGAGGTAGCTATAGCAGAGCAGGTCAGGCTGAACTAGGAGACATGCAAAGCTCCTATTATACAACTTATATCATATATCACTATATCACAAGAAACCACAATACTTAGAGTTACTAAAAATAAAAGTACTTTATTTTAGTCACAATATGCCAAAAGTATCTCAGATGATACCCTCCCTTAGGAAGTGAGTAATATACACAAATTATATGCACACAAACCAAAATCAGGTAAGTAACAGTAAGAAAAATAGTGCAAACAATGCAGAATCACAATAGAATGCAATAGGTAGAAATAGGCCTAGAGGCAACACAAACCATATACTCCAAAAGTGGAATGCAAACTACGAATGGACCCCAGGCCTAGTGTAGGTTGTAGTGGTTTGCTGGGACTGTTAGAAAACACTAAGGGTGTCCAAGATACCCAAACCCAAGACCCTGAAAAGTAGGAGTAAAGTTACCCTACCAGCCCACTAAGACAGTAAAGACAAGATAGGGGATTCTGCAAGGATAACAACTGCCAGCAAAACACTGAAGACGGATTCCTGGAACTGAAGACCTGTAAAGGAAGGGGACCAAGTCCAAGGGTCACACAAGTGTCCGGGGGGAAGGAGCACACTAAACCCCAGATGAAGGTGCAAAAGGGCTGCCTCCGGGTGGAAGAAGCCAAAGATTCTGCAACAACAGAAGGTGACAGGAACTTCTCCTTTGGTCAGAAGATGTCCCACAGCGTGCTGGACGATGCAGACTTGTTTCCACGCAGAGAGACCACAAACAAGCCTTGCTAGCTGCAAGAGTCGTGGTTGAGGATTTTGGGTGCTACTGGGGCCCAAGAAGAACCAGGAGGTCGCCCCTTAGAGGAGGAGACAGAGGGGGCGATCAGCAACTCAGAGAGCCCCCGCAGAAGCAGGCAGTACCCGCAGAAGTACCAGAACAGGCACTTAGAAGATCTGAGGACAGCGGTCAACTCAGAGTCACAAAGGAGGGTCCCACGATGTCGGAGTCCAACTCAGCGAGTTGGGCAATGCAGGACGGAGTGCTGGGGACCTGGGCTAGGCTGTGCACAAAGGAAGTCTTGGAAAAGTGCATAGAAGCCCGAGCAGCTGCAGATCATGCAGTACACAGGTTCACTGTCTGGCGTGGGGAGGCAAGGACTTACCTCCATCACATTTGGACAGAAGGGCCACTGGACTGTGGGAGACTCTTGGACCCAGCTCCTGTGTTCCAGGGACCAGGCTCATCAGGATGAGAAGAGAACTCAGAGGACCGGTGATGCAGAAGTTTGGTGCCTGCGTTGACAGGGGGAAGATTCCGTCGACCCACTGGAGATTTCTTCTTGGCTTCCAGTGCAGGGTGAGGGCAAACATCCCTCAGAGCATGAACCACCAGGAAACAGTCTAGAAAGCCATCAGGATGAGGCGCTACAATGTTGCTGGTAGTCTTCTTGCTACTTTGTTGCGATTATGCTGGTGTCCTGGAGCAGTCAGCGGTCGATCCTTGGCAGAAGTCGAAGAGGGAAGTGCAGAGGAACTCTGGTGAGCTCTTGCATTCGTTATCTGAAGAATAGCCCACAGGAGAGACCCTAAATAGCCCAAAGAAGAGGATTGGCTACTGAGAAAGGTAAGCATCTATCAGGAGCGGCCTCTGACATCACCTGCTAGCACTGGCCACTCAGAGCTGTCCATTGTGCCCTCACACCTCTGCATCCAAGATGGCAGAGGTCTGGGACACACTGGAGGATCTCTGGGCACCTCCCCTGGGAGGTGCTGGTCAGGGGAGTGGTCACTCCCCTTTCCTTTGTCCAGTTTTGCACCAGTTTTGCACCGAATTAGAGTTTAAAAAAAATGACACTAATTTGGTACAAACAGAGTATAGATGGCCCCCTAGTGTCTCCTGCACAACACTTCATGGGACAACAGTACAAGCTTATTTATGTCCATGACTCCACTAAGTTCCTTCCCTTAGCTATAATTCAGTTTAGTTGGAGTGGAGTTATTTGCCCTAAGCAGGTGGTAGTATCACCTAGCTTACCTGTAGATTGTCTCTTAGGTAATGACCTAGAGGCCTCAGGTTGGGCTGAGGTAGAGTTTAATACCGATGCAGCCATGCTGGGTATCCCTGAGGAATTGCTTCCTCTCATTTCAGCTGAAATGAAAAAGCAAAGGAGAGAAAAAGGCCTAAAACTGAGGATCCTTTTCCAACAACAGGCAAAAAGGCATCAATGTATTCCCTATCCACCCTGCCATTCAGGATACCATCCCTGTGGTGGGAAAACCTATCCTAGGGTGGCACCTGTACCAAGGCAACCATCAGCTAACACAGCTGAACTCCCTGAGGTAGAAGAACCTCTCTGTGGGATAACTAATATTGGTGAGAAAAAGTGCACCATTTTAGTTAACATGGAGCATCCCTCCAACCCTCCCAGAGAAACTTCAGTGCAGCAACCCTGCACTGCCTCACAACACTTAGGACAGCAGCCCTGCCCTAGTGTGGAGCTCATAGGACAGCATCCCTGCCCTGCTCCAACTCAAGAGAAACAGCATCCCTGTTCTCTCTTCCAGCCATATGGACAATGTTTTTGCCCAGCTATGGCTTTACTGAGAGAGCACCCCTGTCTGGCGTTCTCATCACTTGATATAGGTCCAGTGGACAATTCCCACTGCTCTCAACTGAAACATACTAATAGGAACTCTGAGAATATAACTTCACTTTGCTGGCTAGCTAATACATTTCAAACAGGGTGGTTCACATCCCCACAGGGAAGTAACCATATAGTGGATGATAAAGGGAGTAACCAATCTATTGCAGAGCTACTCTCCACTTATCACCACTTAGACAATAAAGACTCAACTGGCCAATGTTAGTCTTATTGTCCTTCGTTTGGGGGAGTTGTGTAGGAAGGTAGCCTCCTTCTAGCCTTGTTACCCCCACTTTTGGCCTGTTTGTGAGAATATGTCAGGGTGTTTTTACTGTCCCACTGGGATCCTGCTAGCCAGGGCCCAGTGCTTATAGTGAAAATCCTATGTTGTCAGTATGTTTGATATGTGTCACTGGGATCCTGCTAGCCAGGACCCCAGTGCTCATAAGTTTGTGGCCTATATGTGTTCCCTGTGTGGTGCCTAACTGTATCACTGAGGCTCTGCTGACCAGAACCTCAGTGTTTATGCTCTCTCTGCTTTTAAAATTGTCACTGCAGGCTAGTGACTAATGTTACCAACACTCATTGGCACACTAGAACACCCTTATAATTCCCTTTTATATGGTACCTAGGTACCCAGGGTATTGGGGTTCCAGGAGATCCCTATGGGCTGCAGCATTTCTTTTGCCACCCATAGAGAGCTAAGACAATTCGTACACAGGACTGCCACTGCAGCCTGATTAAAATAAAGTCCACGTTATTTCACAGCCATTTTTCACTGCACATAAGTAACTTATAAGTCGCATATATGTCTAGCCCTCACTTAGTGAAGGTTAGGTGCAAAGTTACTTAGTGTGTGGGCACCCTGGCACTAGCCAAGGTGCCCCCACAGTGTTCAGGGCAAATTCCCCAGACTTTGTGAGTGCGGGGACACCATTACATTCGTGCACTGCACATAGGTCACTACCTATGTGTAGCGTCACCATGGAAACTCCGAACATGGCCATGTAACATGTCTAAGATCATGGAATTGTCACCCCTATACCATTCTGGTATTGGGGGGACAATTCCATGATATCCCGGGTCTCTAGCCCAGAACCTGGGTACTGCCAAACTGCCTTTCCGAGGTTTCCACTGCAGCTGCTGCTGCTGCCAACCCCTCAGACAGGATTCTGCCCTCCTGGGGTCTGGGCAGCCCCGGCCCAGGAAGGCAGAACAAAGGATTTCCTCTGGAAACAGAGGTGCTGCTGGCACACTGGACTGCTCTGAGTGGCCAGGGCCAGGGCCAGCAGGTGACGTCAGAGACTCCTTCTGATAGGCTCTTACCTGTGTTGCTAGCCTATCCTCCTTCCTAAGTAGCCAAACCTCCTTTTCTGGCTATTTAGGGTCTCTGCTTTTTTTAGCGAATGCAAGAGCTCATCAGAGTTCCTCTGCATCTCTCGCTTCACCTTCTGCCAAGGAATCGACCGCTGACTGCTCTGGACGCCTGCAAAACTGCAACAAAGTAGCAAAGACGACTACTGCGACCTTGTAACGCTGATCCGGCCGCCTTCTCGACTGTTTTCCTGGTGGTGCATGCTGTGGGGGTAGTCTGCCTCCTCTCTGCACTAGAAGCTCCGAAGAAATCTCCTTTGGGTCGACGGAATCTTCCCCCTGCAACCGCAGGCACCAAAAGACTGAATCACCGGTCCATTGGGTCCCCTCTCAGCACGACGAGCCTGGTCCCTGGAACTCAGCAACTCTGTCCAAGTGACTCCCACAGTCCAGTGACTCTTCAGTCCAAGTTTGGTGGAGGTAAGTCCTTGCCTCCCCACGCTAGACTGCATTGCTGTGTACTGTGTGATTTGCAGCTGCTCCGGCTCCTGTGCACTCTTCCAGGATTTCCTGTGTGCACAGCCAAGCCTGGGTCCCCGACACTCTAACCTGCAGTGCGCGACCTCCTGAGTTGTCCTCCGGCGTCGTGGGACCTTCTTTTGTGACTTCAGGTGAGCTCTGGTTCACTCTTCTTCGTAGTGCCTGTTCCGGCACTTCTGCGGGTGCTGCTTGCTTCTGAGTGGGCTGTTTGTCTTGCTGGATGCCCCCTCTGTCTCCTCACGCAATTGGTGACATCCTGGTCCCTCCTGGGCCACAGCAGCATCCAAAAACCTTCACTGCAACCCTTGCAGCTAGCAAGGCTTGTGTGTGGTCTTTCTGCACGGAAACACCTCTGCAAGCTTTTTCACGACGTGGGACAGCCATCCTCCAAAGGGGAAGTTTCTAGTCCTCTTCGTTCTTGCAGAATCCACAGCTTCTACCATCGAGTGGCAGCTTCTTTGCACCCACACCTGGCATTTCCTGGGCATCTGCCCACTCCCGACTTGATCGTGACTCTTGGACTTGGTCCCCTTGTTCCACAGGTACTCTCGTCTGGAAAATCCATAGTTGTTGCATTGCTGGTGTTGGTCTTCCTTGCAAAATTCCCCTATCACGACTTCTGTGCTCTCTGGGGAACTTAGGTGCACTTTGCACCCACTTTTCTGGGTCTTGGGGTGGGCTATTTTTCTAACCCTCACTGTTTTCTTACAGTCCCAGCGACCCTCTACAAGCTCACATAGGTTTGGGGTCCATTCGTGGTTCGCATTCCACTTCTAGAGTATATGGTTTGTGTTGCCCCTATACCTATGTGCTCCCATTGCAATCTATTGTGACTATACATTGCTTGCACTGTTTTCTATTGCTATTACTGCATATTTTTGGTATTGTGTACATATATCTTGTGTATATTTGCTATCCTCATACTGAGGGTACTCACTGAGATACTTTGGCATATTGTCATAAAAATAAAGTACCTTTATTTTTAGTATACCTGTGTATTGTGTTTTCTTATGATATTGTGCATATGACACCAGTGGTATAGTAGGAGCTTCACACGTCTCCTAGTTCAGCCTAAGCTGCTCTGCTAAGCTACCCTTTTCTATCAGCCTAAGCTGCTAGACACCTCTTCTACACTAATAAGGGATAACTGGACCTGGTGCAGAGTGTAAGTACCCCTTGGTACCACTACAAACCAGGTCAGCCTCCTACACCAGGGTAAGAAGAAACTCTCTGTACTGCAAGGAAATGACCAATCTCCTGGCAGCTCCAAGTTTAGGGTCCCTTGACTCTAAAAGAGCATACCTTCCCAATTCACCCTATGGCTATCACTGACATCCCCATTCTGCTGCGTGACAGCTTGCTGTCTTAAACCCTCTAATGTGGGAGAGGTTTGCTGTGCCACACTCAGCTCTTCCCAGGCAGGCCCCCCTGCACCCAAAAGCTCAGCAGTGTCTGCTGCCAGCTCCTCTGGTGTAGGTTCTGCACAGGGAGAGGATTCCTCTTCCTCAAAAGGGGAAACATCTGTAGAAGGGGGGATAGTGGGTAGGTATTTACCCTTGCTAGCCCTAGTTTTTGGGAGCACTTAGTCCATTGTTCCAGGATCCAAGTTTCCCTGTCCTTTTTGCTTTTTGGCCTGAGTCCTTGTCAAAGCAAAAATATGCCCAGGAATGCCCCACATTGCTGCATGAGCCTCCAACTCCACTTCTGCCCAAGCTGATGTTTCCAAATCATTGCCCAGTAAGCAATCTACAGGTAAATCAGTGGCTACCACAACTTTCTTTCTACCAGTAACCCCCCCCCCCCCACAGTTGAGATTCACAACAGCCATGGGGTGGCTAAGAGTGTTGTTATGAGCGTCAGTCACTTGGTACTGCTGACCAAGTAGGTGTTGATCAGGGTGGACCAGTTTTTCTATCACCATAGTTACACAGGATCCTGTGTCCCTGTAGGCCTCAACCTCCACACCATTGATTAGGCGTAGTTGCTTGTACTTATCCATATTAAGGGGACAAGCAACCAAGGTGGCAAAGTCAATGCCACCATCAGAGACTAAAACAGCCTCTGTGGTCAACCTAACAAGACCAACCCCAACTACATTACCAATAGTGAGCCCCGCTACACCCTTGGATTGGCTATTTGTGGTAGATTTCCCACCACCACTTTCTATTACTAAGGGCACTAGAGGTTGCAGTTGGGGTTGTGGTGGTGGGGGCTTTGGTGTTTTTCTTTGGACAAGTGGAATCACATGCCCAAAGGCCTTTTACTTTACATAAAGAACACCAAGGCTTTTTCTGATTGTTTGAAGAGGATTTGGACCCACCACCCCTAGAGGATTTTTGTGGGCCTGATGAAGACTCAGAATATTTTACTGTTGTCCCCACCCTTGTCAAAAGACTTACCATCCTTCTTCTTGCCATACTTGTCACCCCTTGTATGAACGTTTCTGTTCACTCTTTTTCTGATCCAGTTGTCTGCCTTCTTTCCCAATTTTTGGGGGGAGGTCAGATCTGAGTCTACCAAGTACTGGTACAACAAACAAGACACACAATTGTTAAGAATATGCTCTCTCAGGATAAGATTATACAAGCTTTCATAGTCAGAAACTTTACTGCCATGTAACCAACCCTACAAGGCCTTCACTGAACAGTCAACAAAATCTGTCCAGTCTTGAGAGGACTCTTTTCTGGTGTCTCTGAACTTAATCCTATATTGTTCAGTGGTTAAGCCAAATCCATCTAAGAATGCATCCTTCAAAACTTTGTAATTATTGGCAACACTTTCCCTGACAGTAAGGAGCCTATCACTACCCTTTCCAGTGAAAGATAGCCACAAGATAGCAGCCCACTGCCTTTGAGGGACCAACTGTACCATACAGGCCCTCTCCAATGCAGAAAACCACTTTTTAATGTCATCCCCCTCCTTGTAAGGAGGGACTATTGTAGGAGGCTGGCCTGGCTTGTAGTGGGTACCAAGGGGTACGTACACTCTGTACTAGGTCCAGTTATCCCTTATTAGTGTAAAAGAGGTGTTTCAAGCAGGTTAGGCTGTTAAAGGTAGCTATAGCAGAGCAGCTTAGGCTGAACTAGGAGACATGCAAAGCTCCTACTATACCACTGGTGCCATATGCACAATATCATAAGAAAACACAATACACAGATATACTAAAAATAAAGGTACTTTATTTTTATGACAATATGCCAAAAGTATCTCAGTGAGTACCCTCAGTATGAGGATGCCAAATATACACAAGATATATGTACACAATACCAAAAATATGCAGTAATAGCAAAAGGAAGTAATGCAAGCAGTGTAAAGTTACAGTAGATTACAATAGGAGCACATAGGTATAGTGGCAACACAAACCATATACACCAAAAGTGGAATGCGAATAACGTATGGACCCCACACCTATGTAAGCTTGTAGAGGGTCGCTGGGACTGTAAGAAAACAGTGAGGGTTAGAAAAATAGCCCACCCCAAGACCCTGAAAAGTAGGTGTAAAGTGCACCTATATTCCCCAGAGAGCACAGAAGTCGTGATAGGGGAATTCTGCAAGAAAGAACAACACCAGCAATGCAACCAAAGTGGATTTCCGGACGAGAGTACCTGTGGAACAAGGGGACCAAGTCCAAGAGTCGCGACAAAGTCGATTGCAGAAATGCCAGCTGAGGGTGCAAAGAAGCTGCCACCGGATGGTAGAAGCTGTGGATTCTGCAAGAACGAAGAAGACTAGGAACTTCCCCTTTGGAGGATGGATGTCCCACGTCGTGGAGCAGCTTGCAGAGGTGTTTCCAAGCAGAAAGACCACAAACAAGCCTTGCTAGCTGCAAGGGTCACGGTTAGGGTTTTGGATGCTTCTGTGGCCCAGGAGGGACCAGGATGTCGCCACTTGCGTGAGGAGACAGAGGGGGCGCCCAGCAAGACAGGGAGCCCTCACAGAAGCAGGCAGCACCCGCAGAAGTGCCGGAACAGGCACTACGAAGAAGAGTGAACCAGAGCTCACCCGAAATCACAAAAGGAGATCCCACGACGCCGGAGGACAACTCAGGAGGTTGTGCACTGCAGGTTAGAGTTTCGGGGACCCAGGCTTGGCTGTGCACAAAGGAAATCCTGGAAGAGTGCACAGGAGCCGGAGCAGCTGCAAATCATGCGGTACCCAGCAATGCAGTCTAGCGTGGGGAGGCAAGGACTTACCTCCACCAAACTTGGACTGAAGAGTCACTGGACTGTGGGAGTCACTTGGACAGAGTTGCTGAGTTCCAGGGACCACGCTCGTCGTGCTGAGAGGAGACCCAGAGGACCGGTGATGCAGTCTTTTGTTGCCTGCGGTTGCAGGGGGAAGATTCCATCGACCCATGGGAGATTTCTTCAGAGCTTCTAGTGCAGAGAGGAGGCAGACTACCCCCATAGCATGCACCACCAGGAAAACAGTCAAGAAGGCGTCAGGGTCAGCGATACAAGGTTGCAGTAGTCGTCTTTGCTACTTTGTTGCCGTTTTGCAGGTGACCTGAGCAGTCAGCGGTCGATTCCTTGGCAAAAGGTGAAGAGAGAGATGCAGAGGAACTCTGATGAGCTCTTGCATTCGTTATCTAAAGAATTCCCCAAAGCAGTGACCCTAAATAGCCAGAAAAGGAGGTTTGGCTACCTAGGAAGGAGGATAGGCTAGCAACACAGGTAAGAGCCTATCAGGAGGAGTCTCTTACATCACCTGCTGGCACTGGCCACTCAGAGCAGTCCAGTGTGCCAGCAGCACCTCTGTTTCCAAGATGGCAGAGGTCTGGAGCACACTGGAGGAGCTCTGGGCACCTCCCCTGGGAGGTGCAGGTCAGGGGAGTGGTCACTCCCCTTTCCTTTGTCCAGTTTCGCGCCAGAGCAGGGCTGGGGGATCCCTGAACCGGTGTAGACTGGCTTATGCAGAGATGGGCACCATCTGTGCCCATCAAAGCATTTCCAGAGGCTGGGGGAGGCTACTCCTCCCCAGCCCTGACACCTTTTTCCAAAGGGAGAGGGTGTAACACCCTCTCTCTGAGGAAGTCCTTTGTTCTGCCTTCCTGGGCCAAGCCTGGCTGGACCCCAGGAGGGCAGAAACCTGTCTGAGGGGTTGACAGCAGCAGCAGCTGCAGTGAAACCCCTTGAAAGGTAGTTTGGCAGTACCCGGGTCTGTGCTAGAGACTCGGGGGATCATGGAATTGTCTCCCCAGTGACAATTCCATGATCTTGGACATGCTACATGGCCATGTTCGGAGTTACCATTGTGACGCTGTACATAGGTAGTGACCTATGTACAGTGCACGCGTTTAATGGTGTCCCTGCACTCACAAAGTCCGGGGAATTTGCCCTGAACGATGTGGGGGCACCTTGGCTAGTGCCAGGGTGCCCACACACTAAGTAACTTAGCACCCAACCTTTATCAGGTAAAGGTTAGACATATAGGTGACTTATAAGTTACTTAAGTGCAGTGGTAAATGGCTGTGAAATAACGTGGACGTTATTTCACTCAGGCTGCAGTGGCAGGCCTGTGTAAGAATTGTCAGAGCTCCCTATGGGTGGCAAAAGAAATGCTGCAGCCCATAGGGATCTCCCGGAACCCCAATACCCTGGGTACCTCAGTACCATATACTAGGGAATTATAAGGGTGTTCCAGTATGCCAATGTGAATTGGTGAAATTGGTCACTAGCCTGTTAGTGACAATTTGGAAAGCAAAGAGAGAGCATAACCACTCAGGTTCTGGTTAGCAGAGTCTCAGTGAGACAGTTCGGCATCACACAGGGAACACATACATATAGGTCACAAACTTATGAGCACTGGGGTCCTGGCTAGCAGGGTCCCCGTGACACATAACAAACACACTGAAAACATAGGGTTTTCACTATGAGCACTGGGCCCTGGCTAGCAGGATCCCAGTGAGACAGTGAAAACACCCTGACATGTACTCACAAACAGGCCAAAAGTGGGGGTAACAAGGCTAGAAAGAGGCTACTTTCTCACAACTATCTTATGCTGGTGTAGGAGGATGGCCTGGCTTCTAGTGGGTACCTTGTGGTACTTACACCCTGTGCCAGGTCCAGTTATCCCTTATTAGTAGAATAGATGTGTTTCTAGCAGCTTAGGCTGATAGAAGGTAGCTTTGGCAAAGCAGCTTAGGCTGAAGTAGGATACATGCAAAGCTCCTGCTATACCACTTATATCACATAGCACAATATCATAAGAAAACACAATACTCATAGTTACTAAAGATAAAGGTACTTTATTTTTATGACAATATGCCACAAGTATCTCAGTGAGTACCCTCAGTTAGAAGGTAAGTAATATACACAAGTTATATGTACACAAACCCAAAACAGGTAAGTAACAGTGAGAAAAGTAATGCAAACAGTGTAGAATTACAATAGGATGAAATAGGTGAACATAGGTCTAGGGGCAAGACAAACCATATACTCCAAGAGTGGAATGCGAATCATGAATGGACCCCAGACCCATCGGAGCTTGTAGAGGGTCGCTGGGACTGTAAGAAAACAGTCAGTGTGTCCCAAGATACCCCACCCCAAGACCCTGAAAAGTAGGAGTAAAGTACCCCTACTACTCCAAAAGGACACAATAGTCGTGATAGGGGGATTCTGCAGGAACCACGAACACCAGTAAAGCACTGAAGACGGATTCCTGGACCTGAGGACCTGCAAGTCCAAGAGTCGCAATAGTGTCCAGGGGGGTCAGGAGCCCAGGAAACCCCGGATGAAGGTGCAAGAAGGCTGCCTCTGGGTGGAAGAAGCCAAGGATTCTGCAACAATGAAAAGGGCTAGGAACTTCTCCTTTGGATGGAAGTTGTACCACGGCGTGCTGTAGGTTGTAAAAGTGTTTCCACACAGAAATACCACAAACAAGCCTGGCTAGCTGCAAGGGTCGTGGTAGAGGTTTTTGGGTGCTGCTGGGGACCAGGAAGGATCAGGATGTCGCCCCTTGGAGGAGGAGACAGAGGGGGTGCTCAGAAACTCAGAGAGCCCCCACAGAAGCAGGCAGCACCCATAGAAGTACCAGAGCAGGCACTTAGAAGATTTGTGAACCGGAGTCCGCTCAGAGTCACAAGGGAGGGTCCCACGACATCGGAGTCCAACTCAGAGGGTTGAGCACAGCAGGACGGAGCGCTGGGGACCCAGGCTAGGCTCTGCACAAAGGAATCCTTGGAGAAGTGCACAGAAGCCGGAGCATCTGGAAAATCACGCAGTACACAGGTTTGCAGTCTAGCGTGGGGAGGCAAGGACTTACCTCAACCAAACTTGGACTGAAGGATCACTGGACTGTGAGGGTCACTTGGATATAGCTCTTGTTTTCCAGGGACCACGCTCGTTGAGATGAGAGGGGACCCAGAGGACCGGTGACGCAGTCTTTTGGTGCCTGCGTTAGCGGGGGAAGATTCCGTCGACCCACTTGAGATTTCCTCTTGGCTTCCAGTGCAGGGTGAAGGCAGATAGCCCTCAGAGCATGCACCACCAGGAAACAGTTGAGAAAGCCAGCTGGATGAGGCGCTACAATGTTGCTGGTAGTCGTCTTGCTACTTTGTTGCGGTTTTCAAGGCATCCTGGAGCAGTCAGCGGTCTATCCTTGGCAGAAGTCGAAGAGGGAAGTGAAGAGGAACTCTGGTGAGCTCTTGCATTAGTTATCTGAAGAATACCTCAGAGGAGAGACCCTAAATAGCCAGAAAAGGAGGTTTGGCTACCAAGAAAGGAGGATTGGCTACCAAGATAGGTAAGAACCTATCCGAGGGGGTCTCTGACGTCACCTGCTGGCACTTGCCACTCAGAGCAGTCCAGTGTGCCCCCAACACCTCTGAATCCAAGATGGCAGAGGTCTGGACATTATTTCACTCAGGCTGCAGTGGCAGGACTGTGTAAGAATTACCTGAGCTCCCTATGGGTGGCAAAAGAAATGCCGCAGCCCATAGGGATCTCCTGGAACCCCAACACCCTGTCTACCTAAATACCAAATACAAGGGAATTATATGGGTGTACCAGTGTGCCAATGAGAATTGGTAAATTTAGTCACTAGCCTGCAGTGACAAATTTAGAATGCAGAGAGAGCATAAACACTGAGGTTCTGGTTAGCAGAGCCTCAGTGATACAATTAGGCACCACACAGGGGAACACATACAGGGCACATACTATGAGCACTGGGGTCCTGCCTAGCAGGATCCCAGTGACACAAGGGCTAAAACAAACATACATACAGAGAAAATGAGGGTAACATGCCAGGCAAGATGGTACTTTCCTACACAACCACCCCCAAACACAGGACAATAAGAATAGCCTTGTCCAGATGAGTCTTCATTGTCTAAATGGAAATATCTGGAGAGTCCATCTGCATTGGAGTGGGTACTCCCAGGTCTATGTTCCACTGTATAGTCCATTCCCTGTAGAGATATGGACCACCTCAACAATTTAGGGTTTTCACCTTTTATTTGTTTTAGCCAAAGTAGAGGTTTGTGGTCTGTCTAAACAATAAAGGGAGTACCAAACAGGTATGGTCTCAACTTTTTCAGTGCGCAGACCACAGCAAAGGCCTCCTTCTCTATGGCAGACCAACACTTTTCTCTAGGGGTCAAATTTCTCCTGATAAAAGCAACTGGTTGATCCTGGCCCTCAGAATTCAGTTGTGATAGTACTGCCCTTACCCCTAATTCAGATGCATCAGTTTGAACAATGGATTTCTTGGAGTAACATGGGCTTTTTAGGACAGGTGCAGAGCACATGGACTGTTTGAGCTCCTCAAAAGCTTTCTGACAGCTAGCTGTCCGTAACACCTTCTTTGACATTTTCTTGCTAGTGAGATCATTAAGAGGGGCTGCTATGGAGCCATAATTCTTGATGAATCTCCTATAGTACCTGTGAGGCCTAAAAAGGCTCTCACCTGGGTCTGAGTTGTAGGGGGAACCTAATCCATGATAGTTTGGATTTTCCCCTGTAGTGGTGCAATCTGTTCTCCCCCAACCAGGTGGCCCAGATAAACTACTTTCCCCTGCCCTATCTGGCACTTTGAGTTCTTGATAGTGAGGCCTGCCTTTTGCAGGGCCTCCAAAACTTTCCATAGGTGGACCAGGTGATCATCACAGGTTGAGCTAAAGACAGCAATATCATCTAGATATGCTGCACTGAAAGCCTCCACCCTTGCAGGACTGTATTCACCAACCTCTGAAAAGTGGCAGGTGCATTTTTCAAACCAAAGGGCATTACTGTGAATTGGTAGTGCCCTCCAATGGTAGAAAATGAAGTATGGGGTTTAGCATCTTCTGCCAATCCAATATGCCAATACCCTGCAGTTAGATCAAAAGTGCTAAGATACTTGGCAGAAGCCAGTGTATCAATGAGCTCATCTGCCCTGGGTATAAGGTGGGCATCAGTTTTGGTTACCTGATTGAGCCCTCTGTAACCTACACAAAACCTCATCTCTCTCTTTCATTCTTTGGTGTGAGGTTTTGGTACATGCACAACTGGGCTAGCCCAGGGGCTTTCAGCAGGTTCAATCACCCCTAAATGCAACATTTTCTGCACCTCTTGTTTAATGCAGTCTCTGACATGGTCAGGCTGCCTATAAATTTTACTTTTGACAGGCAGGATGTCTCCAGTGTCAATTGTATGTTCACACCAGGATGTTGTACCTGGTACAAGTGAACAGAGGTCTGAAAATTGGCTTCGGAGATTGATGCAGTTGTCTTTCTGTCCTGCAGTTAGACAATCTGCTAAAACTACTCCCTCCACTAAGGCATCTGCTTCAGTGGTGGAGAAGAGATCAGGGAGAGGGTCACTCTCTTCTTCCTGTCCCTCATCTGTTGCCATGAGCAGGGTGAGATCAGCCCTGTCATAGTAGGGTTTTAGGCGGTTGACATGAATAACACTAAGGGGACTCCTGGCAGTGCCCTGGTCTGCCAAATAGGTAACCTCACCCTTATTTTCAACTATGAGATGGGGTCCATTCCATTTGTCTTGGAGTGCTCTTGGGGCCACAGGCTCCAATACCCACACCTTTTGCCCTGGTTGGTACTGGATTAGGACAGCCTTCTGGTCATGCCATTGCTTTTGCAGCTCTTGGCTGGCCTGAAGGTTTTTACTGGCCTTTTTTATATACTCAATCATTCTGGATCTTAGGCCATGTACATGGTCTACTATGTCCTGTTTAGGAGCTTTTAAAGGTTGTTCCCAACCCTCCTTTACAAGAGCAAGAGGACCTCTTACAGGGTGCCCAAAGAGGAGTTCAAAGGGGCTGAAGCCTACTCCTTTCTGGGGTACCTCCCTGTAAGCAAAAAGGAGGCAAGGTAACAGGACATCCCATCTCCTCCTAAGTATTTCAGGGAGTCCAATTATCATACCTTTGAGACTTTTATTAAACCTCTCAACCAGACCATTTGTTTGTTGATGGTAAGGGCTGGTGAATTTGTATGTAACACCACACTCCTTCCACATTGCTTTTAGGTATGCAGACATGAAGTTGCTACCTCTGTCTGATACCACCTCTTTAGGAAACCCCACCCTGGAAAAGATTCCCAGGAGGGCCTTTGCCACTGCAGGAGTTGTAGTGGTCCTGAAAGGTATGGCTTCAGGATATCTTGTGGCATGGTCCACTACCACCAAGATAAATCTATTGCCTGAAGCAGTAGGAGGGTCAAGGGGTCAACTAAATCAACCCCCTACCCTTTCAAAGGGCACCCCAACCAGTGGAAGTGGAATTAGAGGGGCCTTTGGAGTGCCACCAGTCTTGCCACTGGCTTGGCAGGTCACCCAAGAGCAACAAAAGTCTTTTGTGTCCTCTGACATATGAGGCCAGTGAAAGAAGGAGACAAGTCTTTCCCAAGTTTTCGTCTGGCGCAAATGCCCAGCCAAAGGAATGTCATGTGCTAGGGTGAGAAGAAACTCTCTGTACTGCAGGGGAATGACCAATCTCCTGGCTGCTCCAGGTTTTGGGTCCCTCTACTCTGTGTACAAGAGGTTGTCTTCCCAGAACACCCTATGACTGTCACTGGCATCCCCATTTTGCTGTTTGACAGCTTGCTGTCTGAGACACTCTAATGTGGGACAGGTTTGCTGTGCCACACTCAGCTCTTCCCTGGTAGGCCACCCTCCACCCAAAAGCTCAGCAGTGTTTGCTGCCAGCTCCTCTGGTGTGGTTTCTGCACAGGGCGAGAATTCCTCTTCCTCAAAGGGGGAATCATCTGAAGAGGGAGGGATAGTGGGTAGGGATTTACCCTTGCTACCCCTAGCTTTAGGGAGCACTTGGTCCATTGTTCCAGGATCCAAGTCACCCTGTCCTTTTTGCTTCTTGGCCTGAGCCATTGTCAAAGCAAAAATATGCTTGGTGTAACAAGTCAGACACACAATTGTTAAGAATATGCTCTCTCAGAATAAGATTATACAGGCTTTCATAGTCAGAAACTTTAATGCCATGCAACCACCCTTCCAAGGCCTTCACTGAACAGTCCACAAAATCTGTCCAGTCTTGAGAAGACTCTTTTCTGGTGTCTCTGAACTTAATCCTGTATTGTTCAGTGGTTAAGCCAAATCCATCCAAGAGTGCATCTTTCAAAACTTTGTAATTATTGGCATCACTTTCTCTGACAGTAAGGAGCCTATTCCTACCCTTTCCAGTGAAAGGTAGCCACAAAATAGCAGCCCACTGCCTTTGAGGGACCAACTGTACCATACAGGCCCCCTCAAATGCAGCAAACCACTTATTAATGTCATCCCTCTCCTTGTAAGGGGGGACTATCTTGTGCAGATTCCTGGAATCTTGCTCTTTAACAGGATTGCTATCAGAAATACTGCTGCTGCCACCATGGGGAACTAACCCCAACCTCTGTCTACCCTTCTATATGTCTAGGGATCCCCCATCTAAGGCCAGCTGCTGCTGCTTAAGCTTCAGTCTGGTCTCTTCAACCCTCAGCTTTTTTAGGTCCCTTTCTAACAAGTTATCCTCAGGGTGGGTGGGTTGGGAATGTTTAGAGAGAGAAGAAATGTGGGACGTTTCAGAGGGAGACCTGTCCCTAACTGTCTGGACCCTAGTAACCTGGCCTCTAAGGGTGAAAGATGCCCTACTGGTGTGGGACCCTCTAACACTACCAGTGTCACTAGGTGCCCTTCTAGGGGGCAGGACTTTGTAAGAACCCTCCCCAGCTTCCTCATGGAACTCCTCTGAGTCAGACTGGCAAGCTTCCCCATTTTCTAAACTCTCCTGAGATGGGCCAGACTGGTTCTGGTCATCTACAATGAGCATGTTAAAGAGAAACTCTTTTGTAGGATTCTTACCTATACTCAAACCTCTATCCAGTTAGGGACCCCTCAAACCTTTATAGTTCAAATTCTCATATGTTGCATTAACAGTTTTGGAAGTGGGATCTACAACAGACATGATAGTGTAGGTTTAAGGATAGTGAGAGAAAAAGTTTTAGAACTATAGAAAGCACAGAAAAAATACTTTTTCAAACTTTGGAAAAACTTTTAGAAGTTTAAAAAAAAAAAATCAGAACTTTGTTAAAAGTTTTGGAATAGAAAAGTAAACTTTTTTGGTTAAGGGTACATACACTGAAATATTTGGTATATGATTCTATTATGAAAAGTACCAAATGAGAAAGTGGTAAAGCAGTTGCAAGTACTTATCCCACCGCTGCACCACTAATGTAGGAGGCTGGCCTGGCTTATAGTGGGTACCTTGTGGTACTTACACCCTGTGCCAGGTCCAGTTGTCCCTTATTAGTAGAATAGAGGTGTTTCTAGCAGCTTAGGCTGATAGAAGTTAGCTATGGCAAAGCAGCTTAGGCTGAACTAGGAGACATGCAAAGCTCCTACTATACCACTTATATCATATAGCACAATATCATAAGAAAACACAATACTCAGAGTTACTAAAAATAAAGGCACTTTATTTTTATGACAATATGCCACAAGTATCTCAGTGAGTACCCTCAGTTAGAAGGTAAGTAATATACACAAGTTATATGTACACAAACCCAAAACAGGTAAGTAATAGTAAGAAAAGTAATGCAAATAGTGTAGAATTACAATAGGATGCAATAGGTGAACATAGGTCTAGGGGCAACACAAACCATATACTCCAAAAGTGGAATGCGAATCACGCATGGACCCCAGACCTATGGGAGCTTGTAGAGGGTCGCTTGGACTGTAAGAAAACAGTCAGGGTGTCCAAGATACCTCACCCCAAGACCCTGAAAAGTAGGAGTAAATTACCCCTACTACCCCAATAGGACACATTAGTCGTGATGGGGGATTCTGCAAGAACCACAAACACCAGCAAAGCACTGAAGACGGATTACTGGACCTGAGGACTTGCAAGGAAAAGGGACCAAGTCCAAGAGTCGCGATTGTGTCCAGGGGGGGCAGGAGCCCAGGAAACCCCGGATGAAGGTGCAAGAAGGCTGCCTCCTGGTGGAAGAAGCCAAGGATTCTGCAACAACGAAAAGGGCTATTAACTTCTCCTTTGGATGGAAGATGTCCCACGGCGTGCTGGAGGTTGCAGAAGTGTTTCCACATAGAAATACCACAAACAAGCCTTCCTAGCTGCAAGGGATGCTGTGGAGGTTTTTGGGTGCTGCTGGGGACCAGGAAGGACCAGGATATCGCCCCTTGGAGGAGGTGAGAGAGGAGGCACTCAGCAACTCAGAGAGCCCAAACAGAAGCAGGCATCACCCGTAGAAGTACCAGAGCAGGCACTTAGAAGATTTGTGAACTGGAGTCCACTCAGAGTCACAAAGGAGGATCCCAAGACGTCAGAGTCCAACTCAGCGGGTTGAGCACTGCAGGACAGAGTGCTGGGGACCCAGGCTAGGCTGTGTACAAAGGAATCCTTGGAGAAGTGCACAGAAGCCGGAGCAGCTGCAAATCACGCAGTACACAGGTTTGCAGTCTAGCGTGGGGAGGCTACGACTTACCTCCACCAAACTTGGACTGAAGGATCACTTGTCTGTGGGGGTCACTTGGATATAGCTCCTGTGTTCCAGGGACCACGCTCGTCGAGATGAGAGGGGACCGAGAGGACCGGTGATGCAGTCTTTTGGTGCCTGCATTAACAGGGGGAAGATTCTGTCGACCCACAGGAGATTTCTTCTTGGCTTCCAGTGCAGGGTGAAGGCAGACAGCCCTCAGAGCATGCACCACCAGGAAACAGTTGAGAAGGCCGGCAGGATGAGGCACTACAATGTTGCTGGTAGTCATCTTGCTACTTTGTTGCGGTTTTCCAGGCATCCTGGAGCAGTCAGCGGTCGATCCTTGGCAGAAGTCAAAGAGGGAAGTGCAGAGGAACTCTGGTGAGCTCTTGCATTCGTTATCCGAAGAATACCCCAGAGGAGAGACCCTAAATAGCCAGAAAAGGAGGCTTGGCTACCAAGAAAGGAGGATTGACTGCCAAGAGAGGTAAGAGCCTATCAGAGGGGGTCTCTGACGTCACCTGCTGGCACTGGCCACACAGAGCTGTCCAGTGTGCCCCCAACACCTCTGAATCCAAGATGGCAGAGGTCTGGGACACACTGGAGGAGACCTGGGCACCTCCCCTGGGAGGTACTGGTCAAGGGATTGGTCACTCCCCTTTCCTTTGTCCAGTTTCACACCAGAACAGGGCTGGGTGATCTCTGAACCGGTGTAGACTGGCTTATGCAGAGATGGGCACCATGTGTGCCAATCAAAGCATTTCCAGAGGCTGGGGGAGGCTACTTCTCCCCAGCCCTTCACACCTATTTGAAAAGGGAGAGGGTGTAACACCCTCTCTTAGAGGAAATCCTTTGTTCTGCCTTCCTGGGCCGGGGATGCCCAGACCCCAGGAGGGCAGAATCCTGTCTGAGGGGTTGGCAGCAGCAGCAGCTGCAGTGGAAACCCCAGGAAAGGCAGTTTGGCAGTACCCGGGTTCTGTGCTAGAGACCCGGGGGATCATGGAATTGTTCCCCCAATACCAGAATGGTATTGGGGTGACAATTCCATGATCTTAGACATGTTACATGGCCATTTTTGGAGTTACCATTGTGACGCTATACATAGGTAGTGACCTATGTATAGTGCATGCGTGTAATTGTGTCCCCGCACCCACAAAGTCTGGGGAAATTGCCCTGAATGATGTGGGGGCACCTTGGCTAGTGCCATGGTGCCCACACACTAAGTAACTTGGCACCCAACCTTCACCAACTGAGGGTTAGACACATAGGTGACTCATAAGTTACTTATGTGCAGTGAAAAATGGCTGTGAAATAACGTGGATGTTATTTCACTCAGGCTGCAGTGGCAGGCCTGTGTAAGAATTGCCTGAGCTCCCAATGGGTGGCAAAAGAAATGCTGCAGCCCATAGGGATCTCCTGGAACCCAAGTACCCTGGTTACCTAAGTACCATATACAAGGGAATTATATGGGTGTACCAGTGTGCCAATGAGAATTGGTCAATTTAGTCACTAGCCTGCAGTGACAAACTTAGAAAGCAGAGAGAGCATAAACACTGAGGTTCTGGTTAGTAGAGCCTCAGTGATACAGTTAGGCACCACACAGGGAACACATACAGGGCACATACTATCAGCAATGGGGTCCTCCCTAGCAGGATCCCAGTGACACAAGCGCTAAAACAAACATGCATACAGTGAAAATGGGATTAACATGCCAGGCAAGATGGTACTTTCCAACAGCAGGTTTCTGGAATCTTGCTCTCTGACAGGATTACTATCTGAAACACTGCTGCTGCCACCATGGGGACCTAATCCTATTCTCTGTCTTTCCCTCTCTATATCTAGGGATTCCCTGTCTAAGGCCAGCTGCTGCTGTTAAGCTTCCGTCTGGTCTCTTCCAACCTTCGCTTTCTGAGTTCCCTTTCCATTAAGTTATCCTCAGGGTGGGAGGGTTGGGAATGTTTGGATATAGAGGAGATTTGGGAATTGGCAGAGAGAGACCTGTCCCTAACTGGCTGGATCTTAGTAACCTGGCCTTTAGGAGTGAAAGATGCTCTACTAATGTGTGAACCTCTCCCACTACCAGTGTCACTAGGGGGCCTGCTAGAGGGCAGGACTTTGTAAGAACCCTCCCCAGCATCTTCAGGGACCTCCTCTGAGTCTGACTGGGAAGCCTCCCCATTTTCCTCTCTTTACTGAGATGGGCCAGACTGGTTCTGGTCATCCTGTAAGAGCAGGTTAAAGAGAAACTCTTTTATTGGATTCCTACCTATGTTTAAACCACTATCCAGGCAGAGACCCCTCAAACCTTTATAGTTTAAACTCTCATAAGTTGCCTGAACAACTTTGGGAGTGACCTCCACTAAAGACATGATAGAAAAAGGTTTAAGGACAGTGAGAGAAAAAGTTTTTGAACTTTTGAAAGTATAGAGAAAAACCTTGTCAAACTTTTAGTAAACTTTTAAAAGTTTTCAGAACTTTTCAGAAACTTAGTAAAAAGATTTAGAGCAGAAACGTAAACTGTTTTGGTTAAATGTACATATACTGAACAATTTGGTATAATATGTTCTTATGAAAAGCACCAAATGACAAAGTGGTAAAGCAGTTACAAGTACTTATCCTACCGCTGGACCACCAATGTCGGAGGCTGGCCTGGCTTATAGTGGGTACCTTGTGGTACTTACACCTTGTGCCAGGTCCAGTTATCCCTTATTACTAGAATAGAGGTGTTTCTAGCAGCTTAGGCTGTTTGAGGTAGCTATAGCTAAGCATCTTAGGCTGAACTAGGAGACATGCAAAGCTCCTATTATACCACTTTTGTCATAAAGCACTATATCACAAGAAAACACAATACTCAGTGTGACAATATGCCAAAAGTATCTCAGAGAATACTCTCACTTAGGAGGTAAGTAATAAACACAAATTATATGTACACAGACCCAAAATAAGTAAGTAACAGTTAGAAAAGTAGTGCAAACAATGTAGAATCACAATAGGATGCAATAGGTAGACGTAGGCCTAGGGGCAACACAAACCATATACTCCAAAAGTGAAATGCGAATCACAAATTGACCCCAGGCCTATGGGAGATTGTAGAGGGTCGCTGGGACTGTGAGAAAACAGTAAGGGTGTCCAAAATACCCCACCCCAAGACCCTGAAACGTAGGAGTAAAGTCACCCTACTACCCCATAAAGACAGTATAGTCGTGATAGGGGTTTCTGCAAGAACCACAACTGCTACCAAAGTAATGAAAACGGATTCCTGGACCTGAGGACCTCTCCTGATAGGTCCTTACCTCTTTCAGTAGCCAAGCCTCCTTTCTCAGTAGCCAAACCTCCTTTTTTGGCTATTTAGGGTCTCTCCTCTGGGTTATTCCTCAGATAACGAATACAAGAGCTCACCAGAGTTCCTCTGCACTTCCCTCTTCAACTTCTGCCAAGGATCGACTGCTGACTGCTCCAGGATGCCTGCAAAACTGCAACAAAGTAGCAAGACGACTACCAGCAACATTGTAGCGCCTCATCCTGCCGGCTTCCACGACTGTTTCCTGGTGGTGCATGCTCTTAGGGCTGCCTGCCTTCCCCCTGCACTGGAAGCCAAGAAGAAATCTCCCATGGGTCGACGGAATCTTCCCCCTGCTAACCGCAGGCACCAAACTTCTGCATCACTGGTCCTCTGGGTCCCCTCTCATCCTGACTAGCGTGGTCCCTGGAACACAGGAGTTGGGTCCAAGTGTCTTCGACAGTCCAGTGGCCCTTCTGTCCAAATTTGGTGGAGGTAAGTTCTTGCCTCCCCACGCCAGACAGTAATCCTGTGTACTGCATGAACTGCAGCTGCTTGGGCTTCTGTGCACTTTTGCAAGACTTCCTTTGCGCACAGCCTAGCCCAGGTCCCCAGCACTCTGTCCTGCATTGCCCAACTCACTGAGTTGGACTCCGATGTCGTGGGACTCTCTTTTGTTGCTCTGAGTTGACCACCGTCCTCAGATCTTCTAAGTGCCTGTTCAGGTGCTTCTGCGGGTGCTGCTTGCTTCTGCGTGGGCTCTCTGAGTTGCTGAGCGCCCCCTCTGTCTTCTCCTCCAAGGGGCGACATCCTGGTCCTTCCTGGGCCCCAGCAGCACCCAAAACCCTCAACCACGACTTTTGCAGCTAGCAAGGCTTGTTTGTGGTATTTCTGCGTGGAAACACTTCTGCAACCTCCAGCACGCCGGACAACTTCTCACTGAAGGGGAAGTTCCTGGCACCATCCATTTTTGAAGAATCTTCGGCTTCTTCCACCTGGAGGCAGCCCTTTTGCACCTTCATCCGGGGTTTAGTGGGCTCCTGCCCTCCCTGGACACTTGCGTGACTCTTGGACTTAGTTCCCTTCTTTTACAGGTCCTCAGGCCCAGGAATCCGTCTTCAGTGCTTTGCAGTCAGTTGTTGTCCTTGCAGAATCCCCTGTCTCAACTTTACTGTCTTTCTGGGGTAGTAGAGTAACTTTACTTCTTCTTTTTAGGGTCTTGGGGTGGGGTATCTTGGACACCCTTACCTTTTTCTCACAGTCCCAGCGACCCTCTACTATCTCCCATAGGCCTGGGGTCCATTTGTGATTCGCATTTCACTTTTGGAGTGTATGGTTTGTGTTGCCCCTAGGCCTACGTCTACCTATTGCATCCTATTGTGATTCTACATTGTTTGCACTACTTTTCTAACTGTTACTTACTTGTTTTGGGTTTGTGTACATATAATTTGTGTTTATTACTTACCTCCTAAGTGAGAGTATTCTCTGAGATACTTTTGGCATATTGTCACACTGAGCATTGTGTTTTCTTGTGATATAGGGGGTCATTCTAACTTCGGCGGGCGGCGGAGGCCGCCTGCCAAAGTTCCCCCGCCAGAACACCGCAGCGCGGTCAAATGACCGCCACGGTGATTCTGACTTTCCCGCTGGGCGGGCGGGCGACCGCCAAAAGGCCGCCCACCCGCCCAGCGGGAAAGCACCAGCAACGAGGAAGCCGGCTCCGAATGGAGCCGGCGGAGTTGCTGGTGTGCGACGGGTGCAGTTGCACCCGTCGCGATTTTCAGTGTCTGCCACGCAGACACTGAAAATCAATGTGGGGCCCTGTTAGGGGGCCCCTGCAGTGCCAATGCCAGTGGCATGGGCACTGCAGGGGCCCCCAGGGGCCCCACGACACCCGTTCCCGCCAGCCAGGTTCTGGCGGTGAAAGGAATGACCCCCATAGTGCTTTATGACAAAAGTGGTATAATAGGAGCTTTGCATGTCTCCTAGTTCAGCCTAAGCTGCTCTTGCCATAGCTACCTCTAACAGCCTAAGCTGCTAGAAACACCTCTATTCTACTAATAAGGTATAACTGGACCTGGCACAAGGTGTAAGTACCACAAGGTACCCACAATAAGCCAGACCAGCCTCCTACACAAAAGAATTAGCTTGAGAGAATACATGAGAGGACACGAGGAATTTACAAATTTACTTGTAGAATGGAAAGATCAGGACCTGCTCATATGGGATGAATTCACATTCCTGAAACAACCTTATCCGAAATTGCCTATATTTTATATGATCCTCAAGATTCATAAGAACAAACAGGGTCTTTTAGGGCACCCTCTAATATCAGCTCAAATGTATCTAAATATATTGATTTTTTCTTAATCCTTTAGCCTCTACATTATTACCATCATACATCAGACTTTTGCGCAGAATCTTTGATGTGAGGTGAGAAGAAAATATGCATATGATAACATGGGATATCACAGCACTTTATGCCGGCATTAGACATTAGACATTGTGGCAGGATGATAGCGACCAAACATTTCTTAAGAATGAGATCTATCAAGTTTGTGGAAGATAACAAAATGTTACTAACTATGATGGAATGGTGTCTATCTGGAAATGTATTCCTGTTTAATGGTGTGTTTTTTCAGCAACTAAGGTGGTCTGCGATGGGCACCTGCTTCGCCCCGAGCTATGTTAATTTGCCTATGGGCTGGTGGGAGTAGGTGCTCGGAGGCAGCTATATGTCACAATGAACTTACCACAATATATTATGGGTCAGATTCATAGAAGATCATTTTGTGCTGTGGAAAGGCACTGATTTACAAGTTAGACGTTTTGGGTAGATGTGGGCAGAGCTGACAGAGTTCCACTCTGCAGAATTCAGCAGAGTTGGTTAATAACTCCGAGGAATTCTACAGAGGTGGAGTTCCATGAGCTGCGGAGTGGCCCACTAGGCACCCAATCTTGGAAGCGCTAAGCAGGATCGGGCCTGGTTAGGCCTGACCCTGCTTAGTACTTCCAAGATTGGGCGCATCCAGGAGAGGGCCATAAGCCCTGAAAGCTGCTGCCTCAGGTCTTTTGTGCAACAGAGTGTGCATAGAAAAAAAACAAGGACTTACATGGTCCTCATTATCAGGGGGTTGTCATTGCCACGGCCTGGCTGGCCTTCGATCATCCAGAGCTGCTGGGCCGCCAGCGAGCAGCTCCATGCCTCTGACGTCAGGTGAGTGCGCACTGCAGCCCAGTTATGGGCTAAATAGCGCATGGGCAGACTGTCTGCTGAGCTCACTGCCCACCCCTGGCTTTGTGCAAAATCTCAATGAAAAATATTAAAATTTGAGATTTTCTCATTAGATCGGCCAAACTGAAATTTAGTTCCTAGATGACCAGGTAAAAGTTGAAAAAGACAGATTGGTAATCACATTGTGCAGGAAGCCTACAGCAATATGCTATCTGCTCCCCCGGTAAGAAGTATTCCCCTTGGTGAACTTTATAGAGCAAGGCAGTTGTGAAGCACAAAGGAAGAGTACATCAAAATTGAGACATAGATGGCAGCATGCTTTAAACAAAGGGGATACTCAGATAGTATTGTGAAGGCAGCTTTCAAAATGAAATAAGATGACTAAAAGAGAGGGGGCCCTTTTTGCCCCTACAACTGCTAAATCCAAGACCAACACCAAAAGGTTTATCACCAGAAATAATACTGATCACAAGAAGCTGAGATGAGCCTTAAAAAGACGTTGGCATCTCATCAAACATGATCCTGTTAAAGGACAAGTAGTGCTATGTAACCCATAAATTAATTTTCATAGAGCTAGATCTTTGCGTGTTCTTTTAGTGAAAGGGGTGGTATAACAGAAACAGAAAGAGACATGGCTCATGTCCAAACAGGGATTTATCAAGTGCATACAATGCAAGGCATGCAAATATGGGGAAAATCTAATGCATATTATAACACTCTTTAACACAAGGACTCAGGAAGACTAATTTGCAAGGACAAGTTCGTAATCAATATATTGAAATGTCCATACCCCAAAGAATACATAGGATGCACCTTACCAGCACAGAAATGCATATTACAACATATTAGGGTGATAAACAATAAGGATCACAGTAGCAAGACATTTTGAAAAGCTGCACAACAGTGTCCACAATAGGCTCAAATACAGTTGCCTGGCCCAGGTCCCCAAAGATGTACGAAGTGGGGATAGGGAAAAAACGTCGAGACAACTGGAAACCAAATAAATTTGAAATGGACAGCAAGAATCTAGATGGGCTTAACATTGATGAAGAATTGTAAACCTGCATAGCATAGCTGCCTGATTCCCCTTTTAGGTCACAGTCAATGCCAAAGGATATAAATGTAAAAAAAAAAAAAAAAGTTCAAACTAGTATTAACGTTTTTATTTTGGCATGAGGGCAAGTTAACGCACTTCGCATGACAAAACACCCACCATCTTAAAGTGAATTTAAATTTAAATACTGTGACATTACCACATATCAAAATGAAAATAAAGAAAGGACTGTCACATTTTTGGATCCATGGCCATCATATTTAAACAGAAAAATAATACATTTACTTAAATGATGCAAAAATTCATAACCAAAATATGAGTTCTATGCAGAGAGCTTTTGGTTCTGATTTTTAGATTAATAACATTCCCTTCAAAACGGTTCAACATGATAATGGCGCTCTTAATCAGAATCACCAGTCTCCAACTTAATATAAGCATGGCAGAACACCAACCCCAATGAGGGTATACAATGCTTCATACTTGATTCTTTTCTGGTAATTCATTATTTATCTTTATGCTCAAATCAACCATGTAAGTACAATGTAAATCCAAATTATTGAATTTACTTTTGCAGTACATTCATTTCTGTATTTATTCTAAATTCAATGGCAGAACTGAACCCAGGTTTCATAGTATTCCACCCTTTCAACATTAACCTCTTAGCTGCTGGGGTGTCCCCCCCCCCCAGTGCTGAGCCCTTTTTTGGCTATTTGGGGTAGTTCGTGCTTAGGCCTTCATAACTTTTTGTCCACGTAAGCTATCCATGCCAAATTTGCGTCCTTTTTTTCCCAACATCCTACGGCGGATTCTAAAGGTACCCAGAGTTTGTGGTTTACCCTGGAGGAGACCAAGAAATTAGCCAAAATAGAGCAAAATATTTCTTTTTTTTCAAATAAATTGGAAAAAAGGGCTGCCAAAGAATGCTCGTGGTTTTTCCCCTGAAAATGGCATCAACAAAGGGTTTGCGGTGCTAAAATCACCAGCTTCCCAGCTTTCAGGAAAAGGCAGACTTGAATCAGAAAACCACATTTTTCAACACAATTTTGGCATTTTTGTGAGACATACCCTATTTTTACAATTCTTTGTGCTTTCAGCCTCCTTCCAGTTAGTGACAGAAATGTGTGTGAAACCAATGCTAGATCCCAGAAAGCTAACTATTTTTGAAAAATAAACACAATTCTGAATTCAGCAAAGGTTAATTTGTGTAGATCCTACAAGGTTTTCCTACAGAAAATAACAGCTGAAATAAAAAAATATTGAAATTGAGTTGAAAACAACAGCCATTTTTCTTTCTGTTTTACTCTGTAACTTTTTCCTGCGATGTCAGATTTTTTAAAGCAATATACCGTTATGTCTGCTGGACTCTTCTGGTTGCGGGGATATATAGGGTTTGTAGGTTCAACAAGAACCCTAGGTACCCATACCCAATAAATGAGCTGTACCCTGCAGTTGGTTTTCATTCAATACTGTGTATACAGCAATTCATTTGCTGAAATATGAAGAGTGAAAAATAGGTATCAAGAAAACCTTTGCATTTACAAAATGGGCTCAAGATAAAGTGTTGAGGATCAGCGCTTATTTGCACATCTCTGAATTCTGGGGTGCCCATACTAGCATGTGAGTTGCAGGGTATTTCTCAAATAGACGTCTTTTTTGCACACTCTCTTATATTTCGAAGGAACAAATGTAGAAAAAGACAAGGGGCAATAACACTTGTTTTGCTATTCTATGTTCCCCCAAGACTCCCGATAAAAATGGTACCTCACTTGTGTGGGTAGGACTAGCGCCTGCGACAGTAAATGCCCCAAAACACAACGTGGACACATCACATTTTCCCAAAGAAAACAGAGGTGTTTTTGGCAAAGTGCCTACCTGTGGATTTTGGCTTCTAGCTCAGCCGGCACCTAGGGAAACCTACCAAACCTGTGCATTTGTGAAAACTAGAGACCTAAAGGAATCCAAGATGGGGTGACTTGTGGGGCTCTGACCAGGTTCTGTGACCCAGAATCCTTTGCAAACCTCAAACTTTGGCTAAAAATACACGTTCTCCTCAGATTTCGGTGACAGAAAGTTCTGGAATCTGAGAGGAGCCACAAATTTCCTTATACCCCGCGTTCCCCCAAGTCTCCCGATAAAAATTATACCTCACTTGTGTGGGTAGGCCTAGCGCCCGCGACAGGAAATGCCCCAAAACACAACGTGGACACATCCCATTTTTTGACAGAAAACAGAGCTGTTTTTTGCAAAGTGCCTTCCTGTAGATTTTGGCCTCTAGCTCAGCCAGAACGTAGGGAAACCTACCAAACCTGTGCATTTGTGAAAACTAGAGACCTAGGGGAATCCAAGATTGGGTGACTTGTGGGGCTCTGACCAGGTTCTGTTACCCAGAATCCTTTGCAAACTTCAAGATGTGGCTAAAAAAAACAAGTTTTGTCACATTTCGGGGACAGAAAGTTCTGGAATCTGAGAGGAGCCACAAATGTCCTTCCACCCAGCGTTCCCCCAAGTCTCCCGATAGAAATGATACCTCACTTGTGTGGGTAGGTCTAGCGCCTGCAACAGGAAATGCCCCAAAACACAACGTGGACACATCCCATTTTTTGACAGAAAACAGAGCTGTTTTTTGCAAAGTGCCTACCTGTAGATTTTGGCCTCTAGCTCAGCCAGCACCTAGGGAAACCTACCAAACTTGTGCATTTTTGAAAACTAGAGACCTAGGAGAATCAAAGATGGGGTGACTTGTGGGGCTCTCACCTGGTTCTGTTACCCAGAATCCTTTGCAAACATCAAAATGTGGCTAAAAATACACGTTTTCCTCACATTTCGGTGACATAAAGTTCTGGAATCTGAGGGGAGCCACAAATTTCCTTCCACCCAGCGTTCCCCCAAGTCTCCCGATAAAAATGATACCTCACTTGTGTGGGTAGGCCCAGCGCCCGCAACAGGAAATGCCCCAAAACACATTGTGGACACATCCCATTTTTGGACAGAAAACAGAGGTGTTTTTTGCAAAGTGCATACCTGTAGATTTTGGCCTCTAGCTCAGCCGGAACCTAGGGAAACCTACCAAACCTATGCATTTTTTTAAACTAGAGACCTAGGGGAATCCAAGATGGGGTGACTTGTGGGGTTCTGACCAGGTTCTGTTACCCAGAATCCTTTGCAAACATCAAAATGTGGCTAAAAATACACGTTTTCCTCACATTTCGGTGACAGAAAGTTCTGGAATCTGAGAGGAGCCACAAGTTTCCTTCCACTCAGCGTTCCCCCAAGTCTCCCGATAAAAATGATACCTCACTTGTGTGGGTAGGCCTAGCGCCCGCGACAGGAAATGCCCCAAAACACATCGTGGACACATCCCATTTTTTGACAGAAAACAGAGGTGTTTTTTGCAAAGTGCATACCTGTAGATTTTGGCCTCTAGCTCATCCGGCACCTAGGGAAACCTACCAAACCTGTGCATTTTTTAAAACTAGAGACCTAGGGGAATCCAAGATGGGGTGACTTGTGGGGCTCTGACCAGGTTCTGTTACCCAGAATCCTTTGCAAACCTCAAAATGTGGCTAAAAATACACATTTTCCTCACATTTCGGTGACAGAAAGTTCTGGAATCTGAGAGGAGCCACAAGTTTCCTTCCACCTAGCGTTCCCCCAAGTCTCCCGATAAAAATGATACCTCACTTGTGTGGGTAGGCCTAGCGCCCGCGACAGGAAATGCCCCAAAACACATCGTGGACACATCCCATTTTTTGACAGAAAACAGAGGTGTTTTTTGCAAAGTGCATACCTGTAGATTTTGGCCTCTAGCTCATCCGGCACCTAGGGAAACCTACCAAACCTGTGCATTTTTTAAAACTAGAGACCTAGGGGAATCCAAGATGGGGTGACTTGTGGGGTTCTGACCAGGTTCTGTTACCCAGAATCCTTTGCAAACATCAAAATGTGGCTAAAAATACACGTTTTCCTCGCATTTCGGTGACAGAAAGTTCTGGAATCTGAGAGGAGCCACAAGTTTCCTTCCACTCAGCGTTCCCCCAAGTCTCCCGATAAAAATGATACCTCACTTGTGTGGGTAGGCCTAGCGCCCGCGACAGGAAATGCCCCAAAACACATCGTGGACACATCCCATTTTTTGACAGAAAACAGAGGTGTTTTTTGCAAAGTGCATACCTGTAGATTTTGGCCTCTAGCTCATCCGGCACCTAGGGAAACCTACCAAACCTGTGCATTTTTTAAAACTAGAGACCTAGGGGAATCCAAGATGGGGTGACTTGTGGGGCTCTGACCAGGTTCTGTTACCCAGAATCCTTTGCAAACCTCAAAATGTGGCTAAAAATACACATTTTCCTCACATTTCGGTGACAGAAAGTTCTGGAATCTGAGAGGAGCCACAAATTTCCTTCCACCTAGCGTTCCCCCAAGTCTCCCGATAAAAATTATACCTCACTTGTGTGGGTAGGCCTAGCGCCCGCGACAGGAAATGCCCCAAAACACATCGTGGACACATCCCATTTTTTGACAGAAAACAGAGGTGTTTTTTGCAAAGTGCATACCTGTAGATTTTGGCCTCTAGCTCATCCGGCACCTAGGGAAACCTACCAAACCTGTGCATTTTTTAAAACTAGAGACCTAGGGGAATCCAAGATGGGGTGACTTGTGGGGCTCTGACCAGGTTCTGTTACCCAGAATCCTTTGCAAACCTCAAAATGTGGCTAAAAATACACATTTTCCTCACATTTCGGTGACAGAAAGTTCTGGAATCTGAGAGGAGCCACAAATTTCCTTCCACCTAGCGTTCCCCCAAGTCTCCCGATAAAAATTATACCTCACTTGTGTGGGTAGGCCTAGCGCCCGCGAAAGGAAATGCCCAAAACACAATGTGGACACATCCCATTTTTTGACAGAAAACAGAGGTGTTTTTTGCAAAGTGCATACCTGTAGATTGTGGCCTCTAGCTCAGCCGGCACCTAGGGAAACCTACCAAACCTGTGCATTTGTGAAAACTAGAGACCTAGGGGAATCCAAGATGGGGTGACTTGTGCGGCTCTGACCAGGTTCTGTTACCCAGAATCCTTTGCAAACCTCAAAATGTGGCTAAAAATACACATTTTCCTAACATTTCGGTGACAGAAAGTTCTGGAATCTGAGAGGAGCCACACATTTCCTTCCACCCAGTGTTCCCCCAAGTCTCCCGATAAAAATGCTACCTCACTTGTGTGGGTAGGCCTAGCGCCCGCTACAGGAAATGCCCCAAAACAAAAAGTGGACAGATCCCATTTTTTGACAGATAACAGAGGTGTTTTTTGCAAAGTGCATACATGTAGATTTTGGCCTCTAGCTCAGCCGGCACCTAGGGAAACCTACCAAATCTGTTCATTTTTTAAAACTAGAGACCTAGGGGAATCCAAGATGGGGTGACTTGTGGGGCTTTGACCAGGTTCTGTTACCCAGAATCCTTTGCAAACCTCAAAATGTGGCTAAAAAAACACATTTTCCTCACATTTCGGTGACAAAAAGTTCTGGAATCTGAGAGGAGCCACAAATTTCCTTCCACCCAGCGTTCCCCCAAGTTTCCAGATAAAAATGATACCTCACTTGTGTGGGTAGGCCTAGCGCCTATGAAAGGAAATGCCCCAAAACACAACGTGGACACATCCCATTATTTGACAGAAAACAGAGCTGTTTTTTGCAAAGTGCCTACCTGTAGATTTTGGCCTCTAGCTCAGCCGGCACCTACGGAAACCTACCAAACCTGTGCATTTCTGAAAACTAGAGACCTAGGGGAATCCAAGATGGGGTGACTTGTGGGGCTCTGACCAGGTTCTGTTACCCAGAATCCTTTGCAAACCTCAAAATGAGGCTAAAAAACAAGTTTTCCTCACATTTCGGTGACAGAAAGTTCTGGAATCTGAGAGGAGCCACAAATTTCCTTCCACCCAGTGTTCCCCCAAGTCTCCCAATAAAAATGATACCTCACTTGTGCGGGTAGGCCTAGCACCCGCAACAGGAAATGCCCCAAAACACAACGTGGACACATCCCATTTTTTGACAGAAAACAGAGCTGTTTTTTGCAAAGTGAATACCTGTAGATTTTGGCCTCTAGCTAGCCGGCACCTAGGGAAATCTACCAAACCTGTGCATTTTTGAAAACTAGAGACCTAGGGGAATCCGAGATGGGGTGACTTGTGTGGCTCTGACCAGGTTCTGTTACCCAGAATCCTTTGCAAACCTCAAAATGTGGCTAAAAAAAAACGTTTTCCTCACATTTCGGTGACAGAAAGTTCTGGAATCCGGGAGGAGCCACAAATTTCCTTCCACCCAGTGTTCCCCCAAGTCTCCCGATAAAAATGAGACCTCACTTGTGTGGGTAGGCCTAGCACCCGCAACAGGAAATGCCCCAAAACACAACGTGGACACATCCCATTTTTTGACAGAAAACAGGTGTTTTTTGCAAAGTGCATACCTATAGATTTTCGCCTCTAGCTCATCCGGCATCTAGAGAAACCTACCAAACCTGTGCATTTTTTAAAACTAGAGACCTAGGGGAATCCAAGATGGGGTGACTTGTGGGGCTCTGACCAGGTTCTGTTACCCAGAATCCTTTGCAAATCTCAAAATGTGGCTAAAAAAACACGGTTTCCTCACATTTCGGTTACAGAAAGTACTGGAATCTGAGAGGAGCCACAAATTTCCTTCCACCCAGCGTTCCCCTAAGTCTCCCGATAGAAATGATACCTCTCTTGTGTGGGTGGGCCTAGCGCCCGCGACAGGAAATGCCCAAAAACACAATGTGGACACATCCCATTTTTTGACAGGAAACAGAGCTGTTTTTTGTAAAGTGCCTACCTGTAGATTTTGGCCTCTAGCTCAGCCGGCACCTAGGGAAACCTACCAAACCTGTGCATTTTTTAAAACTAGGGACCTAGGGGAATCCAAGATGGGGTGACATGTGGGGCTCTGACCAGGTTCGGTTACCCAGAATCCTTTGCAAACCTCAAAATGTGGCTAAAAAACACGTTTTCCTCACTTTTCGGTGACAGAAAGTTCTGGAATCTGAGAGGAGCCACAAATTTCCTTCCACCCAGCGTTCCCCTAAGTCTCCCGATAGAAATGATACCTCTCTTGTGTGGGTGGGCCTAGCGCCCGCGACAGGAAATGCCCCAAAACACAATGTGGACACATCCCATTTTTTGACAGGAAACAGAGCTGTTTTTTGTAAAGTGCCTACCTGTAGATTTTGGCCTCTAGCTCAGCCGGCACCTAGGGAAACCTACCAAACCTGTGCATTTTTTAAAACTAGGGACCTAGGGGAATCCAAGATGGGGTGACATGTGGGGCTCTGACCAGGTTCGGTTACCCAGAATCCTTTGCAAACCTCAAAATGTGGCTAAAAAACACGTTTTCCTCACTTTTCGGTGACAGAAAGTTCTGGAATCTGAGAGGAGCCACAAATTTCCTTCCACCCAGTGTTCCCCGAAGTCTCCCGATAAAAATGATACCTCACTTGTGTGGATCGGCCTAGCGCCCGCGACAGGAAATTCCCCAAAACACAACGTGGACACATCCCATTTTTTTACAGAAAACAGAGCTGTTTTTTGCAAAGTGCCTACCTGGAGATTTTGGCCTCTATCTCAGCCGGCACCGAGGGAAACCTACCAAACCTGTGCATTTTTGAAAACTAGAGACCTAGGGGAATCCAAGATGGGGTGACTTGTGGGGCTCTGACCAGGTTCTGTTACCCAGAATCCTTTGCAAACCTCAAAATGTGGCTAAAAAAATCATTTTCCTCACATTTCTTTGACAGAAAGTTCTGGAATCCGGGAGGAGCCACAAATTTCCTTCCACCCAGTGTTCCCCGAAGTCTCCCGATAAAAATGAGACCTCACTTGTGTGAGTAGGCCTAGCTCCCGCAACAGGAAATGCCCCAAAACACAACGTGGACACATCCCATTTTTTGACAGAAAACAGGTGTTTTTTGCAAAGTGCATACCTATAGATTTTCGCCTCTAGCTCATCCGGCATCTAGGGAAACCTACCAAACCGGTGCATTTTTTAACACTAGAGACCTAGGGGAATCCAAGATGGGGTGACTTGTGGGGCTCTGACCAGGTTCTGTTACCCAGAATCCTTTGCAAACCTCAAAATGTGGCTAAAAAAACACGTTTTCCTCACATTTCGGTTACAGAAAGTTCTGGAATCTGAGAGGAGCCACAAATTTCCTTCCACCCAGCGTTCCCCTAAGTCTCCCGATAGAAATGATACCTCTCTTGTGTGGGTAGGCCTTGCGCCCGTGACAGGAAATGCCCCAAAACACAACGTGGACACATCCCATTTTTTGACAGAAAACAGAGCTGTTTTTTGTAAAGTGCCTACCTGTAGATATTGGCCTCTAGCTCAGCCGGCACCTAGGGAAACCTACCAAACCTGTGCATTTTTGAAAACTAGAGACCTAGGGGAATCCAAGATGGGGTGACTTGTGGGGCTCTGACCAGGTTCCGTTACCCAGTATCCTTTGCAAACCTCAAAATGTGGCTAAAAAACAAGTTTTCCTCACATTTCGGTGACAGAAAGTTCTGGAATCTGAGAGGAGCCACAAATTTCCTTCCACCCAGTGTTCCCCCAAGTCTCCCGATAAAAATTATACCTCACTTGTGCGGGTAGGCCTAGCACCCGCAACAGGAAATGCCCCAAAACACAACGTGGACACATCCCATTTTTTGACAGAAAACAGAGCTGTTTTTTGCAAAGTGAATACCTGTAGATTTTGGCCTCTAGCTAGCCGGCACCTAGGGAAATCTACCAAACCTGTGCATTTTTGAAAACTAGAGACCTAGGGGAATCCGAGATGGGGTGACTTGTGGGGCTCTGACCAGGTTCTGTTACCCAGAATCCTTTGCAAACCTCAAAATGTGGCTAAAAAAACCGTTTTCCTCACATTTCGGTGACAGAAAGTTCTGGAATCCGGGAGGAGCCACAAATTTCCTTCCACCCAGTGTTCCCCGAAGTCTCCCGATAAAAATGAGACCTCACTTGTGTGGGTAGGCCTAGCTCCCGCAACAGGAAATGCCCCAAAACACAACGTGGACACATCCCATTTTTTGACAGAAAACAGGTGTTTTTTGCAAAGTGCATACCTATAGATTTTCGCCTCTAGCTCATCCGGCATCTAGGGAAACCTACCAAACCTGTGCATTTTTTAAAACTAGGGGAATCCAAGATGGGGTGACTTGTGGGGCTCTGACCAGGTTTTGTTACCCAGAATCCTTTGCAAATCTCAAAATGTGGCTAAAAAACACGTTTTCCTCACATTTCGGTTACAGAAAGTTCTGGAATCTGAGAGGAGCCACAAATTTCCTTCCACCCAGCGTTCCCCTAAGTCTCCCGATAGAAATGATACCTCTCTTGTGTGGGTAGGCCTTGCGCCCGTGACAGGAAATGCCCCAAAACACAACGTGGACACATCCCATTTTTTGACAGAAAACAGAGGTGTTTTTTGTAAAGTGCCTACCTGTAGATATTGGCCTCTAGCTCAGCCGGCACCTAGGGAAACCTACCAAACCTGTGCATTTTTGAAAACTAGAGACCTAGGGGAATCCAAGATGGGGTGGCTTGTGGGGCTCTGACCAGGTTCTGTTACCCAGAATCCTTTGCAAATCTCAAAATGTGGCTAAAAAAACAAGTTTTCCTCACATTTCGTTTACAGAAAGTTCTGGAATCTGAGAGGAGCCACAAATTTCCTTCCACCCAGCGTTCCCCTAAGTCTCCCGATAGAAATGATACCTCTCTTGTGTGGGTGGGCCTAGCGCCCGCGACAGGAAATGCCCCAAAACACAATGTGGACACATCCCATTTTTTGACAGGAAACAGAGCTGTTTTTTGTAAAGTGCCTACCTGTAGATTTTGGCCTCTAGCTCAGCCGGCACCTAGGGAAACCTACCAAACCTGTGCATTTTTTAAAACTAGGGACCTAGGGGAATCCAAGATGGGGTGACTTGTGGGGCTCTGACCAGGTTCGGTTACCCAGAATCCTTTGCAAACCTCAAAATGTGGCTAAAAAACACGTTTTCCTCACTTTTCGGTGACAGAAAGTTCTGGAATCTGAGAGGAGCCACAAATTTCCTTCCACCCAGTGTTCCCCGAAGTCTCCCGATAAAAATGATACCTCACTTGTGTGGATAGGCCTAGCGCCCGCGACAGGAAATTCCCCAAAACACAACGTGGACACATCCCATTTTTTTACAGAAAACAGAGCTGTTTTTTGCAAAGTGCCTACCTGGAGATTTTGGCCTCTATCTCAGCCGGCACCGAGGGAAACCTACCAAACCTGTGCATTTTTGAAAACTAGAGACCTAGGGGAATCCAAGATGGGGTGACTTGTGGGGCTCTGACCAGGTTCTGTTACCCAGAATCCTTTGCAAACCTCAAAATGTGGCAAAAAAAATACACATTTTCCTCACATTTCGGTGACAGAAAGTTCTGGAGTCTGAGAGGAGCCACAAATGTCCTTCCACCTAGCGTTCCCCCAAGTCTCCCGATAAAAATGATACCTCACTTGTGTGGGTAGGCCTAGCGCCCGCGAAAGGAAATGCCCAAAACACAATGTGGACACATCCCATTTTTTGACAGAAAACAGAGGTGTTTTTTGCAAAGTGCATACCTGTAGATTGTGGCCTCTAGCTCAGCCGGCACCTAGGGAAACCTACCAAACCTGTGCATTTGTGAAAACTAGAGACCTAGGGGAATCCAAGATGGGGTGACTTGTGGGGCTCTGACCAGGTTCGGTTACTAAGAATCCTTCGCAAACCTCAAAATGTGGCTAAAAAAACACGTTTTCCTCACATTTCGGTGACATAAAGTTCTGGAATCCGGGAGGAGCCACAAATTTCCTTCCACCCAGTGTTCCCCCACGTCTCCCGATAAAAATGAGACCTCACTTGTGTGGGTAGGCCTAGCACCTGCAACAGGAAATGCCCCAAAATACAACGTGGACACATCTCATTTTTTGACAGAAAACAGGTGTTTTTTGCAAAGTGCATACCTATAGATTTTCGCCTCTAGCTCATTCGGCATCTAGGGAAACCTACCAAACCGGTGCATTTTTTAAAACTAGAGACCTAGCGGAATCCAAGATGGGGTGACTTGTGGGGCTCTGACCAGGTTCGGTTACCCAGAATCCTTTGCAAACCTCAAAATGTGGCTAAAAAACACGTTTTCCTCACTTTTCGGTGACAGAAAGTTCTGGAATCTGAGAGGAGCCACAAATTTCCTTCCACCCAGTGTTCCCCGAAGTCTCCCGATAAAAATGAGACCTCACTTGTGTGGGTAGGCCTAGCTCCCGCAACAGGAAATGCCCCAAAACACAACGTGGACACATCCCATTTTTTGACAGAAAACAGGTGTTTTTTGCAAAGTGCATACCTATAGATTTTCGCCTGTAGCTCATCCGGCATCTAGGGAAACCTACCAAACCGGTGCATTTTTTAAAACTAGAGACCTAGGGGAATCCAAGATGGGGTGACTTGTGGGGCTCTGACCAGGTTCCGTTACCCAGAATCCTTTGCAAACCTCAAAATGTGGCTAAAAAACAAGTTTTCCTCACATTTCGGTGACAGAAAGTTCTGGAATCTGAGAGGAGCCACAAATTTCCTTCCACCCAGTGTTCCCCCAAGTCTCCCGATAAAAATTATACCTCACTTGTGCGGGTAGGCCTAGCACCCGCAACAGGAAATGCCCCAAAACACAACGTGGACACATCCCATTTTTTGACAGAAAACAGAGCTGTTTTTTGCAAAGTGAATACCTGTAGATTTTGGCCTCTAGCTAGCCGGCACCTAGGGAAATCTACCAAACCTGTGTATTTTTGAAAACTAGAGACCTAGGGGAATCCGAGATGGGGTGACTTGTGGGGCTCTGACCAGGTTCTGTTACCCAGAATCCTTTGCAAACCTCAAAATGTGGCTAAAAAAAACATTTTCCTCACATTTCTTTGACAGAAAGTTCTGGAATCCGGGAGGAGCCACAAATTTCCTTCCACCCAGTGTTCCCCGAAGTCTCCCGATAAAAATGAGACCTCACTTGTGTGGGTAGGCCTAGCTCCCGCAACAGGAAATGCCCCAAAACACAACGTGGACACATCCCATTTTTTGACAGAAAACAGGTGTTTTTTGCAAAGTGCATACCTATAGATTTTCGCCTCTAGCTCATCCGGCATCTAGGGAAACCTACCAAACCGGTGCATTTTTTAAAACTAGAGACCTAGGGGAATCCAAGATGGGGTGACTTGTGGGGCTCTGACCAGGTTCTGTTACCCAGAATCCTTTGCAAACCTCAAAATGTGGCTAAAAAAACACGTTTTCCTCACATTTCGGTTACAGAAAGTTCTGGAATCTGAGAGGAGCCACAAATTTCCTTCCACCCAGCGTTCCCCTAAGTCTCCCGATAGAAATGATACCTCTCTTGTGTGGGTAGGCCTTGCGCCCGTGACAGGAAATGCCCCAAAACACAACGTGGACACATCCCATTTTTTGACAGAAAACAGAGCTGTTGTTTGTAAAGTGCCTACCTGTAGATATTGGCCTCTAGCTCAGCCGGCACCTAGGGAAACCTACCAAACCTGTGCATTTTTGAAAACTAGAGACCTAGGGGAATCCAAGATGGGGTGACTTGTGGGGCTCTGACCAGGTTCCGTTACCCAGAATCCTTTGCAAACCTCAAAATGTGGCTAAAAAACAAGTTTTCCTCACATTTCGGTGACAGAAAGTTCTGGAATCTGAGAGGAGCCACAAATTTCCTTCCACCCAGTGTTCCCCCAAGTCTCCCGATAAAAATTATACCTCACTTGTGCGGGTAGGCCTAGCACCCGCAACAGGAAATGCCCCAAAACACAACGTGGACACATCCCATTTTTTGACAGAAAACAGAGCTGTTTTTTGCAAAGTGAATACCTGTAGATTTTGGCCTCTAGCTAGCCGGCACCTAGGGAAATCTACCAAACCTGTGCATTTTTGAAAACTAGAGACCTAGGGGAATCCGAGATGGGGTGACTTGTGGGGCTCTGACCAGGTTCTGTTACCCAGAATCCTTTGCAAACCTCAAAATGTGGCTAAAAAAAACATTTTCCTCACATTTCGGTGACAGAAAGTTCTGGAATCCGGGAGGAGCCACAAATTTCCTTCCACCCAGTGTTCCCCGAAGTCTCCCGATAAAAATGAGACCTCACTTGTGTGGGTAGGCCTAGCTCCCGCAACAGGAAATGCCCCAAAACACAACGTGGACACATCCCATTTTTTGACAGAAAACAGGTGTTTTTTGCAAAGTGCATACCTATAGATTTTCGCCTCTAGCTCATCCGGCATCTAGGGAAACCTACCAAACCTGTGCATTTTTTAAAACTAGGGGAATCCAAGATGGGGTGACTTGTGGGGCTCTGACCAGGTTTTGTTACCCAGAATCCTTTGCAAATCTCAAAATGTGGCTAAAAAACACGTTTTCCTCACATTTCGGTTACAGAAAGTTCTGGAATCTGAGAGGAGCCACAAATTTCCTTCCACCCAGCGTTCCCCTAAGTCTCCCGATAGAAATGATACCTCTCTTGTGTGGGTAGGCCTTGCGCCCGTGACAGGAAATGCCCCATAACACAACGTGGACACATCCCATTTTTTGACAGAAAACAGAGGTGTTTTTTGTAAAGTGCCTACCTGTAGATATTGGCCTCTAGCTCAGCCGGCACCTAGGGAAACCTACCAAACCTGTGCATTTTTGAAAACTAGAGACCTAGGGGAATCCAAGATGGGGTGGCTTGTGGGGCTCTGACCAGGTTCTGTTACCCAGAATCCTTTGCAAATCTCAAAATGTGGCTAAAAAAACAAGTTTTCCTCACATTTCGTTTACAGAAAGTTCTGGAATCTGAGAGGAGCCACAAATTTCCTTCCACCCAGCGTTCCCCTAAGTCTCCCGATAGAAATGATACCTCTCTTGTGTGGGTGGGCCTAGCGCCCGCGACAGGAAATGCCCCAAAACACAATGTGGACACATCCCATTTTTTGACAGGAAACAGAGCTGTTTTTTGTAAAGTGCCTACCTGTAGATTTTGGCCTCTAGCTCAGCCGGCACCTAGGGAAACCTACCAAACCTGTGCATTTTTTAAAACTAGGGACCTAGGGGAATCCAAGATGGGGTGACTTGTGGGGCTCTGACCAGGTTCGGTTACCCAGAATCCTTTGCAAACCTCAAAATGTGGCTAAAAAACACGTTTTCTCACTTTTCGGTGACAGAAAGTTCTGGAATCTGAGAGGAGCCACAAATTTCCTTCCACCCAGTGTTCCCCGAAGTCTCCCGATAAAAATGATACCTCACTTGTGTGGATAGGCCTAGCGCCCGCGACAGGAAATTCCCCAAACACAACGTGGACACATCCCATTTTTTTAACAGAAAACAGAGCTGTTTTTTGCAAAGTGCCTACCTGGAGATTTTGGCCTCTATCTCAGCCGGCACCGAGGGAAACCTACCAAACCTGTGCATTTTTGAAAACTAGAGACCTAGGGGAATCCAAGATGGGGTGACTTGTGGGGCTCTGACCAGGTTCTGTTACCCAGAATCCTTTGCAAACCTCAAAATGTGGCAAAAAAAATACACATTTTCCTCACATTTCGGTGACAGAAAGTTCTGGAGTCTGAGAGGAGCCACAAATGTCCTTCCACCTAGCGTTCCCCCAAGTCTCCCGATAAAAATGATACCTCACTTGTGTGGGTAGGCCTAGCGCCCGCGAAAGGAAATGCCCAAAACACAATGTGGACACATCCCATTTTTTGACAGAAAACAGAGGTGTTTTTTGCAAAGTGCATACCTGTAGATTGTGGCCTCTAGCTCAGCCGGCACCTAGGGAAACCTACCAAACCTGTGCATTTGTGAAAACTAGAGACCTAGGGGAATCCAAGATGGGGTGACTTGTGGGGCTCTGACCAGGTTCGGTTACTAAGAATCCTTCGCAAACCTCAAAATGTGGCTAAAAAAACACGTTTTCCTCACATTTCGGTGACATAAAGTTCTGGAATCCGGGAGGAGCCACAAATTTCCTTCCACCCAGTGTTCCCCCACGTCTCCTGATAAAAATGAGACCTCACTTGTGTGGGTAGGCCTAGCACCTGCAACAGGAAATGCCCCAAAATACAACGTGGACACATCTCATTTTTTGACAGAAAACAGGTGTTTTTTGCAAAGTGCATACCTATAGATTTTCGCCTCTAGCTCATTCGGCATCTAGGGAAACCTACCAAACCGGTGCATTTTTTAAAACTAGAGACCTAGCGGAATCCAAGATGGGGTGACTTGTGGGGCTCTGACCAGGTTCGGTTACCCAGAATCCTTTGCAAACCTCAAAATGTGGCTAAAAAACACGTTTTCCTCACTTTTCGGTGACAGAAAGTTCTGGAATCTGAGAGGAGCCACAAATTTTCCTTCCACCCAGTGTTCCCCGAAGTCTCCCGATAAAAATGAGACCTCACTTGTGTGGGTAGGCCTAGCTCCCGCAACAGGAAATGCCCCAAAACACAACGTGGACACATCCCATTTTTTGACAGAAAACAGGTGTTTTTTGCAAAGTGCATACCTATAGATTTTCGCCTCCAGCTCATCCGGCATCTAGGGAAACCTACCAAAACCGGTGCATTTTTTAAAACTAGAGACCTAGGGGAATCCAAGATGGGGTGACTTGTGGGGCTCTGACCAGGTTCCGTTACCCAGAATCCTTTGCAAACCTCAAAATGTGGCTAAAAAACAAGTTTTCCTCACATTTCGGTGACAGAAAGTTCTGGAATCTGAGAGGAGCCACAAATTTCCTTCCACCCAGTGTTCCCCCAAGTCTCCCGATAAAAATTATACCTCACTTGTGCGGGTAGGCCTAGCACCCGCAACAGGAAATGCCCAAAACACAACGTGGACACATCCCATTTTTTGACAGAAAACAGAGCTGTTTTTTGCAAAGTGAATACCTGTAGATTTTGGCCTCTAGCTAGCCGGCACCTAGGGAAATCTACCAAACCTGTGTATTTTTGAAAACTAGAGACCTAGGGGAATCCGAGATGGGGTGACTTGTGGGGCTCTGACCAGGTCTGTTACCCAGAATCCTTTGCAAACCTCAAAATGTGGCTAAAAAAAACATTTTCCTCACATTTCTTTGACAGAAAGTTCTGGAATCCGGGAGGAGCCACAAATTTCCTTCCACCCAGTGTTCCCGAAGTCTCCCGATAAAAATGAGACCTCACTTGTGTGGGTAGGCCTAGCTCCCGCAACAGGAAATGCCCCAAAACACAACATGGGACACATCCCATTTTTTGACAGAAAACAGGTGTTTTTGCAAAGTGCATACCTATAGATTTTCGCCTCTAGCTCATCCGGCATCTAGGGGAAACCTACCAAACCGGTGCATTTTTTAAAACTAGAGGACCTAGGGGAATCCAAGATGGGGGTGACTTGTGGGGCTCTGACCAGGTTCTGTTACCCAGAATCCTTTGCAAACCTCAAAATGTGGCTAAAAAAACACGTTTTCCTCACATTTCGGTTACAGAAAGTTCTGGAATCTGAGAGGAGCCACAAATTTCCTTCCACCCAGCGTTCCCCTAAGTCTCCCGATAGAAATGATACCTCTCTTGTGTGGGGTAGGCCTTGCGCCCGTGACAGGAAATGCCCCAAAACACAACGTGGACACATCCATTTTTTGACAGAAAACAGAGCTGTTTTTTGTAAAGTGCCTACCTGTAGATATTGGCCTCTAGCTCAGCCGGCACCTAGGGAAACTACCAAACCTGTGCATTTTTGAAAACTAGAGACCTAGGGGAATCCAAGATGGGGTGACTTGTGGGGCCTCTGACCAGGTTCCGTTACCCAGAATCCCTTTGCAAACCTCAAAATGTGGCTAAAAAACAAGTTTTCCTCACATTTCGGTGACAGAAAGTTCTGGAATCTGAGAGGAGCCACAAATTTCCTTCACCCAGTGTTCCCCCAAGTCTCCCGATAAAAATTATACCTCACTTGTGCGGGTAGGCCTAGCACCCGCAACAGGAAATGCCCCAAAACACAACGTGGACACATCCCATTTTTTGACAGAAAACAGAGCTGTTTTTTGCAAAGTGAATACCTGTAGATTTTGGCCTCTAGCTAGCCGGCACCTAGGGAAATCTACCAAACCTGTGCATTTTTGAAAACTAGAGACCTAGGGGAATCCGAGATGGGGTGACTTGTGGGGCTCTGACCAGGTTCTGTTACCCAGAATCCTTTGCAAACCTCAAAATGTGGCTAAAAAAAAACGTTTTCCTCACATTTCGGTGACAGAAAGTTCTGGAATCCAATCCGGGAGGAGCCACAAATTTCCTTCCACCCAGTGTTCCCCGAAGTCTCCCGATAAAAATGAGACCTCACTTGTGTGGGTAGGCCTAGCTCCCGCAACAGGAAATGCCCCAAAAACACAACGTGGACACATCCCATTTTTTGACAGAAAACAGGTGTTTTTTTGCAAAGTGCATACCTATAGATTTTCGCTTCTAGCTCATCCGGCATCTAGGGAAACCTACCAAACCTGTGCATTTTTTAAAACTAGGGGAATCCAAGATGGGGTGACTTGTGGGCTCTGACCAGGTTTTGTTACCCAGAATCCTTTGCAAATCTCAAAATGTGGCTAAAAAACACGTTTTCCTCACATTTCGGTTACAGAAAGTTCTGGAATCTGAGAGGAGCCACAAATTTCCTTCCACCCAGCGTTCCCCTAAGTCTCCCGATAGAAATGATACCTCTCTTGTGTGGGTAGGCCTTCCGCCCGTGACAGGAAATGCCCCAAAACACAACGTGGACACATCCCATTTTTGACAGAAAACAGAGCTGTTTTTTGTAAAGTGCCTACCTGTAGATATTGGCCTCTAGCTCAGCCGGCACCTAGGGAAACCTACCAAACCTGTGCATTTTTTAAAACTAGAGACCTAGGGGAATCCAAGATGGGGTGACTTGTGGGGCTCTGACCAGGTTCGGTTACTAAGAATCCTTCGCAAACCTCAAAATGTGGCTAAAGAAACACGTTTTCCTCACATTTCGGTGACAGAAAGTTCTGGAATCTGAGAGGAGCCACAAATTTCCTTCCACCCAGCGTTCCCCTAAGTCTCCCGATAGAAATGATACCTCTCTTGTGTGGGTGGGCCTAGCGCCCGCGACAGGAAATGCCCCAAAACACAATGTGGACACATCCCATTTTTTGACAGAAAACAGAGCTGTTTTTTATAAAGTGCCTACCTGTAGATTTTTGCCTCTAGCTCAGCCGGCACCTATGGAAACCTACCAAACCTGTGCATTTTTAAAACTAGGGACCTAGGGGAATCCAAGATGGGGTGACTTGTGGGGCTCTGACCAGGTTCTGTTACCCAGAATCCTTTGCAAACCTCAAAATGTGGCTAAAAAAACACGTTTTCCTCACATTTCAGTTACAGAAAGTTCTGGAATCTGAGAGGAGCCACACATTTCCTTCCACGCAGCGTTCCCCCTAAGTCTCCCGATAGAAATGATACCTCTCTTGTGTGGGTAGGCCTTGCGCCCGTGACAGGAAATGCCCCAAAACACAACGTGGACACATCCCATTTTTTGACAGAAAACAGAGCTGTTTTTTGTAAAGTGCCTACCTGTAGATATTGGCCTCTAGCTCAGCCGGCACCTAGGGAAACCTACCAAACCTGTGCATTTTTGAAAACTAGAGACCTAGGGGAATCCAAGATGGGGTGACTTGTGGGGCTCTGACCAGGTTCCGTTACCCAGAATCCTTAGCAAACCTCAAAATGTTGCTAAAAAACAAGTTTTCCTCACATTTCGGTGACAGAAAGTTCTGGAATCCGGGAGGAGCCACAAATTTCCTTCCACCCAGTGTTCCCCGAAGTCTCCCGATAAAAATGAGACCTCACTTGTGTGGTCTCAACAGGAAATGCCCCAAAACACAACGTGGACACATCCCATTTTTTGACAGAAAACAGGTGTTTTTTGCAAAGTGCATACCTATAGATTTTCGCCTCTAGCTCATCCGGCATCTAGGGAAACCTACCAAACCTGTGCATTTTTTAAAACTAGGGGAATCCAAGATGGGGTGACTTGTGGGGCTCTGACCAGGTTTTGTTACCCAGAATCCTTTGCAAATCTCAAAATGTGGCTAAAAAACACGTTTTCCTCACATTTCGGTTACAGAAAGTTCTGGAATCTGAGAGGAGCCACAAATTTCCTTCCACCCAGCGTTCCCCTAAGTCTCCCGATAGAAATGATACCTCTCTTGTGTGGGTAGGCCTTGCGCCCGTGACAGGAAATGCCCCAAAACACAACGTGGACACATCCCATTTTTTGACAGAAAACAGAGCTGTTTTTTTGTAAAGTGCCTACCTGTAGATATTGGCCTCTAGCTCAGCCGGCACCTAGGGAAACCTACCAAACCTGTGCATTTTTTAAAACTAGAGACCTAGGGGAATCCAAGATGGGGTGACTTGTGGGGCTCTGACCAGGTTCGGTTACTAAGAATCCTTCGCAAACCTCAAAATGTGGCTAAAGAAACACGTTTTCCTAACATTTCGGTGACAGAAAGTTCTGGAATCTGAGAGGAGCCACAAATTTCCTTCCACCCAGCGTTTCCCCTAAGTCTCCCGATAGAAATGATACCTCTCTTGTGTGGGTGGGCCTAGTGCCCGCGACAGGAAATGCCCCAAAACACAATGTGGACACATCCCATTTTTTGACAGAAAACAGAGCTGTTTTTTTGTAAAGTGCCTACCTGTAGATTTTTGCCTCTAGCTCAGCCGGGGGCACCTATGGAAACCTACCAAACCTGTGCATTTTTTAAAACTAGGGACCTAGGGGAATCCAAGATGGGGTGACTTGTGGGGCTCTGACCAGGTTCTGTTACCCAGAATCCTTTGCAAACCTCAAATGTGGCTAAAAAAACACGTTTTCCTCACATTTCAGTTACAGAAAGTTCTGGAATCTGAGAGGAGCCACACATTTCCTTCCACGCAGCGTTCCCCTAAGTCTCCCGATAGAAATGATACCTCTCTTGTGTGGGTAGGCCTTGCGCCCGTGACAGGAAATGCCCCAAAACACAACGTGGACACATCCCATTTTTTTGACAGAAAACAGAGCTGTTTTTTGTAAAGTGCCTACCTGTAGATATTGGCCTCTAGCTCAGCCGGCACCTAGGGAAACCTACCAAACCTGTGCATTTTTGAAAACTAGAGACCTAGGGAATCCAAGATGGGTGACTTGTGGGGCTCTGACCAGGTTCCGTTACCCAGAATCCTTAGCAAACCTCAAAATGTTGCTAAAAAAACAAGTTTTCCTCACATTTCGGTGACAGAAAGTTCTGGAATCCGGGAGGAGCCACAAATTTCCTTCCACCCAGTGTTCCCCGAAGTCTCCGATAAAAATGAGACCTCACTTGTGTGGTCCTCAACAGGAAATGCCCCAAAACACAACGTGGACACATCCCATTTTTTGACAGAAAACAGGTGTTTTTTGCAAAGTGCATACCTATAGATTTTCGCCTCTAGCTCATCCGGCATCTAGGGAAACCTACCAAACCTGTGCATTTTTTAAAACTAGGGGAATCCAAGATGGGGTGACTTGTGGGGCTCTGACCAGGTTTTGTTACCCAGAATCCTTTGCAAATCTCAAATGTGGCTAAAAAACACGTTTTCCTCACATTTCGGTTACAGAAAGTTCTGGAATCTGAGAGGAGCCACAAATTTCCTTCCACCCAGCGTTCCCCTAAGTCTCCCGATAGAAATGATACCTCTCTTGTGTGGGTACGCCTTGCGCCCGTGACAGGAAATGCCCCAAAACACAACGTGGACACATCCCATTTTTTGACAGAAAACAGAGCTGTTTTTTGTAAAGTGCCTACCTGTAGATATTGGCCTCTAGCTCAGCCGGCACCTAGGGAAACCTACCAAACCTGTGCATTTTTTAAAACTAGAGACCTAGGGGAATCCAAGATGGGGTGACTTGTGGGGCTCTGACCAGGTTCGGTTACTAAGAATCCTTCGCAAACCTCAAAATGTGGCTAAAGAAACACGTTTTCCTCACATTTCGGTGACAGAAAGTTCTGGAATCTGAGAGGAGCCACAAATTTCCTTCCACCCAGCGTTCCCCTAAGTCTCCCGATAGAAATGATACCTCTCTTGTGTGGGTGGGCCTAGCGCCCGCGACAGGAAATGCCCCAAAACACATGTGGACACATCCCATTTTTTGACAGAAAACAGAGCTGTTTTTTGTAAAGTGCCTACCTGTAGATTTTGGCCTCTAGCTCAGCCGGCACCTAGGGAAACCTACCAAACCTGTGCATTTTTTAAACTAGGGACCTAGGGGGAATCCAAGATGGGGTGACTTGTGGGGCTCTGACCAGGTTCGGTTACCCAGAATCCTTTGCAAACCTCAAAATGTGGCTAAAAAAACACGTTTTCCTCACTTTTCGGTGACAGAAAGTTCTGGAATCTGAGAGGAGCCACAAATTTCCTTCCACCCAGTGTTCCCCGAAGTCTCCCGATAAAAATGAGACCTCACTTGTGTGGGTAGGCCTAGCACCCGCAACAGGAAATGCCCCAAAACACAACGTGGACACATCCCATTTTTTGGACAGAAAACAGAGCTGTTTTTTGTAAAGTGCCTACCTGTAGATATTGGCCTCTAGCTCAGCCGGCACCTAGGGAAACCTACCAAACCTGTGCATTTTTTAAAACTAGAGACCTAGGGGAATCCAAGATGGGGTGACTTGTGGGGCTCTGACCAGGTTCGGTTACTAAGAATCCTTCGCAAACCTCAAAATGTGGCTAAAGAAACACGTTTTCCTCACATTTCGGTGACAGAAAGTTCTGGAATCTGAGAGGAGCCACAAATTTCCTTCCACCCAGCGTTCCCCTAAGTCTCCCGATAGAAATGATACCTCTCTTGTGTGGGTGGGCCTAGCGCCCGCGACAGGAAATGCCCCAAAACACAATGTGGACACATCCATTTTTTGACAGAAAACAGAGCTGTTTTTTGTAAAGTGCCTACCTGTAGATTTTGGCCTCTAGCTCAGCCGGCACCTAGGGAAACCTACCAAACCTGTGCATTTTTTAAACTAGGGACCTAGGGGAATCCAAGATGGGGTGACTTGTGGGGCTCTGACCAGGTTCGGTTACCCAGAATCCTTTGCAAACCTCAAAATGTGGCTAAAAAACACGTTTTCCTCACTTTTCGGTGACAGAAAGTTCTGGAATCTGAGAGGAGCCACAAATTTCCTTCCACCCAGCGTTCCCTAAGTCTCCCGATAGAAATGATACCTCTCTTGTGTGGGTAGGCCTTGCGCCCGTGACAGGAAATGCCCCAAAACACAACGTGGACACATCCCATTTTTTGACAGAAAACAGAGCTGTTTTTTGTAAAGTGCCTACCTGTAGATATTGGCCTCTAGCTCAGCCGGCACCTAGGGAAACCTACCAAACCTGTGCATTTTTTAAAACTAGAGACCTAGGGGAATCCAAGATGGGGTGACTTGTGGGGCTCTGACCAGGTTCGGTTACTAAGAATCCTTCGCAAACCTCAAAATGTGGCTAAAGAAACACGTTTTCCTAACATTTCGGTGACAGAAAGTTCTGGAATCTGAGAGGAGCCACAAATTTCCTTCCACCAGCGTTCCCCTAAGTCTCCCGATAGAAATGATACCTCTCTTGTGTGGGTGGGCCTAGTGCCCGCGACAGGAAATGCCCCAAAACACAATGTGGACACATCCCATTTTTTGACAGAAAACAGAGCTGTTTTTTGTAAGTGCCTACCTGTAGATTTTTGCCTCTAGCTCAGCCGGCACCTATGGAAACCTACCAAACCTGTGCATTTTTTAAAACTAGGGACCTAGGGGGAATCCAAGATGGGGTGACTTGTGGGGCTCTGACCAGGTTCTGTTACCCAGAATCCTTTGCAAACCTCAAAATGTGGCTAAAAAAACACGTTTTCCTCACATTTCAGTTACAGAAAGTTCTGGAATCTGAGAGGAGCCCACACATTTCCTTCCACGCAGCGTTCCCCCTAAGTCTCCCGATAGAAATGATACCTCTCTTGTGTGGGTAGGCCTTGCGCCCGTGACAGGAAATGCCCCAAAACACAACGTGGACACATCCCATTTTTTGACAGAAAACAGAGCTGTTTTTTGTAAAGTGCCTACCTGTAGATATTGCCTCTAGCTCAGCCGGCACCTAGGGAAACCTACCAAACCTGTGCATTTTTGGAAAACTAGAGACCTAGGGGAATCCAAGATGGGGTGACTTGTGGGGCTCTGACCAGGTTCCGTTACCCAGAATCCTTAGCAAACCTCAAAATGTTGCTAAAAAACAAGTTTTCCTCACATTTCGGTGACAGAAAGTTCTGGAATCCGGGAGGAGCCACAAATTTCCTTCCACCCAGTGTTCCCCGAAGTCTCCCGATAAAAATGAGACCTCACTTGTGTGGTCTCAACAGGAAATGCCCCAAAACACAACGTGGACACATCCCATTTTTTGACCAGAAAACAGGTGTTTTTTGCAAAGTGCATACCTATAGATTTTCGCCTCTAGCTCATCCGGCATCTAGGGAAACCTACCAAACCTGTGCATTTTTTAAAACTAGGGGAATCCAAGATGGGGTGACTTGTGGGGCTCTGACCAGGTTTTGTTACCCAGAATCCTTTGCAAATCTCAAAATGTGGCTAAAAAACACGTTTTCCTCACATTTCGGTTACAGAAAGTTCTGGAATCTGAGAGGAGCCACAAATTTCCTTCCACCCAGCGTTCCCTAAGTCTCCCGATAGAAATGATACCTCTCTTGTGTGGGTACGCCTTGCGCCCGTGACAGAAATGCCCCAAAACACAACGTGGACACATCCCATTTTTTGACAGAAAACAGAGCTGTTTTTTGTAAAGTGCCTACCTGTAGATATTGGCCTCTAGCTCAGCCGGGCACCTAGGGAAACCTACCAAACCTGTGCATTTTTTAAAACTAGAGACCTAGGGGAATCCAAGATGGGGGTGACTTGTGGGGCTCTGACCAGGTTCGGTTACTAAGAATCCTTCGCAAACCTCAAAATGTGGCTAAAGAAACACGTTTTCCTCACATTTTGGTGACAGAAAGTTCTGGAATCTGAGAGGAGCCACAAATTTCCTTCCACCCAGCGTTCCCCTAAGTCTCCCGATAGAAATGATACCTCTCTTGTGTGGTGGGCCTAGCGCCCGCGACAGGAAATGCCCCAAAACACAATGTGGACACATCCCATTTTTTGACAGAAAACAGAGCTGTTTTTTGTAAAGTGCCTACCTGTAGATTTTGGCCTCTAGCTCAGCCGGGCACCTAGGGAAACCTACCAAACCTGTGCATTTTTTAAAACTAGGGACCTAGGGGAATCCAAGATGGGGTGACTTGTGGGGCTCTGACCAGGTTCGGTTACCCAGAATCCTTTGCAAACCTCAAAATGTGGCTAAAAAACACGTTTTCCTCACTTTTCGGTGACAGAAAGTTCTGGAATCTGAGAGGAGCCACAAATTTCCTTCCACCCAGTGTTCCCCGAAGTCTCCCGATAAAAATGAGACCTCACTTGTGTGGGTAGGCCTAGCTCCCGCAACAGGAAATGCCCCAAAACACAACGTGAACACATCCCATTTTTTGTCAGAAAACAGGTGTTTTTTGCAAAGTGCATACCTATAGATTTTCGCCTCTAGCTCATCCGGCATCTAGGGAAACCTACCAAACCGGTGCATTTTTTAAAACTAGAGACCTAGGGGAATCCAAGATGGGGTGACTTGTGGGGCTCTGACCAGGTTCTGTTATCCAGAATCCTTTGCAAACCTCAAAATGTGGCTAAAAAAACACGTTTTCCTCACATTTCGGTTACAGAAAGTTCTGGAATCTGAGAGGAGCCACAAATTTCCTTCCACCCAGCGTTCCCCTAAGTCTCCCGATAGAAATGATACCTCTCTTGTGTGGGTAGGCCTTGCGCCCGTGACAGGAAATGCCCCAAAACACAACGTGGATACATCCCATTTTTTGACAGAAAACAGAGCTGTTTTTTGTAAAGTGCCTACTGTAGATATTGGCCTCTAGCTCAGCCGGCACCTAGGGAAACCTACCAAACCTGTGCATTTTTGAAAACTAGAGACCTAGGGGAATCCAAGATGGGGTGACTTGTGGGGCTCTGACCAGGTTCGGTTACTAAGAATCCTTCGCAAACCTCAAAATGTGGCTCAAGAAACATGTTTTCCTCACATTTCGGTGACAGAAAGTTCTGGAATCTGAGAGGAGCCACAAATTTCCTTCCACCCAGCGTTCCCCTAAGTCTCCCGATAGAAATGATACCTCTCTTGTGTGGGTGGGCCTAGCGCCCGCGACAGGAAATGCCCCAAAACACAATGTGGACACATCCCATTTTTTGACAGAAAACAGAGCTGTTTTTTGTAAAAGTGCCTACCTGTAGATTTTGGCCTCTAGCTCAGCCGGCACCTCGGGAAACCTACCAAACCTGTGCATTTTTTAAAACTAGGGACCTAGGGGAATCCAAGATGGGGTGACTTGTGGGGCTCTGACCAGGTTCGGTAACCCAGAATCCTTTGCAAACCTCAAAATGTGGCTAAAAAAACAAGTTTTCCTCACATTTCGGTGACATAAAGTTCTAGAATCCGGGAGGAGCCACAAATTTCCTTCCACCCACTGTTCCCCCAAGTCTCCCGATAAAAATGAGACCTCACTTGTGTGGGTAGGCCTAGCACCCGCAACAGGAAATGCCCCAAAACACAACGTGGACACGTCCCATTTTTTGACAGAAAACAGGTGTTTTTTGCAAAGTGCATACCTATAGATTTTCGCCTCTAGCTCATCCGGCATCTAGGGAAACCTACCAAACCTGTGGCATTTTTTTAAACTAGAGACCTAGGGGAATCCAAGATGGGGTGACTTGTGGGGCTCTGACCAGGTTCTGTTACCCAGAATCCTTTGCAAATCTCAAAATGTGGCTAAAAAAACAAGTTTTCCTCACATTTCGGTTACAGAAAGTTCTGGAATCTGAGAGGAGCCACAAATTTCCTTCCACCCAGCGTTCCCCTAAGTCTCCCGATAGAAATGATACCTCTCTTGTGTGGGTAGGCCTTGCGCCCGTGACAGGAAATGCCCCAAACACAACGTGGACACATCCCATTTTTTTGACAGAAAACAGGTGTTTTTTGCAAAGTGCATACCTATAGATTTTCGCCTCTAGCTCATCCGGCATCTAGGGAAACCTACCAAACCTGTGCATTTTTTCCAACTAGGGGAATCCAAGATGGGGTGACTTGTGGGGCTCTGACCAGGTTCTGTTACCCAGAATCCTTTGCAAATCTCAAAATGTGGCTAAAAAACACGTTTTCCTCACATTTCGGTTACAGAAAGTTCTGGAATCTGAGAGGAGCCACAAATTTCCTTCCACCAGCGTTCCCCTAAGTCTCCCAATAGAAATGATACCTCTCTTGTGTGGGTAGGCTTGCGCCCGTGACAGGAAATGCCCCAAAACACAACGTGGACACATCCCATTTTTTGACAGAAAACAGAGCTGTTTTTTGTAAAGTGCCTACCTGTAGATATTGGCCTCTAGCTCAGCCGGCACCTAGGGAAACCTACCAAACCTGTGCATTTTTTAAAACTAGAGACCTAGGGGAATCCAAGATGGGTGACTTGTGGGGCTCTGACCAGGTTCGGTTACTAAGAATCCTTCGCAAACCTCAAAATCGTTTTCCTAACATTTCGGTGACAGAAAGTTCTGGAATCTGAGAGGAGCCACAAATTTCCTTCCACCCAGCGTTCCCCTAAGTCTCCCGATAGAAATGATACCTCTCTTGTGTGGGTGGGCCTAGTGCCCGCGACAGGAAATGCCCCAAAACACAATGTGGACACATCCCATTTTTTGACAGAAAACAGAGCTGTTTTTTGTAAAGTGCCTACCTGTAGATTTTTGCCTCTAGCTCAGCCGGCACCTATGGAAACCTACCAAACCTGTGCATTTTTTAAAACTAGGGACCTAGGGGAATCCAAGATGGGGTGACTTGTGGGGCTCTGACCAGGTTCTGTTACCCAGAATCCTTTGCAAACCTCAAAATGTGGCTAAAAAAACACGTTTTTCCTCACATTTCAGTTACAGAAAGTTCTGGAATCTGAGAGGAGCCACACATTTCCTTCCACGCAGCGTTCCCCTAAGTCTCCCGATAGAAATGATACCTCTCTTGTGTGGGTAGCCTTGCGCCCGTGACAGGAAATGCCCCAAAACACAACGTGGACACATCCCATTTTTTGACAGAAAACAGAGCTGTTTTTTGTAAAGTGCCTACCTGTAGATATTGGCCTCTAGCTCAGCCGGCACCTTGGGAAACCTACCAAACCTGTGCATTTTTGAAAACCTAGAGACCTAGGGGAATCCAAGATGGGGTGACTTGTGGGGCTCTGACCAGGTTCCGTTACCCAGAATCCTTTGCAAACCTCAAAATGTGGCTATAAAACAAGTTTTCCTCACATTTCGGTGACAGAAAGTTCTGGAATCTGAGAGGAGCCACAAATTTCCTTCCACCCAGTGTTCCCCCAAGTCTCCCGATAAAATGATGCCTCACTTGTGCGGGTAGGCCTAGCACCCGCAACAGGAAATGCACCCAAAACACAACGTGGACACATCCCATTTTTTTGACAGAAAACAGAGCTGTTTTTTGCAAAGTGAATACCTGTAGATTTTGGCCTCTAGCTAGCCGGCACCTAGGGAAATCTACCAAACCTGTGCATTTTTGAAAACTAGAGACCTAGGGGAATCCGAGATGGGGTGGACTTGTGGGCTCTGACCAGGTTCTGTTACCCAGAATCCTTTGCAAACCTCAAAATGTGGCTAAAAAAATACGTTTTCCTCACATTTCGGTGACAGAAAGTTCTGGAATCCGGGGAGGAGCCACAAATTTCCTTCCACCCAGTGTTCCCCGAAGTCTCCCGATAAAAATGAGACCTCACTTGTGTGGGTAGGCCTAGCTCCCGCAACAGGAAATGCCCCAAAACACAACGTGGACACATCCCATTTTTTGACAGAAAACAGGTGTTTTTTTGCAAAGTGCATACCTATAGATTTTCGCCTCTAGCTCATCCGGCATCTAGGGAAACCTACCAAACCTGTGCATTTTTTAAAACTAGGGGAATCCAAGATGGGGTGACTTGTGGGCTCTGACCAGGTTTTGTTACCCAGAATCCTTTGCAAATCTCAAAATGTGGCTAAAAAACACGTTTTCCCCTCACATTTCGGTTACAGAAAGTTCTGGAATCTGAGAGGAGCCACAAATTTCCTTCCACCCAGCGTTCCCCTAAGTCTCCCGATAGAAATGATACCTCTCTTGGTGTGGGTAGGCCTTGCGCCCCGTGACAGGAAATGACCCAAAACACAACGTGGACACATCCCATTTTTTGACAGAAAACAGAGCTGTTTTTGTTAAAGTGCCTACCTGTAGATATTGGCCTCTAGCTCAGCCGGCACCTAGGGAAACCTACCAAACCTGTGCATTTTTTAAAACTAGAGACCTAGGGGAATCCAAGATGGGGTGACTTGTGGGGCTCTGACCAGGTTCTGGTTACTAAGAATCCTTCGCAAACCTCAAAATGTGGCTCAAGAAACATGTTTTCCTCACATTTCGGTGACAGAAAGTTCTGGAATCTGAGAGGAGCCACAAATTTCCTTCCACCCAGCGTTCCCCTAAGTCTCCCGATAGAAATGATACCTCTCTTGTGTGGGGTGGGCCTAGCGCCCGCGACATGGAAATGCCCCCAAAACACAATGTGGACACATCCCATTTTTTGACAGAAAACAGAGCTGTTTTTTGTAAAGTGCCTACCTGTAGATTTTGGCCTCTAGCTCAGCCGGCACCTCGGGAAACCTACCCAAACCTGTGCATTTTTTAAAACTAGGGACCTAGGGGAATCCAAGATGGGGTGACTTGTGGGGCTCTGACCAGGTTCGGTAACCCAGAATCCTTTGCAAACCTCAAAATGTGGCTAAAAAAACAAGTTTTCCTCACATTTCGGTGACATAAAAGTTCTAGAATCCTGGGAGGAGCCACAATTTCCTTCCACCCACTGTTCCCCCAAGTCCTCCCGATAAAAATGAGACCTCACTTGTGTGGGTAGGCCTAGCACCCGCAACAGGAAATGCCCCCAAAACACAACGTGGACACGTCCCATTTTTTGACAGAAAACAGGTGGTTTTTTGCAAAGTGCATACCTATAGATTTTCGCCTCTAGCTCATCCGGCATCTAGGAAACCTACCAAACCTGTGCATTTTTTTAAACTAGAGACCTAGGGGAATCAAGATGGGGTGACTTGTGGGGCTCTGACCAGGTTCTGTTACCCAGAATCCTTTGCAAATCTCAAAATGTGGCTAAAAAAACACGTTTTCCTCACATTTCGGTTACAGAAAGTTCTGGAATCTGAGAGGAGCCCACAAATTTCATTCCACCCAGCGTTCCCCTAAGTCTCCCGATAGAAATGATACCTCTCTTGTGTGGGTAGGCCTTGCGCCCGTGACAGGAAATGCCCCAAAACACAACGTGGACACATCCCATTTTTTGACAGAAAACAGGTGTTTTTTGCAAAGTGCATACCTATAGATTTTCAGCCTCTAGCTCATCCGGCATCTAGGGAAACCTACCAAACCTGTGCATTTTTTCAAACTAGGGGAATCCAAGATGGGGTGACTTGTGGGGCTCTGACCAGGTTCTGTTACCCAGAATCCTTTGCAAATCTCAAAATGTGGCTAAAAAACACGTTTTCCTCACATTTCGGTTACAGAAAGTTCTGGAATCTGAGAGGAGCCACAAATTTCCTTCCACCCAGCGTTCCCCTAAGTCTCCCAATAGAAATGATACCTCTCTTGTGTGGGTAGGCCTTACGCCCGTGACAGGAAATGCCCCAAAACACACTTGGACACATCCCATTTTTGACAGAAAACAGAGTTGTTTTTTGTAAAGTGCCTACCTGTAGATATTGGCCTCTAGCTCAGCCGGCACCTAGGGAAACCTACCAAACCTGTGCATTTTTTAAAACTAGAGACCTAGGGGAATCCAAGATGGGGTGGACTTGTGGGGCTCTGACCAGGTTCGGTTACTAAGAATCCTTCGCAAACCTCAAAATGTGGCTAAAGAAACACGTTTTCCGTCACATTTCGGTGACAGAAAGTTCTGGAATCTGAGAGGAGCCACAAATTTCCTTCCACCCAGCGTTCCCCTAAGTCTCCCGATAGAAATGATACCTCTCTTGTGTGGGTGGGCTAGCGCCCGCGACAGGAAATGCCCCAAAACACAACGTGGACACATCCCATTTTTGACAGAAAACAGAGCTGTTTTTTGTAAAGTGCCTACCTGGAGATTTTGGCCTCTAGCTCAACCGGCACCGAGGGAAACCTACCAAACCTGTGCATTTTTGAAAACTAGAGACCTAGGGGAATCTAAGATGGGGTGACTTGTGGGGCTCTGACCAGGTTCGGTAACCCAGAATCCTTTGCAAACCTAAAAATGTGGCTAAAAAAACAAGTTTTCCTCACATTTCGGTGACATAAAGTTCTAGAATCCGGGAGGAGCCACAAATTTCCTTCCACCCACTGTTCCCCTAAGTCTCCCGATAAAAATGAGACCTCACTTGTGTGGGTAGGCCTAGCACCCGCAACAGGAAATGCCCCAAAACACAACGTGGACACATCCCATTTTTGAAAGAAAACAGGTGTTTTTGCAAAGTGCATACCTATAGATTTTCGCCTCTAGCTCATCCGGCATCTAGGGAAACCTACCAAACCTGTGCATTTTTTAAAACTAGAGACCTAGGGGAATCCAAGATGGGGTGACTTGTGGGGCTCTGACCAGGTTCTGTTACCCAGAATCCTTTGCAAATCTCAAAATGTGGCTAAAAAAACACGTTTTCCTCACATTTCGGTTACAGAAAGTTCTGGAATCTGAGAGGAGCCACAAATTTCCTTCCACCCAGCGTTCCCCTAAGTCTCCCGATAGAAATGATACCTCTCTTGTGTGGGTAGGCCTTGCGCCCGTGACAGGAAATGCCCCAAAACACAACGTGGACACATCCTATTTTTTGACAGAAAACAGAGCTGTTTTTTGTAAAGTGCCTACCTGTAGATATTGGCCTCTAGCTCAGCCGGCACGTAGGGAAACCTACCAAACCTGTGCATTTTTTAAAACTAGAGACCTAGGGGAATCCAAGATGGGGTGACTTGTGGGGCTCTGACCAGGTTCGGTTACTAAGAATCCTTCGCAAACCTCAAAATGTGGCTAAAAAAACACGTTTTCCTCACATTTCGGTGACAGAAAGTTCTGGAATCTGAGAGGAGCCACAGATTTCCTTCCACCCAGCGTTCCCCTAAGTCTCCCGATAGAAATTATACCTCTCTTGTGTGGGTGGGCCTAGCGCACGCGACAGGAAATGCCCCAAAACACAATGTGGACACATCCCATTTTTTGACAGAAAACAGAGCTGTTTTTTGTAAAGTGCCTACCTGTAGATTTTGGCCTCTAGCTCAGCCGGCACCTAGGGAAACCTACCAAACCTGTGCATTTTTTAAAACTAGGGACCTAGGGGAATCCAAGATGGGGTGACTTGTGGGGCTCTGACCAGGTTCGGTAACCCAGAATCCTTTGCAAACCTCAAAATGTGGCTAAAAAACACGTTTTCCTCACTTTTCGGTGACAGAAAGTTCTGGAATCTGAGAGGAGCCACAAATTTCCTTCCACCCAATGTTCCCCGAAGGCTCCCGATAAAAATGATACCTCACTTGTGTGGATAGGCCTAGCGCCCGCGACAGGAAATTCCCCAAAACACAACGTGGACACATCCCATTTTTTGACAGAAAACAGAGCTGTTTTTTGCAAAGTGCCTACCTGGAGATTTTGGCCTCTAGCTCAACCGGCACCGAGGGAAACCTACCAAACCTGTGCATTTTTGAAAACTAGAGACCTAGGGGAATCTAAGATGGGGTGACTTGTGGGGCTCTGACCAGGTTCGGTAACCCAGAATCCTTTGCAAACCTCAAAATGTGGCTAAAAAACACGTTTTCCTCACTTTTCGGTGACAGAAAGTTCTGGAATCTGAGAGGAGCCACAAATTTCCTTCCACCCAGTGTTCCCCGAAGGCTCCCGATAAAAATGATACCTCACTTGTGTGGATAGGCCTAGCGCCCGCGACAGGAAATTCCCCAAAACACAACGTGGACACATCCCATTTTTTGACAGAAAACAGAGCTGTTTTTTGCAAAGTGCCTACCTGGAGATTTTGGCCTCTAGCTCAACCGGCACCGAGGGAAACCTACCAAACCTGTGCATTTTTGAAAACTAGAGACCTAGGGGAATCTAAGATGGGGTGACTTGTGGGGCTCTGACCAGGTTCGGTAACCCAGAATCCTTTGCAAACCTCAAAATGTGGCTAAAAAAACAAGTTTTCCTCACATTTCGGTGACATAAAGTTCTAGAATCCGGGAGGAGCCACAAATTTCCTTCCACCCACTGTTCCCCCAAGTCTCCCGATAAAAATGAGACCTCACTTGTGTGGGTAGGCCTAGCACCCGCAACAGGAAATGCCCCAAAACACAACGTGGACACATCCCATTTTTTGACAGAAAACAGGTGTTTTTTGCAAAGTGCATACCTATAGATTTTCGCCTCTAGCTCATCCGGCATCTAGGGAAACCTACCAAACCTGTGCATTTTTTAAAACTAGAGACCTAGGGGAATCCAAGATGGGGTGACTTGTGGGGCTCTGACCAGGTTCTGTTACCCAGAATCCTTTGCAAATCTCAAAATGTGGCTAAAAAAACACATTTTCCTCACATTTCGGTTACAGAAAGTTCTGGAATCTGAGAGGAGCCACAAATTTCCTTCCACCCAGCGTTCCCCTAAGTCTCCCGATAGAAATGATACCTCTCTTGTGTGGGTAGGCCTTGCGCCCGTGACAGGAAATGCCCCAAAACACAACGTGGACACATCCTATTTTTTGGCAGAAAACAGAGCTGTTTTTTGTAAAGTGCCTACCTGTAGATATTGGCCTCTAGCTCAGCCGGCACGTAGGGAAACCTACCAAACCTGTGCATTTTTTAAAACTAGAGACCTAGGGGAATCCAAGATGGGGTGACTTGTGGGGCTCTGACCAGGTTCGGTTACTAAGAATCCTTCGCAAACCTCAAAATGTGGCTAAAAAAACACGTTTTCCTCACATTTCGGTGACAGAAAGTTCTGGAATCTGAGAGGAGCCACAGATTTCCTTCCACCCAGCGTTCCCCTAAGTCTCCCGATAGAAATTATACCTCTCTTGTGTGGGTGGGCCTAGCGCACGCGACAGGAAATGCCCCAAAACACAATGTGGACACATCCCATTTTTTGACAGAAAACAGAGCTGTTTTTTGTAAAGTGCCTACCTGTAGATTTTGGCCTCTAGCTCAGCCGGCACCTAGGGAAACCTACCAAACCTGTGCATTTTTTAAAACTAGGGACCTAGGGGAATCCAAGATGGGGTGACTTGTGGGGCTCTGACCAGGTTCGGTAACCCAGAATCCTTTGCAAACCTCAAAATGTGGCTAAAAAACACGTTTTCCTCACTTTTCGGTGACAGAAAGTTCTGGAATCTGAGAGGAGCCACAAATTTCCTTCCACCCAGTGTTCCCCGAAGGCTCCCGATAAAAATGATACCTCACTTGTGTGAATAGGCCTAGCGCCCGCGACAGGAAATTCCCCAAAACACAACGTGGACACATCCCATTTTTTGACAGAAAACAGAGCTGTTTTTTGCAAAGTGCCTACCTGGAGATTTTGGCCTCTAGCTCAACCGGCACCGAGGGAAACCTACCAAACCTGTGCATTTTTTAAAACTAGAGACCTAGGGGAATCCAAGATGGGGTGACTTGTGGGGCTCTGACCAGGTTCGGTTACTAAGAATCCTTCGCAAACCTCAAAATGTGGCTAAAGAAACACGTTTTCCTCACATTTCGGTGACAGAAAGTTCTGGAATCTGAGAGGAGCCACAAATTTCCTTCCACCCAGCGTTCCCCTAAGTCTCCCGATAGAAATGATACCTCTCTTGTGTGGGTGGGCCTAGCGCCCGCGACAGGAAATGCCCCAAAACACAACGTGGACACATCCCATTTTTTGACAGAAAACAGAGCTGTTTTTTGTAAAGTGCCTACCTGGAGATTTTGGCCTCTAGCTCAACCGGCACCGAGGGAAACCTACCAAACCTGTGCATTTTTGAAAACTAGAGACCTAGGGGAATCTAAGATGGGGTGACTTGTGGGGCTCTGACCAGGTTCGGTAACCCAGAATCCTTTGCAAACCTCAAAATGTGGCTAAAAAAACAAGTTTTCCTCACATTTCGGTGACATAAAGTTCTAGAATCCGGGAGGAGCCACAAATTTCCTTCCACCCACTGTTCCCCTAAGTCTCCCGATAAAAATGAGACCTCACTTGTGTGGGTAGGCCTAGCACCCGCAACAGGAAATGCCCCAAAACACAACGTGGACACATCCCATTTTTTGAAAGAAAACAGGTGTTTTTTGCAAAGTGCATACCTATAGATTTTCGCCTCTAGCTCATCCGGCATCTAGGGAAACCTACCAAACCTGTGCATTTTTTAAAACTAGAGACCTAGGGGAATCCAAGATGGGGTGACTTGTGGGGCTCTGACCAGGTTCTGTTACCCAGAATCCTTTGCAAATCTCAAAATGTGGCTAAAAAAACACGTTTTCCTCACATTTCGGTTACAGAAAGTTCTGGAATCTGAGAGGAGCCACAAATTTCCTTCCACCCAGCGTTCCCCTAAGTCTCCCGATAGAAATGATACCTCTCTTGTGTGGGTAGGCCTTGCGCCCGTGACAGGAAATGCCCCAAAACACAACGTGGACACATCCTATTTTTTGACAGAAAACAGAGCTGTTTTTTGTAAAGTGCCTACCTGTAGATATTGGCCTCTAGCTCAGCCGGCACGTAGGGAAACCTACCAAACCTGTGCATTTTTTAAAACTAGAGACCTAGGGGAATCCAAGATGGGGTGACTTGTGGGGCTCTGACCAGGTTTGGTTACTAAGAATCCTTCGCAAACCTCAAAATGTGGCTAAAAAAACACGTTTTCCTCACATTTCGGTGACAGAAAGTTCTGGAATCTGAGAGGAGCCACAGATTTCCTTCCACCCAGCGTTCCCCTAAGTCTCCCGATAGAAATTATACCTCTCTTGTGTGGGTGGGCCTAGCGCACGCGACAGGAAATGCCCCAAAACACAATGTGGACACATCCCATTTTTTGACAGAAAACAGAGCTGTTTTTTGTAAAGTGCCTACCTGTAGATTTTGGCCTCTAGCTCAGCCGGCACCTAGGGAAACCTACCAAACCTGTGCATTTTTTAAAACTAGGGACCTAGGGGAATCCAAGATGGGGTGACTTGTGGGGCTCTGACCAGGTTCGGTAACCCAGAATCCTTTGCAAACCTCAAAATGTGGCTAAAAAACACGTTTTCCTCACTTTTCGGTGACAGAAAGTTCTGGAATCTGAGAGGAGCCACAAATTTCCTTCCACCCAGTGTTCCCCGAAGGCTCCCGATAAAAATGATACCTCACTTGTGTGGATAGGCCTAGCGCCCGCGACAGGAAATTCCCCAAAACACAACGTGGACACATCCCATTTTTTGACAGAAAACAGAGCTGTTTTTTGCAAAGTGCCTACCTGGAGATTTTGGCCTCTAGCTCAACCGGCACCGAGGGAAACCTACCAAACCTGTGCATTTTTGAAAACTAGAGACCTAGGGGAATCTAAGATGGGGTGACTTGTGGGGCTCTGACCAGGTTCGGTAACCCAGAATCCTTTGCAAACCTCAAAATGTGGCTAAAAAAACAAGTTTTCCTCACATTTCGGTGACATAAAGTTCTAGAATCCGGGAGGAGCCACAAATTTCCTTCCACCCACTGTTCCCCCAAGTCTCCCGATAAAAATGAGACCTCACTTGTGTGGGTAGGCCTAGCACCCGCAACAGGAAATGCCCCAAAACACAACGTGGACACATCCCATTTTTTGACAGAAAACAGGTGTTTTTTGCAAAGTGCATACCTATAGATTTTCGCCTCTAGCTCATCCGGCATCTAGGGAAACCTACCAAACCTGTGCATTTTTTAAAACTAGAGACCTAGGGGAATCCAAGATGGGGTGACTTGTGGGGCTCTGACCAGGTTCTGTTACCCAGAATCCTTTGCAAATCTCAAAATGTGGCTAAAAAAACACATTTTCCTCACATTTCGGTTACAGAAAGTTCTGGAATCTGAGAGGAGCCACAAATTTCCTTCCACCCAGCGTTCCCCTAAGTCTCCCGATAGAAATGATACCTCTCTTGTGTGGGTAGGCCTTGCGCCCGTGACAGGAAATGCCCCAAAACACAACGTGGACACATCCTATTTTTTGGCAGAAAACAGAGCTGTTTTTTGTAAAGTGCCTACCTGTAGATATTGGCCTCTAGCTCAGCCGGCACGTAGGGAAACCTACCAAACCTGTGCATTTTTTAAAACTAGAGACCTAGGGGAATCCAAGATGGGGTGACTTGTGGGGCTCTGACCAGGTTCGGTTACTAAGAATCCTTCGCAAACCTCAAAATGTGGCTAAAAAAACACGTTTTCCTCACATTTCGGTGACAGAAAGTTCTGGAATCTGAGAGGAGCCACAGATTTCCTTCCACCCAGCGTTCCCCTAAGTCTCCCGATAGAAATTATACCTCTCTTGTGTGGGTGGGCCTAGCGCACGCGACAGGAAATGCCCCAAAACACAATGTGGACACATCCCATTTTTTGACAGAAAACAGAGCTGTTTTTTGTAAAGTGCCTACCTGTAGATTTTGGCCTCTAGCTCAGCCGGCACCTAGGGAAACCTACCAAACCTGTGCATTTTTTAAAACTAGGGACCTAGGGGAATCCAAGATGGGGTGACTTGTGGGGCTCTGACCAGGTTCGGTAACCCAGAATCCTTTGCAAACCTCAAAATGTGGCTAAAAAACACGTTTTCCTCACTTTTCGGTGACAGAAAGTTCTGGAATCTGAGAGGAGCCACAAATTTCCTTCCACCCAGTGTTCCCCGAAGGCTCCCGATAAAAATGATACCTCACTTGTGTGAATAGGCCTAGCGCCCGCGACAGGAAATTCCCCAAAACACAACGTGGACACATCCCATTTTTGACAGAAAAACAGAGCTGTTTTTTGCAAAGTGCCTACCTGGAGATTTTGGCCTCTAGCTCAACCGGCACCGAGGGAAACCTACCAAACCTGTGCATTTTTGAAAACTAGAGACCTAGGGGAATCTAAGATGGGGTGACTTGTGGGGCTCTGACCAGGTTCGGTAACCCAGAATCCTTTGCAAACCTCAAAATGTGGCTAAAAAACAAGTTTTCCTCACATTTCGGTGACATAAAGTTCTAGAATCCGGGAGGAGCCACAAATTTCCTTCCACCCACTGTTCCCCCAAGTCTCCCGATAAAACTGAGACCTCACTTGTGTGGGTAGGCCTAGCACCTGCAACAGGAAATGCCCCAAAACACAACGTGGACACATCCCATTTTTTGACAGAAAACAGGTGTTTTTTGCAAAGTGCATACCTATAGATTTTCGCCTCTAGCTCATCCGGCATCTAGGGAAACCTACCAAACCTGTGCATTTTTTAAAACTAGAGACCTAGGGGAATCCAAGATGGGGTGACTTGTGGGGCTCTGACCAGGTTCTGTTACCCAGAATCCTTTGCAAATCTCAAAATGTGGCTAAAAAAACACATTTTCCTCACATTTCGGTTACAGAAAGTTCTGGAATCTGAGAGGAGCCACAAATTTCCTTCCACCCAGCGTTCCCCTAAGTCTCCCGATAGAAATGATACCTCTCTTGTGTGGGTAGGCCTTGCGCCCGTGACAGGAAATGCCCCAAAACACAACGTGGACACATCCCATTTTTTGACAGAAAACAGGTGTTTTTTGCAAAGTGCATACCTATAGATTTTCGCCTCTAGCTCATCCGGCATCTAGGGAAACCTACCAAACCTGTGCATTTTTTAAAACTAGGGGAATCCAAGATGGGGTGACTTGTGGGGCTCTGACCAGGTTCTGTTACCCAGAATCCTTTGCAAATCTCAAAATGTGGCTAAAAAACACGTTTTCCTCACATTTCGGTTACAGAAAGTTCTGGAATCTGAGAGGAGCCACAAATTTCCTTCCACCCCAGCGTTCCCCTAAATCTCCCGATAGAAATGATACCTCTCTTGTGTGGGTAGGCCTTGCGCCCGTGACAGGAAATGCCCCAAAACACAACGTGGACACATCCCATTTTTTGACAGAAAACAGAGCTGTTTTTTGTAAAGTGCCTACCTGTAGATATTGGCCTCTAGCTCAGCCGGCACCTAGGGAAACCTACCAAACCTGTGCATTTTTTAAAACTAGAGACCTAGGGGAATCCAAGATGGGGTGACTTGTGGGGCTCTGACCAGGTTCGGTTACTAAGAATCCTTCGCAAACCTCAAAATGTGGCTAAAGAAACACGTTTTCCTCACATTTCGGTGACAGAAAGTTCTGGAATCTGAGAGGAGCCACAAATTTCCTTCCACCCAGCGTTCCCCTAAGTCTCCCGATAGAAATGATACCTCTCTTGTGTGGGTGGGCCTAGCGCCCGCGACAGGAAATGCCCCAAAACACAATGTGGACACATCCCATTTTTTGACAGAAAACAGAGCTGTTTTTTGTAAAGTGCCTACCTGTAGATTTTGGCCTCTAGCTCAAGCCGGCACCTCGGGAAACCTACCAAACCTGTGCATTTTTTAAAACTAAGGACCTAGGGGAATCCAAGATGGGGTGACTTGTGGGGCTCTGACCAGGTTCGGTAACCCAGAATCCTTTGCAAACCTCAAAATGTGGCTAAAAAAACAAGTTTTCCTCACATTTCGGTGACATAAAGTTCTAGAATCCGGGAGGAGCCACAAATTTCCTTCCACCCACTGTTCCCCCAAGTCTCCCGATAAAAACTGAGACCTCACTTGTGTGGGTAGGCCTAGCACCTGCAACAGGAAATGCCCCAAAACACAACGTGGACACATCCCATTTTTTGACAGAAAACAGGTGTTTTTTGCAAAGTGCATACCTATAGATTTTCGCCTCTAGCTCATCCGGCATCTAGGGAAACCTACCAAACCTGTGCATTTTTTAAAACTAGAGACCTAGGGGAATCCAAGATGGGGTGACTTGTGGGGCTCTGACCAGGTTCTGTTACCCAGAATCCTTTGCAAATCTCAAAATGTGGCTAAAAAAACACATTTTCCTCACATTTCGGTTACAGAAAGTTCTGGAATCTGAGAGGAGCCACAAATTTCCTTCCACCCAGCGTTCCCCTAAGTCTCCCGATAGAAATGATACCTCTCTTGTGTGGGTAGGCCTTGCGCCCGTGACAGGAAATGCCCAAAACACAACGTGGACACATCCCATTTTTGACAGAAAACAGGTGTTTTTTGCAAAGTGCATACCTATAGATTTTCGCCTCTAGCTCATCCGGCATCTAGGGAAACCTACCAAACCTGTGCATTTTTAAAACTAGGGGAATCCAAGATGGGGTGACTTGTGGGGCTCTGACCAGGTTCTGTTACCCAGAATCCTTTGCAAATCTCAAAATGTGGCTAAAAAACACGTTTTCCTCACATTTCGGTTACAGAAAGTTCTGGAATCTGAGAGGAGCCACAAATTTCCTTCCACCCAGCGTTCCCCTAAATCTCCCGATAGAAATGATACCTCTCTTGTGTGGTAGGCCTTGCGCCCGTGACAGGAAATGCCCAAAACACAACGTGGACACATCCCATTTTTTGACAGAAAACAGAGCTGTTTTTTGTAAAGTGCCTACCTGTAGATATTGGCCTCTAGCTCAGCCGGCACCCTAGGAAACCTACCAAACCTGTGCATTTTTTAAAACTAGAGACCTAGGGGAATCCAAGATGGGGTGACTTGTGGGGCTCTGACCAGGTTCGGTTACTAAGAATCCTTCGCAAACCTCAAAATGTGGCTAAAGAAACACGTTTTCCTCACATTTCGGTGACAGAAAGTTCTGGAATCTGAGAGGAGCCACAAATTTCCTTCCACCCAGCGTTCCCCTAAGTCTCCCGATAGAAATGATACCTCTCTTGTGTGGGTGGGCCTAGCGCCCGCGACAGGAAATGCCCCAAAACACAATGTGGACACATCCCATTTTTTTGACAGAAAACAGAGCTGTTTTTTGTAAAGTGCCTACCTGTAGATTTTGGCCTCTAGCTCAGCCGGCACCTCGGGAAACCTACCAAACCTGTGCATTTTTTAAAACTAAGGACCTAGGGGAATCCAAGATGGGGTGACTTGTGGGCTCTGACCAGGTTCGGTAACCCAGAATCCTTTGCAAACCTCAAAATGTGGCTAAAAAAACAAGTTTTCCTCACATTTCGGTGACATAAAGTTCTAGAATCCGGGAGGAGCCACAAATTTCCTTCCACCCACTGTTCCCCCAAGTCTCCCGATAAAAATGAGACCTCACTTGTGTGGGTAGGCCTAGCACCCGCAACAGGAAATGCCCCAAAACACAACGTGGACACATCCCATTTTTTGAAAGAAAACAGGTGTTTTTTTGCAAAGTGCATACCTATAGATTTTCACCTCTAGCTCATCCGGCATCTAGGGAAACCTACCAAACCTGTGCATTTTTAAAACTAGAGACCTAGGGGAATCCAAGATGGGGTGACTTGTGGGGCTCTGACCAGGTTCTGTTACCCAGAATCCTTTGCAAATCTCAAAATGTGGCTAAAAAAAACACGTTTTCCTCACATTTCGGTTACAGAAAGTTCTGGAATCTGAGAGGAGCCACAAATTTCCTTCCACCCAGCGTTCCCCTAAGTCTCCCGATAGAAATGATACCTCTCTTGTGTGGGTAGGCCTTGCGCCCGTGACAGGAAATGCCCCAAAACATCCTATTTTTTGACAGAAAACAGAGCTGTTTTTTGTAAAGTGCCTACCTGTAGATATTGGCCTCTAGCTCAGCCGGCACGTAGGGAAACCTACCAAACCTGTGCATTTTTTTAAAACTAGAGACCTAGGGGAATCCAAGATGGGGTGACTTGTGGGGCTCTGACCAGGTTCGGTTACTAAGAATCCTTCGCAAACCTCAAAATGTGGCTAAAAAAACACGTTTTCCTCACATTTCGGTGACAGAAAGTTCTGGAATCTGAGAGGAGCCACAGATTCCTTCCACCCAGCGTTTCCCCTAAGTCTCCCGATAGAAATTATACCTCTCTTGTGTGGGTGGGGCCTAGCGCACGCGACAGGAAATGCCCCAAAACACAATGTGGACACATCCCATTTTATGACAGAAAACAGAGCTGTTTTTTGTAAAGTGCCTACCTGTAGATTTTGGCCTCTAGCTCAGCCGGCACCTAGGGAAACCTACCAAACCTGTGCATTTTTTTAAAACTAGGGACCTAGGGGAATCCAAGATGGGGTGGCTTGTGGGGCTCTGACCAGGTTCGGTAACCCAGAATCCTTTGCAAACCTCAAAATGTGGCTAAAAAAACACGTTTTCCTCACTTTTCGGTGACAGAAAGTTCTGGAGATCTGAGAGGAGCCACAAATTTCCTTCCACCCAGTGTTCCCCGAAGGCTCCCGATAAAAATGATACCTCACTTGTGTGGATAGGCCTAGCGCCCGCGACAGGAAATTCCCCAAAACACAACGTGGACACATCCCATTTTTTGACAGAAAACAGAGCGTTTTTTGCAAAGTGCCCTACCTGGAGATTTTGGCCTTCTAGCTCAACCGGCACCGAGGGAAACCTACCCAAACCTGTGCATTTTTGAAAACTAGAGTACCTAGGGGAATCTAAGACTCGGGGTGACTTGTGGGGCTCTGACAAGGTTCGGTAACCCAGAATCCTTTGCAAACCTCAAAATGTGGCTAAAAAACACGTTTTCCTCACGGTTTTCGGTGACAGAAAGTTCTGGAATCTGAGAGGAGCCACAAATTTCCTTCCACCCAGTGTTCCCCGAAGGCTCCCGATAAAAATGATACCTCACTTGTGTGGATAGGCCTAGCGCGCCCGCGACAGGAAATTCCCAAAACACAACGTGGACACATCCCATTTTTTTACAGAAAACAGAGCTGTTTTTTGCAAAGTGCCTACCTGGAGATTTTGGCCTCTAGCTCAACCGGCACCGAGGGAAACTTACCAAACCTGTGCATTTTTGAAAACTAGAGACCTAGGGGAATCTAAGATGGGGTGACTTGTGGGGCTCTGACCAGGTTCGGTAACCCAGAATCCTTTGCAAACCTCAAAATGTGGCTAAAAAAACAAGTTTTCCTCACATTTCGGTGACATAAAGTTCTAGAATCCGGGAGGAGCCACAAATTTCCTTCCACCCACTGTTCCCCCAAGTCTCCCGATAAAAATGAGACCTCACTTGTTGTGGGTAGGCCTAGCACCCGCAACAGGAAATGCCCCAAAACACAACGTGGACAAATCCCATTTTTTGACAGAAAACAGGTGTTTTTTGCAAAGTGCATACCTATAGATTTTCGCCTCTAGCTCATCCGGCATCTAGGGAAACCTACCAAACCTGTGCATTTTTTAAAACTAGAGACCTAGGGGAATCCAAGATGGGGTGACTTGTGGGGCTCTGACCAGGTTCGGTTACTAAGAATCCTTCGCAAACCTCAAAATGTGGCTAAAAAAACACGTTTTCCTCACATTTCGGTGACAGAAAGTTCTGGAATCTGAGAGGAGCCACAGATTTCCTTCCACCCAGCGTTCCCCTAAGTCTCCCGATAGAAATTATACCTCTCTTGTGTGGGTGGGCCTAGCGCACGCGACAGGAAATGCCCCAAAACACAATGTGGACACATCCCATTTTTTGACAGAAAACAGAGCTGTTTTTTGTAAAGTGCCTACCTGTAGATTTTGGCCTCTAGCTCAGCCGGCACCTAGGGAAACCTACCAAACCTGTGCATTTTTTAAAACTAGGGACCTAGGGGAATCCAAGATGGGGTGACTTGTGGGGCTCTGACCAGGTTCGGTAACCAGAATCCTTTGCAAACCTCAAAATGTGGCTAAAAAACACGTTTTCCTCACTTTTCGGTGACAGAAAGTTCTGGAATCTGAGAGGAGCCACAAATTTCCTTCCACCCAGTGTTCCCCGAAGGCTCCCGATAAAAATGATACCTCACTTGTGTGGATAGGCCTAGCGCCCGCGACAGGAAATTCCCCAAAACACAACGTGGACACATCCCATTTTTTGACAGAAAACAGAGCTGTTTTTTGCAAAGTGCCTACCTGGAGATTTTGGCCTCTAGCTCAACCGGCACCGAGGGAAACCTACCAAACCTGTGCATTTTTGAAAACTAGAGACCTAGGGGAATCTAAGATGGGGTGACTTGTGGGGCTCTGACCAGGTTCGGTAACCCAGAATCCTTTGCAAACCTCAAAATGTGGCTAAAAAAACAAGTTTTCCTCACATTTCGGTGACATAAAGTTCTAGAATCCGGGAGGAGCCACAAATTTCCTTCCACCCACTGTTCCCCCAAGTCTCCCGATAAAAATGAGACCTCACTTGTGTGGGTAGGCCTAGCACCCGCAACAGGAAATGCCCCAAAACACAACGTGGACACATCCCATTTTTTGACAGAAAACAGGTGTTTTTTGCAAAGTGCATACCTATAGATTTTCGCCTCTAGCTCATCCGGCATCTAGGGAAACCTACCAAACCTGTGCATTTTTTAAAACTAGAGACCTAGGGGAATCCAAGATGGGGTGACTTGTGGGGCTCTGACCAGGTTCGGTTACTAAGAATCCTTCGCAAACCTCAAAATGTGGCTAAAAAAACACGTTTTCCTCACATTTCGGTGACAGAAAGTTCTGGAATCTGAGAGGAGCCACAGATTTCCTTCCACCCAGCGTTCCCCTAAGTCTCCCGATAGAAATTATACCTCTCTTGTGTGGGTGGGCCTAGCGCACGCGACAGGAAATGCCCCAAAACACAATGTGGACACATCCCATTTTTTGACAGAAAACAGAGCTGTTTTTTGTAAAGTGCCTACCTGTAGATTTTGGCCTCTAGCTCAGCCGGCACCTCGGGAAACCTACCAAACCTGTGCATTTTTTAAAACTAAGGACCTAGGGGAATCCAAGATGGGGTGACTTGTGGGGCTCTGACCAGGTTCGGTAACCCAGAATCCTTTGCAAACCTCAAAATGTGGCTAAAAAAACAAGTTTTCCTCACATTTCGGTGACATAAAGTTCTAGAATCCGGGAGGAGCCACAAATTTCCTTCCACCCACTGTTCCCCCAAGTCTCCCGATAAAACTGAGACCTCACTTGTGTGGGTAGGCCTAGCACCTGCAACAGGAAATGCCCCAAAACACAACGTGGACACATCCCATTTTTTGACAGAAAACAGGTGTTTTTTGCAAAGTGCATACCTATAGATTTTCGCCTCTAGCTCATCCGGCATCTAGGGAAACCTACCAAACCTGTGCATTTTTTAAAACTAGAGACCTAGGGGAATCCAAGATGGGGTGACTTGTGGGGCTCTGACCAGGTTCTGTTACCCAGAATCCTTTGCAAATCTCAAAATGTGGCTAAAAAAACACATTTTCCTCACATTTCGGTTACAGAAAGTTCTGGAATCTGAGAGGAGCCACAAATTTCCTTCCACCCAGCGTTCCCCTAAGTCTCCCGATAGAAATGATACCTCTCTTGTGTGGGTAGGCCTTGCGCCCGTGACAGGAAATGCCCCAAAACACAACGTGGACACATCCCATTTTTTGACAGAAAACAGGTGTTTTTTGCAAAGTGCATACCTATAGATTTTCGCCTCTAGCTCATCCGGCATCTAGGGAAACCTACCAAACCTGTGCATTTTTTAAAACTAGGGGAATCCAAGATGGGGTGACTTGTGGGGCTCTGACCAGGTTCTGTTACCCAGAATCCTTTGCAAATCTCAAAATGTGGCTAAAAAACACGTTTTCCTCACATTTCGGTTACAGAAAGTTCTGGAATCTGAGAGGAGCCACAAATTTCCTTCCACCCAGCGTTCCCCTAAATCTCCCGATAGAAATGATACCTCTCTTGTGTGGGTAGGCCTTGCGCCCGTGACAGGAAATGCCCCAAAACACAACGTGGACACATCCCATTTTTTGACAGAAAACAGAGCTGTTTTTTGTAAAGTGCCTACCTGTAGATATTGGCCTCTAGCTCAGCCGGCACCTAGGGAAACCTACCAAACCTGTGCATTTTTTAAAACTAGAGACCTAGGGGAATCCAAGATGGGGTGACTTGTGGGGCTCTGACCAGGTTCGGTTACTAAGAATCCTTCGCAAACCTCAAAATGTGGCTAAAGAAACACGTTTTCCTCACATTTCGGTGACAGAAAGTTCTGGAATCTGAGAGGAGCCACAAATTTCCTTCCACCCAGCGTTCCCCTAAGTCTCCCGATAGAAATGATACCTCTCTTGTGTGGGTGGGCCTAGCGCCCGCGACAGGAAATGCCCCAAAACACAATGTGGACACATCCCATTTTTTGACAGAAAACAGAGCTGTTTTTTATAAAGTGCCTACCTGTAGATTTTGGCCTCTAGCTCAGCCGGCACCTCGGGAAACCTACCAAACCTGTGCATTTTTTAAAACTAAGGACCTAGGGGAATCCAAGATGGGGTGACTTGTGGGGCTCTGACCAGGTTCGGTAACCCAGAATCCTTTGCAAACCTCAAAATGTGGCTAAAAAAACAAGTTTTCCTCACATTTCGGTGACATAAAGTTCTAGAATCCGGGAGGAGCCACAAATTTCCTTCCACCCACTGTTCCCCCAAGTCTCCCGATAAAAATGAGACCTCACTTGTGTGGGTAGGCCTAGCACCCGCAACAGGAAATGCCCCAAAACACAACGTGGACACATCCCATTTTTTGAAAGAAAACAGGTGTTTTTTTGCAAAGTGCATACCTATAGATTTTCACCTCTAGCTAATCCGGCATCTAGGGAAACCTACCAAACCTGTGCATTTTTTAAAACTAGAGACCTAGGGGAATCCAAGATGGGGTGACTTGTGGGGCTCTGACCAGGTTCTGTTACCCAGAATCCTTTGCAAATCTCAAAATGTGGCTAAAAAAACACGTTTTCCTCACATTTCGGTTACAGAAAGTTCTGGAATCTGAGAGGAGCCACAAATTTCCTTCCACCCAGCGTTCCCCTAAGTCTCCCGATAGAAATGATACCTCTCTTGTGTGGGTAGGCCTTGCGCCCGTGACAGGAAATGCCCCAAAACACAACGTGGACACATCCTATTTTTTGACAGAAAACAGAGCTGTTTTTTGTAAAGTGCCTACCTGTAGATATTGGCCTCTAGCTCAGCCGGCACGTAGGGAAACCTACCAAACCTGTGCATTTTTTAAAACTAGAGACCTAGGGGAATCCAAGATGGGGTGACTTGTGGGGCTCTGACCAGGTTCGGTTACTAAGAATCCTTCGCAAACCTCAAAATGTGGCTAAATAAAAACGTTTTCCTCACATTTCGGTGACAGAAAGTTCTGGAATCTGAGAGGAGCCACAGATTTCCTTCCACCCAGCGTTCCCCTAAGTCTCCCGATAGAAATTATACCTCTCTTGTGTGGGTGGGCCTAGCGCACGCGACAGGAAATGCCCCAAAACACAATGTGGACACATCCCATTTTATGACAGAAAACAGAGCTGTTTTTTGTAAAGTGCCTACCTGTAGATTTTGGCCTCTAGCTCAGCCGGCACCTAGGGAAACCTACCAAACCTGTGCATTTTTTAAAACTAGGGACCTAGGGGAATCCAAGATGGGGTGACTTGTGGGGCTCTGACCAGGTTCGGTAACCCAGAATCCTTTGCAAACCTCAAAATGTGGCTAAAAAAACACGTTTTCCTCACTTTTCGGTGACAGAAAGTTCTGGAATCTGAGAGGAGCCACAAATTTCCTTCCACCCAGTGTTCCCCGAAGGCTCCCGATAAAAATGATACCTCACTTGTGTGGATAGGCCTAGCGCCCGCGACAGGAAATTCCCCAAAACACAACGTGGACACATCCCATTTTTTGACAGAAAACAGAGCTGTTTTTTGCAAAGTGCCTACCTGGAGATTTTGGCCTCTAGCTCAACCGGCACCGAGGGAAACCTACCAAACCTGTGCATTTTTGAAAACTAGAGACCTAGGGGAATCTAAGATGGGGTGACTTGTGGGGCTCTGACAAGGTTCGGTAACCCAGAATCCTTTGCAAACCTCAAAATGTGGCTAAAAAACACGTTTTCCTCACTTTTCGGTGACAGAAAGTTCTGGAATCTGAGAGGAGCCACAAATTTCCTTCCACCCAGTGTTCCCCGAAGGCTCCCGATAAAAATGATACCTCACTTGTGTGGATAGGCCTAGCGCCCGCGACAGGAAATTCCCCAAAACACAACGTGGACACATCCCATTTTTTGACAGAAAACAGAGCTGTTTTTTGCAAAGTGCCTACCTGGAGATTTTGGCCTCTAGCTCAACCGGCACCGAGGGAAACTTACCAAACCTGTGCATTTTTGAAAACTAGAGACCTAGGGGAATCTAAGATGGGGTGACTTGTGGGGCTCTGACCAGGTTCGGTAACCCAGAATCCTTTGCAAACCTCAAAATGTGGCTAAAAAAACAAGTTTTCCTCACATTTCGGTGACATAAAGTTCTAGAATCCGGGAGGAGCCACAAATTTCCTTCCACCCACTGTTCCCCCAAGTCTCCCGATAAAAATGAGACCTCACTTGTGTGGGTAGGCCTAGCACCCGCAACAGGAAATGCCCCAAAACACAACGTGGACACATCCCATTTTTTGACAGAAAACAGGTGTTTTTTGCAAAGTGCATACCTATAGATTTTCGCCTCTAGCTCATCCGGCATCTAGGGAAACCTACCAAACCTGTGCATTTTTTAAAACTAGAGACCTAGGGGAATCCAAGATGGGGTGACTTGTGGGGCTCTGACCAGGTTCGGTTACTAAGAATCCTTCGCAAACCTCAAAATGTGGCTAAAAAAACACGTTTTCCTCACATTTCGGTGACAGAAAGTTCTGGAATCTGAGAGGAGCCACAGATTTCCTTCCACCCAGCGTTCCCCTAAGTCTCCCGATAGAAATTATACCTCTCTTGTGTGGGTGGGCCTAGCGCACGCGACAGGAAATGCCCCAAAACACAATGTGGACACATCCCATTTTTTGACAGAAAACAGAGCTGTTTTTTGTAAAGTGCCTACCTGTAGATTTTGGCCTCTAGCTCAGCCGGCACCTAGGGAAACCTACCAAACCTGTGCATTTTTTAAAACTAGGGACCTAGGGGAATCCAAGATGGGGTGACTTGTGGGGCTCTGACCAGGTTCGGTAACCCAGAATCCTTTGCAAACCTCAAAATGTGGCTAAAAAACACGTTTTCCTCACTTTTCGGTGACAGAAAGTTCTGGAATCTGAGAGGAGCCACAAATTTCCTTCCACCCAGTGTTCCCCGAAGGCTCCCGATAAAAATGATACCTCACTTGTGTGGATAGGCCTAGCGCCCGCGACAGGAAATTCCCCAAAACACAACGTGGACACATCCCATTTTTTGACAGAAAACAGAGCTGTTTTTTGCAAAGTGCCTACCTGGAGATTTTGGCCTCTAGCTCAACCGGCACCGAGGGAAACCTACCAAACCTGTGCATTTTTGAAAACTAGAGACCTAGGGGAATCTAAGATGGGGTGACTTGTGGGGCTCTGACCAGGTTCGGTAACCCAGAATCCTTTGCAAACCTCAAAATGTGGCTAAAAAAACAAGTTTTCCTCACATTTCGGTGACATAAAGTTCTAGAATCCGGGAGGAGCCACAAATTTCCTTCCACCCACTGTTCCCCCAAGTCTCCCGATAAAAATGAGACCTCACTTGTGTGGGTAGGCCTAGCACCCGCAACAGGAAATGCCCCAAAACACAACGTGGACACATCCCATTTTTTGACAGAAAACAGGTGTTTTTTGCAAAGTGCATACCTATAGATTTTCGCCTCTAGCTCATCCGGCATCTAGGGAAACCTACCAAACCTGTGCATTTTTTAAAACTAGAGACCTAGGGGAATCCAAGATGGGGTGACTTGTGGGGCTCTGACCAGGTTCGGTTACTAAGAATCCTTCGCAAACCTCAAAATGTGGCTAAAAAAACACGTTTTCCTCACATTTCGGTGACAGAAAGTTCTGGAATCTGAGAGGAGCCACAGATTTCCTTCCACCCAGCGTTCCCCTAAGTCTCCCGATAGAAATTATACCTCTCTTGTGTGGGTGGGCCTAGCGCACGCGACAGGAAATGCCCCAAAACACAATGTGGACACATCCCATTTTTTGACAGAAAACAGAGCTGTTTTTTGTAAAGTGCCTACCTGTAGATTTTGGCCTCTAGCTCAGCCGGCACCTAGGGAAACCTACCAAACCTGTGCATTTTTTAAAACTAGGGACCTAGGGGAATCCAAGATGGGGTGACTTGTGGGGCTCTGACCAGGTTCGGTAACCCAGAATCCTTTGCAAACCTCAAAATGTGGCTAAAAAACACGTTTTCCTCACTTTTCGGTGACAGAAAGTTCTGGAATCTGAGAGGAGCCACAAATTTCCTTCCACCCAGTGTTCCCCGAAGGCTCCCGATAAAAATGATACCTCACTTGTGTGGATAAGCCTAGCGCCCGCGACAGGAAATTCCCCAAAACACAACGTGGACACATCCCATTTTTTGACAGAAAACAGAGCTGTTTTTTGCAAAGTGCCTACCTGGAGATTTTGGCCTCTAGCTCAACCGGCACCGAGGGAAACCTACCAAACCTGTGCATTTTTGAAAACTAGAGACCTAGGGGAATCTAAGATGGGGTGACTTGTGGGGCTCTGACCAGGTTCGGTAACCCAGAATCCTTTGCAAACCTCAAAATGTGGCTAAAAAAACAAGTTTTCCTCACATTTCGGTGACATAAAGTTCTAGAATCCGGGAGGAGCCACAAATTTCCTTCCACCCACTGTTCCCCCAAGTCTCCCGATAAAAATGAGACCTCACTTGTGTGGGTAGGCCTAGCACCCGCAACAGGAAATGCCCCAAAACACAACGTGGACACATCCCATTTTTTGACAGAAAACAGGTGTTTTTTGCAAAGTGCATACCTATAGATTTTCGCCTCTAGCTCATCCGGCATCTAGGGAAACCTACCAAACCTGTGCTTTTTTTAAAACTAGAGACCTAGGGGAATCCAAGATGGGGTGACTTGTGGGGCTCTGACCAGGTTCGGTTACTAAGAATCCTTCGCAAACCTCAAAATGTGGCTAAAAAAACACGTTTTCCTCACATTTCGGTGACAGAAAGTTCTGGAATCTGAGAGGAGCCACAGATTTCCTTCCACCCAGCGTTCCCCTAAGTCTCCCGATAGAAATTATACCTCTCTTGTGTGGGTGGGCCTAGCGCACGCGACAGGAAATGCCCCAAAACACAATGTGGACACATCCCATTTTTTGACAGAAAACAGAGCTGTTTTTTGTAAAGTGCCTACCTGTAGATTTTGGCCTCTAGCTCAGCCGGCACCTAGGGAAACCTACCAAACCTGTGCATTTTTTAAAACTAGGGACCTAGGGGAATCCAAGATGGGGTGACTTGTGGGGCTCTGACCAGGTTCGGTAACCCAGAATCCTTTGCAAACCTCAAAATGTGGCTAAAAAACACGTTTTCCTCACTTTTCGGTGACAGAAAGTTCTGGAATCTGAGAGGAGCCACAAATTTCCTTCCACCCAGTGTTCCCCGAAGGCTCCCGATAAAAATGATACCTCACTTGTGTGGATAGGCCTAGCGCCCGCGACAGGAAATTCCCCAAAACACAACGTGGACACATCCCATTTTTTGACAGAAAACAGAGCTGTTTTTTGCAAAGTGCCTACCTGGAGATTTTGGCCTCTAGCTCAACCGGCACCGAGGGAAACCTACCAAACCTGTGCATTTTTGAAAACTAGAGACCTAGGGGAATCTAAGATGGGGTGACTTGTGGGGCTCTGACCAGGTTCGGTAACCCAGAATCCTTTGCAAACCTCAAAATGTGGCTAAAAAAACAAGTTTTCCTCACATTTCGGTGACATAAAGTTCTAGAATCCGGGAGGAGCCACAAATTTCCTTCCACCCACTGTTCCCCCAAGTCTCCCGATAAAAATGAGACCTCACTTGTGTGGGTAGGCCTAGCACCCGCAACAGGAAATGCCCCAAAACACAACGTGGACACATCCCATTTTTTGACAGAAAACAGGTGTTTTTTGCAAAGTGCATACCTATAGATTTTCGCCTCTAGCTCATCCGGCATCTAGGGAAACCTACCAAACCTGTGCATTTTTTTAAAACTAGAGACCTAGGGGAATCCAAGATGGGGTGACTTGTGGGGCTCTGACCAGGTTCGGTTACTAAGAATCCTTCGCAAACCTCAAAATGTGGCTAAAAAAACACGTTTTCCTCACATTTCGGTGACAGAAAGTTCTGGAATCTGAGAGGAGCCACAGATTTCCTTCCACCCAGCGTTCCCCTAAGTCTCCCGATAGAAATTATACCTCTCTTGTGTGGGTGGGCCTAGCGCACGCGACAGGAAATGCCCCAAAACACAATGTGGACACATCCCATTTTTTGACAGAAAACAGAGCTGTTTTTTGTAAAGTGCCTACCTGTAGATTTTGGCCTCTAGCTCAGCCGGCACCTAGGGAAACCTACCAAACCTGTGCATTTTTTAAAACTAGGGACCTAGGGGAATCCAAGATGGGGTGACTTGTGGGGCTCTGACCAGGTTCGGTAACCCAGAATCCTTTGCAAACCTCAAAATGTGGCTAAAAAACACGTTTTCCCTCACTTTTCGGTGACAGAAAGTTCTGGAATCTGAGAGGAGCCACAAATTTCCTTCCACCCAGCGTTCCCCTAAGTCTCCCGATAGAAATGATACCTCTCTTGTGTGGGTAGGCCTTGCGCCCGTGACAGGAAATGCCCCAAAACACAACGTGGACACATCCTATTTTTTGACAGAAAACAGAGCTGTTTTTTGTAAAGTGCCTACCTGTAGATATTGGCCTCTAGCTCAGCCGGCACGTAGGGAAACCTACCAAACCTGGTGCATTTTTTAAAACTAGAGACCTAGGGGAATCCAAGATGGGGTGACTTGTGGGGCTCTGACCAGGTTCGGTTACTAAGAATCCTTCGCAAACCTCAAAATGTGGCTAAAAAAAACACGTTTTCCTCACATTTCGGTGACAGAAAGTTCTGGAATCTGAGAGGAGCCACAGATTTCCTTCCACCCAGCGTTCCCCTAAGTCTCCCGATAGAAATTATACCTCTCTTGTGTGGGTGGGCCTAGCGCACGCGACAGGAAATGGCCCCAAAACACAATGTGGACACATCCCATTTTATGACAGAAAACAGAGCTGTTTTTTGTAAAGTGCCTACCTGTAGATTTTGGCCTCTAGCTCAGCCGGGGGCACCTAGGGAAACCTACCAAACCTGTGCATTTTTTAAAACTAGGGACCTAGGGGAATCCAAGATGGGGTGACTTGTGGGGCTCTGACCAGGTTCGGTAACCCAGAATCCTTTGCAAACCTCAAAATGTGGCTAAAAAAACACGTTTTCCTCACTTTTCGGTGACAGAAAGTTCTGGAATCTGAGAGGAGCCACAAATTTCCTTCCACCCAGTGTTCCCCGAAGGCTCCCGATAAAAATGATACCTCACTTGTGTGGATAGGCCTAGCGCCCGCGACAGGAAATTCCCCAAAACACAACGTGGAAACATCCCATTTTTTGACAGAAAACAGAGCTGTTTTTTGCAAAGTGCCTACCTGGAGATTTTGGCCTCTAGCTCAACCGGCACCGAGGGAAACCTACCAAACCTGTGCATTTTGAAAACTAGAGACCTAGGGGAATCTAAGATGGGGTGACTTGTGGGGCTCTGACAAGGTTCGGTAACCCAGAATCCTTTGCAAACCTCAAAATGTGGCTAAAAAACACGTTTTCCTCACTTTTCGGTGACAGAAAGTTCTGGAATCTGAGAGGAGCCACAAATTTCCTTCCACCCAGTGTTCCCCGAAGGCTCCCGATAAAAATGATACCTCACTTGTGTGGATAGGCCTAGCGCCCGCGACAGGAAATTCCCCAAAACACAACGTGGACACATCCCATTTTTTGACAGAAAACAGAGCTGTTTTTTGCAAAGTGCCTACCTGGAGATTTTGGCCTCTAGCTCAACCGGCACCGAGGGGAAACTTACCAAACCTGTGCATTTTTGAAAACTAGAGACCTAGGGGAATCTAAGATGGGGTGACTTGTGGGGCTCTGACCAGGTTCGGTAACCCAGAATCCTTTGCAAACCTCAAAATGTGGCTAAAAAAACAAGTTTTCCTCACATTTCGGTGACATAAAGTTCTAGAATCCGGGAGGAGCCACAAATTTCCTTCCACCCACTGTTCCCCCAAGTCTCCCGATAAAAATGAGACCTCACTTGTGTGGGTAGGCCTAGCACCCGCAACAGGAAATGCCCCAAAACACAACGTGGACACAGGTGTTTTTTGCAAAGTGCATACCTATAGATTTTCGCCTCTAGCTCATCCGGCATCTAGGGGAAACCTACCAAACCTGTGCATTTTTTAAAACTAGAGACCTAGGGGAATCCAAGATGGGGTGACTTGTGGGGCTCTGACCAGGTTCGGTTACTAAGAATCCTTCGCAAACCTCAAAATGTGGCTAAAAAAACACGTTTTCCTCACATTTCGGTGACAGAAAGTTCTGGAATCTGAGAGGAGCCACAGATTTCCTTCCACCCAGCGTTCCCCTAAGTCTCCCGATAGAAATTATACCTCTCTTGTGGGTGGGCCTAGCGCACGCGACAGGAAATGCCCCAAAACACAATGTGGACACATCCCATTTTTGACAGAAAACAGAGCTGTTTTTTGTAAAGTGCCTACCTGTAGATTTTGGCCTCTAGCTCAGCCGGCACCTAGGGAAACCTACCAAACCTGTGCATTTTTTAAAACTAGGGGACCTAGGGGGAATCCAAGATGGGGTGACTTGTGGGGCTCTGACCAGGTTCGGTAACCCAGAATCCTTTGCAAACCTCAAAATGTGGCTAAAAAAACACGTTTTCCTCACTTTTCGGTGACAGAAAGTTCTGGAATCTGAGAGGAGCCACAAATTTCCTTCCACCCAGTGTTCCCCGAAGGCTCCCGATAAAAATGATACCTCACTTGTGTGGATAGGCCTAGCGCCCGCGACAGGAAATTCCCCAAAACACAACGTGGACACATCCCCATTTTTTGACAGAAAAACAGAGCTGTTTTTTGCAAAGTGCCTACCTGGAGATTTTGGCCTCTAGCTCAACCGGCACCGAGGGAAACCTACCAAACCTGTGCATTTTTGAAAACTAGAGACCTAGGGGAATCTAAGATGGGGTGACTTGTGGGGCTCTGACCAGGTTCGGTAACCCAGAATCCTTTGCAAACCTCAAAATGTGGCTAAAAAAACAAGTTTTCCTCACATTTCGGTGACATAAAGTTCTAGAATCCGGGAGGAGCCACAAATTTCCTTCCACCCACTGTTCCCCCAAGTCTCCCGATAAAAATGAGACCTCACTTGTGTGGGTAGGCCTAGCACCCGCAACAGGAAATGCCCCAAAACACAACGTGGACACATCCCATTTTTTGACAGAAAACAGGTGTTTTTTGCAAAGTGCATACCTATAGATTTTCGCCTCTAGCTCATCCGGCATCTAGGGAAACCTACCAAACCTGTGCATTTTTTAAAACTAGAGACCTAGGGGAATCCAAGATGGGGTGACTTGTGGGGCTCTGACCAGGTTCGGTTACTAAGAATCCTTCGCAAACCTCAAAAATGTGGCTAAAAAAACACGTTTTCCTCACATTTCGGTGACAGAAAGTTCTGGAATCTGAGAGGAGCCACAGATTTTCCTTCCACCCAGCGTTCCCCTAAGTCTCCCGATAGAAATTATACCTCTCTTGTGTGGGTGGGCCTAGCGCACGCGACAGGAAATGCCCCAAAACACAATGTGGACACATCCCATTTTTTGACAGAAAACAGAGCTGTTTTTTGTAAAGTGCCTACCTGTAGATTTTGGCCTCTAGCTCAGCCGGCACCTCGGGAAACCTACCAAACCTGTGCATTTTTTAAAACTAAGGACCTAGGGGAATCCAAGATGGGGTGACTTGTGGGGCTCTGACCAGGTTCGGTAACCCAGAATCCTTTGCAAACCTCAAAATGTGGCTAAAAAAAACAAGTTTTCCTCACATTTCGGTGACATAAAGTTCTAGAATCCGGGAGGAGCCACAAATTTCCTTCCACCCACTGTTCCCCCAAGTCTCCCGATAAAACTGAGACCTCACTTGTGTGGGTAGGCCTAGCACCTGCAACAGGAAATGCCCCCAAAACACAACGTGGACACATCCCATTTTTTTGACAGAAAACAGGTGTTTTTTTGCAAAGGTGCATACCTATAGATTTTCGCCTCTAGCTCATCCGGCATCTAGGGAAAACCTACCAAACCTGTGCATTTTTTAAAACTAGAGACCTAGGGGAATCCAAGATGGGGTGACTTGTGGGGCTCTGACCAGGTTCTGTTACCCAGAATCCTTTGCAAATCTCAAAATGTGGCTAAAAAAACACATTTTCCTCACATTTCGGTTACAGAAAGTTCTGGAATCTGAGAGGAGCCACAAATTTCCTTCCACCCAGCGTTCCCCTAAGTCTCCCGATAGAAATGATACCTCTCTTGTGTGGGTAGGCCTTGCGCCCGTGACAGGAAATGCCCCAAAACACAACGTGGACACATCCCATTTTTTGACAGAAAACAGGTGTTTTTTGCAAAGTGCATACCTATAGATTTTCGCCTCTAGCTCATCCGGCATCTAGGGAAACCTACCAAACCTGTGCATTTTTTAAAACTAGGGGAATCCAAGATGGGGTGACTTGTGGGGCTACTGACCAGGTTCTGTTACCCAGAATCCTTTGCAAATCTCAAAATGTGGCTAAAAAAACACGTTTTCCTCACATTTCGGTTACAGAAAGTTCTGGAATCTGAGAGGAGCCACAAATTTCCTTCCACCCAGCGTTCCCCTAAATCTCCCGATAGAAATGATACCTCTCTTGTGTGGGTAGGCCTTGCGCCCGTGACAGGAAATGCCCCAAAACACAACGTGGACACATCCCATTTTTTGACAGAAAACAGAGCTGTTTTTTTGTAAAGTGCCTACCTGTAGATATTGGCCTCTAGCTCAGCCGGCACCTAGGGAAACCTACCAAACCTGTGCATTTTTTAAAACTAGAGACCTAGGGGAATCCAAGGATGGGGTGACTTGTGGGGCTCTGACCAGGTTCGGTTACTAAGAATCCTTCGCAAACCTCAAAATGTGGCTAAAGAAACACGTTTTCCTCACATTTCGGTGACAGAAAGTTCTGGAATCTGAGAGGAGCCACAAATTTCCTTCCACCCAGCGTTCCCCTAAGTCTCCCGATAGAAATGATACCTCTCTTGTGTGGGTGGGGTGGGCCTAGCGCCCGCGACAGGAAATGCCCCAAAACACAATGTGGACACATCCCATTTTTTGACAGAAAACAGAGCTGTTTTTTGTAAAGTGCCTACCTGTAGATTTTGGCCTCTAGCTCAGCCGGCACCTCGGGAAACCTACCAAACCTGTGCATTTTTTAAAACTAAGGACCTAGGGGAATCCAAGATGGGGTGACTTGTGGGGCTCTGACCAGGTTCGGTAACCCAGAATCCTTTGCAAACCTAAAAATGTGGCTAAAAAACACGTTTTCCTCACTTTTCGGTGACAGAAAGTTCTGGAATCTGAGAGGAGCCACAAATTTCCTTCCACCCAGTGTTCCCCGAAGGCTCCCGATAAAAATGATACCTCACTTGTGTGGATAGGCCTAGCGCCCGCGACAGGAAATTCCCCAAAACACAACGTGGACACATCCCATTTTTTGACAGAAAACAGAGCTGTTTTTTGCAAAGTGCCTACCTGGAGATTTTGGCCTCTAGCTCAACCGGCACCGAGGGAAACCTACCAAACCTGTGCATTTTTGAAAACTAGAGACCTAGGGGAATCTAAGATGGGGTGACTTGTGGGGCTCTGACCAGGTTCGGTAACCCAGAATCCTTTGCAAACCTCAAAATGTGGCTAAAAAAACAAGTTTTCCTCACATTTCGGTGACATAAAGTTCTAGAATCCGGGAGGAGCCACAAATTTCCTTCCACCCACTGTTCCCCCAAGTCTCCCGATAAAAATGAGACCTCACTTGTGTGGGTAGGCCTAGCACCCGCAACAGGAAATGCCCCAAAACACAACGTGGACACATCCCATTTTTTGACAGAAAACAGGTGTTTTTTGCAAAGTGCATACCTATAGATTTTCGCCTCTAGCTCATCCGGCATCTAGGGAAACCTACCAAACCTGTGCATTTTTTAAAACTAGAGACCTAGGGGAATCCAAGATGGGGTGACTTGTGGGGCTCTGACCAGGTTCTGTTACCCAGAATCCTTTGCAAATCTCAAAATGTGGCTAAAAAAACACATTTTCCTCACATTTCGGTTACAGAAAGTTCTGGAATCTGAGAGGAGCCACAAATTTCCTTCCACCCAGCGTTCCCCTAAGTCTCCCGATAGAAATGATACCTCTCTTGTGTGGGTAGGCCTTGCGCCCGTGACAGGAAATGCCCCAAAACACAACGTGGACACATCCCATTTTTTGACAGAAAACAGGTGTTTTTTGCAAAGTGCATACCTATAGATTTTCGCCTCTAGCTCATCCGGCATCTAGGGAAACCTACCAAACCTGTGCATTTTTTAAAACTAGGGGAATCCAAGATGGGGTGACTTGTGGGGCTCTGACCAGGTTCTGTTACCCAGAATCCTTTGCAAATCTCAAAATGTGGCTAAAAAACACGTTTTCCTCACATTTCGGTTACAGAAAGTTCTGGAATCTGAGAGGAGCCACAAATTTCCTTCCACCCAGCGTTCCCCTAAATCTCCCGATAAAAATGATACCTCACTTGTGTGGGTAGGCCTAGCGCCCGCTACAAGAAATGAATCAAAACAAAACGTGGACACATCCCATTTTTTGACAGAAAACAGAGGTGTTTTTTGCAAAGTGCATACCTGTAGATTGTGGCCTCTAGCTCAGCCGGCACCTAGGGAAACCTACCAAACCTGTGCATTTGAGAAAACTAGAGACCTAGGGGAATCCAAGATGGAGTGACTTGTGCGGCTCTGACCAGGTTCTGTTACCCAGAATCCTTTGCATACCTCAAAATGTGGCTAAAAATACACATTTTCCTCACATTTCGGTGACAGAAAGTTCTGGAATCTGAGAGGAGCCACAAATTTCCTTCCACCCAGTGTTCCCCCAAGTCTCCCGATAAAAATGATACCTCACTTGTGTGGGTAGGCCTAGCGCCCGCTACAAGAAATGCCTCAAAACAAAACGTGGACAGATCCCATTTTTTGACAGAAAACAGAGGTGTTTTTTGCAAAGTGCATACCTGTAGATTTTGGCCTCTAGCTCAGCCGGCACCTAGGGAAACCTACCAAACCTGTGCATTTCTGAAAACTAGAGACCTAGGGGAATCCATGATGGGGTGACTTGTGGGGCTCTGACCAGGATCCGTTACCCAGAATCCTTTGCAAACCTCAAAATGTGGCTAAAAAACAAGTTTTCCTCACATTTCGGTGACAGAAAGTTCTGGAATCTGAGAGGAGCCACAAATTTCCTTCCACCCAGTGTTCCCCCAAGTCTCCCGATAAAAATGATACCTCACTTGTTCGGGTAGGCCTAGCACCCACAACAAGAAATGCCCCAAAACACAACGTGGACACATCCAATTTTTTGACAGAAAACAGGTGTTTTTTGCAAAGTGCTTACCTGTAGATATTGGCCTCTAGCTCAGCCGGCACCTAGGGAAACCTACCAAACCTGTGCATTTTTTAAAACTAGCGACCTAGGGGAATCCAAGATGGGGTGACTTGTGGGGCTCTGACCAGGTTCGGTTACTAAGAATCCTTCGCAAACCTCAAAATGTGGCTAAAGAAACACGTTTTCCTCACATTTCGGTGACAGAAAGTTCTGGAATCTGAGAGGAGCCACAAATTTCCTTCCACCCAGCGTTCCCCTAAGTCTCCCGATAGAAATGATACCTCTCTTGTGTGGGTGGGCCTAGCGCCCGCGACAGGAAATGCCCCAAAACACAATGTGGACACATCCCATTTTTTGACAGAAAACAGAGCTGTTTTTTGTAAAGTGCCTACCTGTAGATTTTGGCCTCTAGCTCAGCCGGCACCTCGGGAAACCTACCAAACCTGTGCATTTTTTAAAACTAAGGACCTAGGGGAATCCAAGATGGGGTGACTTGTGGGGCTCTGACCAGGTTCGGTAACCCAGAATCCTTTGCAAACCTCAAAATGTGGCTAAAAAAACAAGTTTTCCTCACATTTCGGTGACATAAAGTTCTAGAATCCGCGAGGAGCCACAAATTTCCTTCCACCCACTGTTCCCCCAAGTCTCCCGATAAAAATGAGACCTCACTTGTGTGGGTAGGCCTAGCACCCGCAACAGGAAATGCCCCAAAACACAACGTGGACACATCCCATTTTTTGACAGAAAACAGGTGTTTTTTGCAAAGTGCATACCTATAGATTTTCGCCTCTAGCTCATCCGGCATCTAGGGAAACCTACCAAACCTGTGCATTTTTTAAAACTAGAGACCTAGGGGAATCCAAGATGGGGTGACTTGTGGGGCTCTGACCAGGTTCTGTTACCCAGAATCCTTTGCAAATCTCAAAATGTGGCTAAAAAAACACGTTTTCCTCACATTTCGGTTACAGAAAGTTCTGGAATCTGAGAGGAGCCACAAATTTCCTTCCACCCAGCGTTCCCCTAAGTCTCCCGATAGAAATGATACCTCTCTTGTGTGGGTAGGCCTTGCGCCCGTGACAGGAAATGCCCCAAAACACAACGTGGACACATCCTATTTTTTGACAGAAAACAGAGCTGTTTTTTGTAAAGTGCCTACCTGTAGATATTGGCCTCTAGCTCAGCCGGCACGTAGGGAAACCTACCAAACCTGTGCATTTTTTAAAACTAGAGACCTAGGGGAATCCAAGATGGGGTGACTTGTGGGGCTCTGACCAGGTTCGGTTACTAAGAATCCTTCGCAAACCTCAAAATGTGGCTAAAAAAACACGTTTTCCTCACATTTCGGTGACAGAAAGTTCTGGAATCTGAGAGGAGCCACAAATTTCCTTCCACCCAGCGTTCCCCTAAGTCTCCCGATAGAAATGATACCTCTCTTGTGTGGGTGGGCCTAGCGCCCGCGACAGGAAATGCCCCAAAACACAATGTGGACACATCCCATTTTTTGACAGAAAACAGAGCTGTTTTTTGTAAAGTGCCTACCTGTAGATTTTGGCCTCTAGCTCAGCCGGCACCTAGGGAAACCTACCAAACCTGTGCATTTTTTAAAACTAGGGACCTAGGGGAATCCAAGATGGGGTGACTTGTGGGGCTCTGACCAGGTTCGGTAACCCAGAATCCTTTGCAAACCTCAAAATGTGGCTAAAAAACACGTTTTCCTCACTTTTCGGTGACAGAAAGTTCTGGAATCTGAGAGGAGCCACAAATTTCCTTCCACCCAGTGTTCCCCGAAGGCTCCCGATAAAAATGATACCTCACTTGTGTGGATAGGCCTAGCGCCCGCGACAGGAAATTCCCCAAAACACAACGTGGACACATCCCATTTTTTGACAGAAAACAGAGCTGTTTTTTGCAAAGTGCCTACCTGGAGATTTTGGCCTCTAGCTCAACCGGCACCGAGGGAAACCTACCAAACCTGTGCATTTTTGAAAACTAGAGACCTAGGGGAATCTAAGATGGGGTGACTTGTGGGGCTCTGACCAGGTTCTGTTACCCAGAATCCTTTGCAAACCTCAAAATGTGGCTAAAAATACACATTTTCCTCACATTTCGGTGACAGAAAGTTCTGGAATCTGAGAGGAGCCACAAATTTCCTTCCACCTAGCGTTCCCCCAAGTCTCCCGATAAAAATGATACCTCACTTGTGTGGGTAGGCCTAGCGCCCGCGAAAGGAAATGCCCAAAACACAATGTGGACACATCCCATTTTTTGACAGAAAACAGAGGTGTTTTTTTCAAAGTGCATACCTGTAGATTGTGGCCTCTAGCTCAGCCGGCACCTAGGGAAACCTACCAAACCTGTGCATTTGTGAAAACTAGAGACCTAGGGGAATCCAAGATGGGGTGACTTGTGCGGCTCTGACCAGGTTCTGTTACCCAGAATCCTTTGCAAACCTCAAAATGTGGCTAAAAATACACATTTTCCTAACATTTCGGTGACAGAAAGTTCTGGAATATGAGAGGAGCCACAAATTTCCTTCCACCCAGTGTTCCCCCAAGTCTCCCGATAAAAATGATACCTCACTTGTGTGGGTAGGCCTAGCGCCCGCTACAGGAAATGCCCCAAAACAAAACGTGGACAGATCCCATTTTTTGACAGAAAACAGAGGTGTTTTTTGCAAAGTGCATACTTGTAGATTTTGGCCTCTAGCTCAGCCGGCACCTAGGGAAACCTACCAAACCTGTAAATTTTTGAAAACTAGAGACCTAGGGGAATCCAAGATGGGGTGACTTGTGGGGCTCTGACCAGGTTCGGTTACTAAGAATCCTTCGCAAACCTCAAAATGTGGCTAAAAAAACACGTTTTCCTCACATTTCGGTGACAGAAAGTTCTGGAATCTGAGAGGAGCCACAAATTTCCTTCCACCCAGCGTTCCCCTAAGTCTCCCGATAGAAATGATACCTCTCTTGTGTGGGTGGGCCTAGCGCCCGCGAAAGGAAATGCCCAAAACACAATGTGGACACATCCCATTTTTTGACAGAAAACAGAGGTGTTTTTTGCAAAGTGCATACCTGTAGATTGTGGCCTCTAGCTCAGCCGGCACCTAGGGAAACCTACCAAACCTGTGCATTTGTGAAAACTAGAGACCTAGGGGAATCCAAGATGGAGTGACTTGTGCGGCTCTGACCAGGTTCTGTTACCCAGAATCCTTTGCATACCTCAAAATGTGGCTAAAAATACACATTTTCCTCACATTTCGGTGACAGAAAGTTCTGGAATCTGAGAGGAGCCACAAATTTCCTTCCACCCAGTGTTCCCCCAAGTCTCCCGATAAAAATGATACCTCACTTGTGTGGGTAGGCCTGGCGCCCGCTACAAGAAATGCCTCAAAACAAAACGTGGACAGATCCCATTTTTTGACAGAAAACAGAGGTGTTTTTTGCAAAGTGCATACCTGTAGATTTTGGCCTCTAGCTCAGCCGGCACCTAGGGAAACCTACCAAACCTGTGCATTTCTGAAAACTAGAGACCTAGGGGAATCCATGATGGGGTGACTTGTGGGGCTCTGACCAGGATCCGTTACCCAGAATCCTTTGCAAACCTCAAAATGTGGCTAAAAAACAAGTTTTCCTCACATTTCGGTGACAGAAAGTTCTGGAATCTGAGAGGAGCCACAAATTTCCTTCCACCCAGTGTTCCCCCAAGTCTCCCGATAAAAATGATACCTCACTTGTTCGGGTAGGCCTAGCACCCACAACAAGAAATGCCCCAAAACACAACGTGGACACATCCCATTTTTTGACAGAAAACAGGTGTTTTTTGCAAAGTGCATACCTATAGATTTTCGCCTCTAGCTCATCCGGCATCTAGGGAAACCTACCAAACCTGTGCATTTTTTAAAACTAGAGACCTAGGGGAATCCAAGATGGGGTGACTTGTGGGGCTCTGACCAGGTTCTGTTACCCAGAAATCTTTGCAAACCTCAAAATGTGGCTAAAAAAACACGTTTTCCTCACATTTCGGTTACAGAAAGTTCTGGAATCTGAGAGGAGCCACAAATTTCCTTCCACCCAGCGTTCCCCTAAGTCTCCCGATAGAAATTATACCTCTCTTGTGTGGGTAGGCCTAGCGCCCGTGACAGGAAATGCCCCAAAACACAACGTGGACACATCCCATTTTTTGACAGAAAACAGAGCTGTTTTTTGTAAAGTGCCTACCTGTAGATATTGGCCTCTAGCTCAGCCGGCACCTAGGGAAACCTACCAAACCTGTGCATTTTTGAAAACTAGAGACCGAGGGGAATCCAAGATGGGGTGACTTGTGGGGCTCTGACCAGGTTCGGTTACTAAGAATCCTTCGCAAACCTCAAAATGTGGCGAAAAAACACGTTTTCCTCACTTTTCGGTGACAGAAAGTTCTGGAATCTGAGAGGAGCCACAAATTTCCTTCCACCCAGTGTTCCCCGAAGTCTCCCGATAAAAATGATACCTCACTTGTGTGGGTAGGCCTAGCGCCCGCGACAGGAAATGCCCCAAAACACAACGTGGACACATCCCATTTTTTTAGAGAAAACAGAGCTGTTTTTTGCAAAGTGCCTACCTGGAGATTTTGGCATCTAGCTCAGCCGGCACCTAGGGAAACCTACCAAACCTGTGCATTTTTGAAAACTAGAGACCTAGGGGAATCCAAGATGGGGTGACTTGTGGGGCTCTGACCAGGTTCTGTTACCCAGAATCCTTTGCAAACCTCAAAATGTTGCTGAAAATACACATTTTCCTCACATTTCGGTGACAGAAAGTTCTGGAATATGAGAGGAGCCACAAATTTCCTTCCACCTAGCGTTCCCCCAAGTCTCCCGATAAAAATGATACCTCACTTGTGTGGGTAGGCCTAGCGCCCGCGACAGGAAATGCCCAAAACACAACGTGGACACATCCCATTTTTTGACAGAAAACAGAGCTGTTTTTTGCAAAGTGCCTACCTGTAGATTTTGGCCTCTAGCTCAGCCGGCACCTAGGGAAACCTACCAAACCTGTGCATTTTTTAAATCTAGGGGAATCCAAGATGGGGTGACTTGTGGGGCTCTGACCAGGTTCGGTTACCCAGAATCCTTTGCAAACCTCAAAATGTGGCGAAAAAACAAGTTTTCCTCACTTTTCGGTGACAGAAAGTTCTGGAATCTGAGAGGAGCCACAAATTTCCTTCCACCCAGTGTTCCCCGAAGTCTCCCGATAAAAATGATACCTCACTTGTGTGGGTAGGCCTAGCGCCCGCGACAGGAAATTCCCCAAAACACAACGTGGACACATCCCATTTTTTGAGAGAAAACAGAGCTGTTTTTTGCAAAGTGCCTACCTGGAGATTTTGGCTTCTAGCTCGGCCAGCACCTAGAGAAACCTACCAAACCTGTGCATTTTTGAAAACTAGAGACCTAGGGGAATCCAAGATGGGGTGACTTGTGGGGCTCTGACCAGGTTCTGTTACCCAGAATCCTTTGCAAACCTCAAAATGTGGCTATAAAAACACGTTTTCCTCACATTTCGGTGACAGAAAGTTCTGGAATCTGAGAGGAGCCACACATTTCCTTCCACCCAGCGTTCCCCTAAGTCTCCCGATAGAAATTATACCTCAATTGTGTGGGTAGGCCTAGCCCCCGTGACAGGAAATGCCCCAAAAGACAACGTGGACACATCCCATTTTTTGACAGAAAACAGAGCTGTTTTTTGCAAAGTGCCTACCTGGAGATTTTGGCCTCTAGCTCAGCCGGCACCTAGGGAAACCTACCAAACCTGTGCATTGTTTAAATCTAGGGACCTAGGGGAATCCAAGATGGGGTGACTTGTGGGGCTCTGACCAGGTTCGGTTACCCAGAATCCTTTGCAAACCTCAAAATATGGCGAAAAAACACGTTTTCCTCACATTTCGGTGACAGAAAGTTCTGGAATCTGAGTGGAGCCACAAATTTCCTTCCACCTAGTGTTCCCCCAAGTCTCCCGATAAAAATGATACCTCACTTGTGTGGGTGGGCCTAGCGCCCGCGACAGGAAATGCCCAAAACACAACGTGGACACATCCCATTTTTTGACAGAAAACAGAGCTGTTTTTTGCAAAGTGCCTACCTGGAGATTTTGGCCTCTAGCTCAGCCGGCACCGAGGGAAACCTACCAAACCTGTGCATTTTTGAAAACTAGAGACTTAGGGGAATCCAAGATGGGGTGACTTGTGGGGCTCTGACCAGGTTCTGTTACCCAGAATCCTTTGCAAACCTCAAAATGTGGCTAAAAAAACACATTTTCCTCACATTTCGGTGACAAAAAGTTCTGGAATCTGAGAGGAGCCACAAATTTCCTTCCACCCAGCGTTTCCCTAAGTCTCCCGATAGAAATGATACCTCTCTTGCGTGGGTAGGCCTTGTGCCCGTGACAGGAAATGCCCCTAAACACAACGTGGACACATCCCATTTTTTGACAGAAAACAGAGCTGTTTTTTGTAAAGTGCCTACCTGTAGATATTGGCCTCTAGCTCGTCCGGCACCTAGGGAAACCTACCAAACCTGTGCATTTTTGAAAACTAGAGACCTAGGGTAATCCAAGATGGGGTGACTTGTGGGGCTCTGACCAGGTTCGGTTACTAAGAATCCTTCGCAAACCTCAAAATGTGGCTAAAAAAACACGTTTTCCTCACATTTCGGTGACAGAAAGTTCTGGAATCTGAGAGGAGCCACAAATTTCCTTCCACCCAGTGTTCCCCCAAGTCTCCCGATAAAAATGATACCTCACTTGTTCGGGTAGGCCTAGCACCCGCAACAGGAAATGCCCCAAAACACAACGTGGACACATCCCATTTTTTGACAGAAAACAGAGCTGTTTTTTGCAAAGTGAATACCTGTAGATTTTGGCCTCTAGCTAGCCGGCACCTAGGGAAATCTACCAAACCTGTGCATTTTTTAAAACTAGAGACCTAGGTGAATCCGAGATGGGGCGACTTGTGGGGCTCTGACCAGGTTCTGTTACCCAGAATCCTTTTCAAACCTCAAAATGTGGCTAAAAAAAACGTTTTCCTCACATTTCGGTGACAGAAAGTTCTGGAATCCGAGAGGAGCCACAAATTTCCTTCCACCCAGTGTTCCCCGAAGGCTCCCGATAAAAATGAGACTTCACTTGTGTGGGTAAGCCTAGCACCCGCAACAGGAAATGCCCCAAAACACAACGTGGACACATCCCATTTTTTGACAGAAAACAGGTGTTTTTTGCAAAGTGCATATCTATAGATTTTCGCCTCTAGCTCATCCGGCATCTAGGGAAACCTACCAAACCTGTGCATTTTTTAAAACTAGAGACCTAGGGGAATCCAAGATGGGGTGACTTGTGGGGCTCTGACCAGGTTCTGTTACCCAGAATCCTTCGCAAACCTCAAAATGTGGCTAAAAAAACACGTTTTCCTCACATTTCGGTGACAGAAAGTTCTGGAATCTGAGAGGAGCCACAAATTTCCTTCCACCCAGCGTTCCCCTAAGTCTCCCAATAGAAATTATACCTCTCTTGTGTGGGTGGGCCTAGCGCCCGCGACAGGAAATGCCCCAAAACACAATGTGGACACATCCCATTTTTTGACAGAAAACAGAGCTGTTTTTTGTAAAGTGCCTACCTGTAGATTTTGGCCTCTAGCTCAGCCGGCACCTAGGGAAACCTACCAAACCTGTGCATTTTTTAAAACTAGGGACCTAGGGGAATCCAAGATGGGGTGACTTGTGGGGCTCTGACCAGGTTCGGTAACCCAGAATCCTTTGCAAACCTCAAAATGTGGCTAAAAAACACGTTTTCCTCACTTTTCGGTGACAGAAAGTTCTGGAATCTGAGAGGAGCCACAAATTTCCTTCCACCCAGTGTTCCCCGAAGGCTCCCGATAAAAATGATACCTCACTTGTGTGGATAGGCCTAGCGCCCGCGACAGGAAATTCCCCAAAACACAACGTGGACACATCCCATTTTTTGACAGAAAACAGAGCTGTTTTTTGCAAAGTGCCTACCTGGAGATTTTGGCCTCTAGCTCAACCGGCACCGAGGGAAACCTACCAAAGCTGTGCATTTTTGAAAACTAGAGACCTAGGGGAATCTAAGATGGGGTGACTTGTGGGGCTCTGACCAGGTTCGGTAACCCAGAATCCTTTGCAAACCTCAAAATGTGGCTAAAAAAACAAGTTTTCCTCACATTTCGGTGACATAATGTTCTAGAATCCGGGAGGAGCCACAAATTTCCTTCCACCCACTGTTCCCCCAAGTCTCCCGATAAAAATGAGACCTTACTTGTGTGGGTAGGCCTAGCACCCGCAACAGGAAATGCCCCAAAACACAACGTGGACACATCCCATTTTTTGACAGAAAACAGGTGTTTTTTGCAAAGTGCATACCTATAGATTTTCGCCTCTAGCTCATCCGGCATCTAGGGAAACCTACCAAACCTGTGCATTTTTTTAAACTAGAGACCTAGGGGAATCCAAGATGGGGTGACTTGTGGGGCTCTGACCAGGTTCTGTTACCCAGAATCCTTTGCAAATATCAAAATGTGGCTAAAAAAAACACGTTTTCCTCACATTTCGGTTACAGAAAGTTCTGGAATCTGAGAGGAGCCACAAATTTCCTTCCACCCAGCGTTCCCCTAAGTCTCCCGATAGAAATGATACCTCTCTTGTGTGGGTAGGCCTTGCGCCCGTGACAGGAAATGCCCCAAAACACAACGTGGACACATCCCATTTTTTGACAGAAAACAGGTGTTTTTTGCAAAGTGCATACCTATAGATTTTCGCCTCTAGCTCATCCGGCATCTAGGGAAACCTACCAAACCTGTGCATTTTTTAAAACTAGGGGAATCCAAGATGGGGTGACTTGTGGGGCTCTGACCAGGTTCTGTTACCCAGAATCCTTTGCAAATCTCAAAATGTGGCTAAAAAACACGTTTTCCTCACATTTCGGTTACAGAAAGTTCTGGAATCTGAGAGGAGCCACAAATTTCCTTCCACCCAGCGTTCCCCTACGTCTCCCGATAGAAATGATACCTCTCTTGTGTGGGTAGGCCTTGCGCCCGTGACAGGAAATGCCCCAAAACACAACGTGGACACATCCCATTTTTTGACAGAAAACAGAGCTGTTTTTTGTAAAGTGCCTACCTGTAGATATTGGCCTCTAGCTCAGCCGGCACCTAGGGAAACCTACCAAACCTGTGCATTTTTTAAAACTAGAGACCTAGGGGAATCCAAGATGGGGTGACTTGTGGGGCTCTGACCCGTTTCGGTTACTAAGAATCCTTCGCAAACCTCAAAATGTGGCTAAAGAAACACGTTTTCCTCACATTTCGGTGACAGAAACTTCTGGAATCTGAGAGGAGCCACAAATTTCCTTCCACCCAGCGTTCCCCTAAGTCTCCCGATAGAAATGATACCTCTCTTGTGTGGGTGGGCCTAGCGCCGCGACAGGAAGTGCCCCAAAACACAATGTGGACATATCCCATTTTTTGACAGAAAACAGAGCTGTTTTTTGTAAAGTGCCTACCTGTAGATTTTGGCCTCTAGCTCAGCCGGCACCTCGGGAAACCTACCAAACCTGTGCATTTTTTAAAACTAAGGACCTAGGGGAATCCAAGATGGGGTGACTTGTGGGGCTCTGACCAGGTTCGGTAACCCAGAATCCTTTGCAAACCTCAAAATGTGGCTAAAAAAACAAGTTTTCCTCACATTTCGGTGACATAAAGTTCTAGAATCCGGGAGGAGCCACAAATTTCCTTCCACCCACTGTTCCCCCAAGTCTCCCGATAAAAATGAGACCTCACTTGTGTGGGTAGGCCTAGCACCCGCAACAGGAAATGCCCCAAAACACAACGTGGACACATCCCATTTTTTGACAGAAAACAGATGTTTTTTGCAAAGTGCCTACCTGGAGATTTTGGCTTCTAGCTCGGCCAGCACCTAGAGAAACCTACCAAACCTGTGCATTTTTGAAAACTAGAGACCTAGGGGAATCCAAGATGGGGTGACTTGTGGGGCTCTGACCAGGTTCTGTTACCCAGAATCCTTTGCAAATCTCAAAATGTGGCTAAAAAAACACGTTTTCCTCACATTTCGGTTACAGAAAGTTCTGGAATCTGAGAGGAGCCACAAATTTCCTTCCACCCAGCGTTCCCCTAAGTCTCCCGATAGAAATTATACCTCTCTTGTGTGGGTAGGCCTTGCGCCCGTGACAGGAAATGCCCCAAAACACAACGTGGACACATCCTATTTTTTGGCAGAAAACAGAGCTGTTTTTTGTAAAGTGCCTACCTGTAGATATTGGCCTCTAGCTCAGCCGGCACGTAGGGAAACCTACCAAACCTGTGCATTTTTTAAAACTAGAGACCTAGGGGAATCCAAGATGGGGTGACTTGTGGGGCTCTAACCAGGTTCGGTTACTAAGAATCCTTCGCAAACCTCAAAATGTGGCTAAAAAAACACGTTTTCCTCACATTTCGGTGACAGAAAGTTCTGGAATCTGAGAGGAGCCACAAATTTCCTTCCACCCAGCGTTCCCCTAAGTCTCCCGATAGAAATGATACCTCTCTTGTGTGGGTGGACCTAGCGCCCGCGACAGGAAATGCCCCAAAACACAATGTGGACACATCCCATTTTTTGACAGAAAACAGAGCTGTTTTTTGTAAAGTGCCTACCTGTAGATTTTGGCCTCTAGCTCAGCCGGCACCTAGGGAAACCTACCAAACCTGTGCATTTTTTAAAACTAGGGACCTAGGGGAATCCAAGATGGGGTGACTTGTGGGGCTCTGACCAGGTTCAGTAACCCAGAATCCTTTGCAAACCTCAAAATGTGGCTAAAAAACACGTTTTCCTCACTTTTCGGTGACATAAAGTTCTGGAATCTGAGAGGAGCCACAAATTTCCTTCCACCCAGTGTTCCCCGAAGGCTCCCGATAAAAATGATACCTCAGTTGTGTGGATAGTCCTAGCGCCCGCGACAGGAAATTCCCAAAACACAACGTGGACACATCCCATTTTTTGACAGAAAACAGAGCTGTTTTTTGCAAAGTGCCTACCTGGAGATTTTGGCCTCTAGCTCAACCGGCACCGAGGGAAACCTACCAAACCTGTGCATTTTTGAAAACTAGAGACCTAGGGGAATCTAAGATGGGGTGACTTGTGGGGCTCTGACCAGGTTCTGTTACCCAGAATCCTTTGCAAACCTCAAAATGTGGCTAAAAATACACATTTTCCTCACATTTCGGTGACAGAAAGTTCTGGAATCTGAGAGGAGCCACAAATTTCCTTCCACCTAGCGTTCCCCCAAGTCTCCCGATAAAAATGATACCTCACTTGTGTGGGTAGGCCTAGCGCCCGCGAAAGGAAATGCCCAAAACACAATGTGGACACATCCCATTTTTTGACAGAAAACAGAGGTGTTTTTTGCAAAGTGCATACCTGTAGATTGTGGCCTCTAGCTCAGCCGGCACCTAGGGAAACCTACCAAACCTGTGCATTTGTGAAAACTAGAGACCTAGGGAATCCAAGATGGGGTGACTTGTGCGGCTCTGACCAGGTTCTGTTACCCAGAATCCTTTGCAAACCTCAAAATGTGGCTAAAAATACACATTTTCCTAACATTTCGGTGACAGAAAGTTCTGGAATATGAGAGGAGCCACAAATTTCCTTCCACCCAGTGTTCCCCCAAGTCTCCCGATAAAAATGATACCTCACTTGTGTGGGTAGGCCTAGCGCCCGCTACAGGAAATGCCCCAAAACAAAACGTGGACAGATCCCATTTTTGACAGAAAACAGAGGTGTTTTTTTGCAAAGTGCATACTTGTAGATTTGGCCTCTAGCTCAGCCGGCACCTAGGGAAACCTACCAAACCTGTAAATTTTTGAAAACTAGAGACCTAGGGGAATCCAAGATGGGGTGACTTGTGGGGCTCTGACCAGGTTCGGTTACGAAGAATCCTTCGCAAACCTCAAAATGTGGCTAATAAAACACGTTTTCCTCACATTTCGGTGACAGAAAGTTCTGGAATCTGAGAGGAGCCACAAATTTCCTTCCACCCAGCGTTCCCCTAAGTCTCCCGATAGAAATGATACCTCACTTGTGTGGATAGGCCTAGCGCCCGCAACAGGAAATTCCCCAAAACACAACGTGGACACATCCCATTTTTTGAGAGAAAACAGAGCTGTTTTTTGCAAAGTGCCTACCTGGAGATTTTGGCCTCTAGCTCAGCCGGCACCTAGGGAAACCTACCAAACCTGTGCATTCTTGAAAACTAGAGGACCTAGGGGAATCCAAGATGGGGTGACTTGTGGGGCTCTGACCAGGGTTCTGTTACCCAGAATCCTTTGCAAACCTCAAAATGTGGCTAAAAATACACATTTTCCTCACATTTCGGTGACAGAAAGTTCTGGAATCTGAGAGGAGCCACAAATTTCCTTCCACCTAGCGTTCCCCCAAGTCTCCCGATAAAAATTATACCTTACTTGTGTGGGTAGGCCTAGCGCCCGCGAAAGGAAATGCCCAAAACACAATGTGGACACATCCCATTTTTTGACAGAAAACAGAGGTGTTTTTTGCAAAGTGCATACCTGTAGATTGTGGCCTCTAGCTCAGCCGGCACCTAGGGAAACCTACCAAACCTGTGCATTTGTGAAAACTAGAGACCTAGGGGAATCCAAGATGGAGTGACTTGTGCGGCTCTGACCAGGTTCTGTTACCCAGAATCCTTTGCATACCTCAAAATGTGGCTAAAAATACACATTTTCCTCACATTTCGGTGACAGAAAGTTCTGGAATCTGAGAGGAGCCACAAATTTCCTTCCACCCAGTGTTCCCCCAAGTCTCCCGATAAAAATGATACCTCACTTGTGTGGGTAGGGCCTAGCGCCCGCTACAAGAAATGCCCCAAAACAAAAACGTGGACAGATCCCATTTTTTGACAGAAAACAGAGTGTTTTTTGCAAAGTGCATACCTGTAGATTTTGGCCTCTAGCTCAGCCGGGCACCTAGGGAAACCTACCAAACCTGTGCATTTCTGAAAACTAGAGACCTAGGGGGAATCCATGATGGGGTGACTTGTGGGGCTCTGACCAGGATCCGTTACCCAAATCCTTTGCAAACCTCAAAATGTGGCTAAAAAACAAGTTTTCCTCACATTTCGGTGACAGAAAGTTCTGGAATCTGAGAGGAGCCACAAATTTCCTTCCACCCAGTGTTCCCCAAGTCTCCCGATAAAAATGATACCTCACTTGTTCGGGTAGGCCTAGCACCCACAACAAGAAATGCCCCAAAACACAACGTGGACACATCCCATTTTTTGACAGAAAACAGGTGTTTTTTGCAAAGTGCATACCTATAGATTTTCGCCTCTAGCTCATCCGGCATCTAGGGAAACCTACCAAACCTGTGCATTTTTTAAAACTAGAGACCTAGGGGAAACCAAGATGGGGTGACTTGTGGGGCTCTGACCAGGTTCTGTTACCCAGAATCCTTTGCAAACCTCAAAATGTGGCTAAAAAAACACGTTTTCCTCACATTTCGGTTACAGGAAAGTTCTGGAATCTGAGAGGAGCCACAAATTTCCTTCCACCCAGCGTTCCCCTAAGTCTCCCGATAGAAATTATACCTCTCTTGTGTGGGTAGGCCTAGCGCCCGTGACAGGGAAATGCCCCAAAACACAACGTGGACACATCCCATTTTTTGACAGAAAACAGAGCTGTTTTTTGTAAAGTGCCTACCTGTAGATATTGGCCTCTAGCTCAGCCGGCACCTAGGGAAACCTACCAAACCTGTGCATTTTTGAAAACTAGAGTCCGAGGGGAATCCAAGATGGGGTGACTTGTGGGGCTCTGACCAGGTTCGGTTACTAAGGATCCTTCGCAAACCTCAAAATGTGGCGAAAAAACACGTTTTCCTCACTTTTCGGTGACAGAAAGTTCTGGAATCTGAGAGGAGCCACAAATTTCCTGTCCACCTAGTGTTCCCCGAAGTCTCCCGATAAAAATGATACCTCACTTGTGTGGGTAGGCCTAGCGCCCCGCGACAGGGAAATGCCCCAAAACACAACGTGGACACATCCATTTTTTTAGAGAAAACAGAGCTGTTTTTTGCAAAGTGCCTACCTGGAGATTTTGGCCTCTAGCTCAGCCGGCACCTAGGGAAACCTACCAAACCTGTGCATTTTGAAAACTAGAGACCTAGGGGAATCCAAGATGGGGTGACTTGTGGGCTCTGACCAGGTTCTGTTACCCAGAATCCTTTGCAAACCTCAAAATGTTGCAGAAAATACACGTTTTCCTCACATTTCGGTGACAGAAAGTTCTGGAATCTGAGAGGAGCCACAAATTTCCTTCCACCCAGCGTTCCCCCTAGTCTCTCGATAAAAATGATACATCACTTGTGTGGGTAGGCCTAGCGCCCGCGACAGGAAATGCCCAAAACACAACGTGGACGCATCCCATTTTTGAGAGAAAACAGAGCTGTTTTTTGCAAAGTGCCTACCTGGAGATTTTGGCCTCTAGCTCAGCCGGCACCTAGGGAAACCTACCAAACCTGTGCATTTTTTAAAACTAGAGACCAAGGGAATCCAAGATGGGGTGACTTGTGGGGCTCTGACCAGGTTCTGTTACCCAGAATCCTTTGCAAACCTCAAAATGTTTCTGAAAATACACATTTTCCTCACATTTCGGTGAACAGAAAGTTCTGGAATATGAGAGGAGCCACAAATTTCCTTCCACCTAGCGTTCCCCCCAAGTCTCCCGATAAAAATGATACCTCACTTGTGTGGGTAGGCCTAGCGCCCGCGACAGGAAATGCCCAAAAACAACGTGGACACATCCCATTTTTTGACAGAAAACAGAGCTGTTTTTTGCAAAGTGCCTACCTGTAGATTTTGGCCTCTAGCTCAGCCGGGGCACCTAGGAAACCTACCAAACCTGTGCATTTTTTAAATCTAGGGGAATCCAAGATGGGGTGACTTGTGGGCTCTGACCAGGTTCGGTTACCCAGAATCCTTTGCAAACCCTCAAAATGTGGCGAAAAAACAAGTTTTCCTCACTTTTCGGTGACAGAAAGTTCTGGAATCTGAGAGGAGCCACAAATTTCCTTCCACCCAGTGTTCCCCGAAGTCTCCCGATAAAAATGATACCTCACTTGTGTGGGTAGGCCTAGCGCCCGCGACAGGAAATTCCCCAAAACACAACGTGGACACATCCCATTTTTTGAGAGAAAACAGAGCTGTTTTTTTGCAAAGTGCCTACCTGGAGATTTTGGCTTCTAGCTCGGCCAGCACCTAGAGAAACCTACCAACCCTGTGCATTTTTGAAAACTAGAGACCTAGGGGAATCCAAGATGGGGTGACTTGTGGGCTCTGACCAGGTTCTGTTACCCAGAATCCTTTGCAAACCTCAAAATGTGGCTATAAAAACACGTTTTCCTCACATTTCGGTGACAGAAAGTTCTGGAATCTGAGAGGAGCCACACATTTCCTTCCACCCAGCGTTCCCCTAAGTCTCCCGATAGAAATTATACCTCAATTGTGTGGGTAGGACTAGCCCCCGTGACAGGAAATGCCCAAAACACAACGTGGACACATCCCATTTTTTGACAGAAAACAGAGCTGTTTTTTGCAAAGTGCCTTCCTGGAGATTTTGGCCTCTAGCTCAGCCGGCACCTAGGGAAACCTACCCAAACCTGTGCATTGTTTAAATCTAGGGACCTAGGGGAATCCAAGATGGGGTGACTTGTGGGGCTCTGACCAGGTTCGATTACCCAGAATCCTTTGCAAACCTCAAAATATGGCGAAAAAAACACGTTTTCCTCACATTTCGGTGACAGAAAGTTCTGGAATCTGAGAGGAGCCACAAATTTCCTTCCACCTAGCGTTCCCCCCAAGTCCCCCGATAAAAATGATACCTCACTTGTGTGGGTAGGCCTAGCGCCCGCGACAGGAAATGCCCAAAACACAACGTGGACACATCCCATTTTTGTGAGAGAAACAGAGCTGTTTTTTGCAAAGTGCCTACCTGGAGATTTTGGCCTCTAGTTCAGCCGGCACATAGGAAACCTACCAAACCTGTGCATTTTTTTAAACTAGAGACCTAGGGGAATCCAAGATGGGGTGACTTGTGGGGCTCTGACCAGGTTCTGTTACCCAGAATCCTTTTGCAAACCTCAAAATGTTGCTAAAAATACACGTTTTCATCACATTTCGGTGACAGAAAGTTCTGGAATCTGAGAGGAGCCACACATTTCCTTCCACCTAGCGTTCCCCCAAGTCTCCTGATAAAATGATACCTCACTTGTGTGGGTAGGCCTAGCGCCCACGACAGGAAATGCCCAAAACACAACGTGGACACATCCCATTTTTTGACAGAAAACAGAGCTGTTTTTTGCAAAGTGCCTACCTGGAGATTTTGGCCTCTAGCTCAGCCGGGCACCCAGGGAAACCTACCAAACCTGTGCATTTTTGAAAACTAGAGACTTAGGGGAATCCAAGATGGGGTGACTTGTGGGGCTTCTGACCAGGTTCTGTTACCCAGAATCCTTTGCAAACCTCAAAATGTGGCTAAAAAAACAAATTTTCCTCACATTTCGGTGACAAAAAGTTCTGGAATCTGAGAGGAGCCACAAATTTCCTTCCACCCAGCGTTTCCCTAAGTCTCCCGATAGAAATGATACCTCTCTTGCGTGGGTAGGCTTGTGCCCGTGACAGGAAATGCCCCTAAACACAACGTGGACACATCCCATTTTTTGACAGAAAACAGAGCTGTTTTTTGTAAAGTGCCTACCTGTAGATATTGGCCTCTAGCTCGTCCGCACCTAGGGAAACCTACCAAACCTGTGCATTTTTTAAAACTAGAGACCTAGGGTAATCCAAGATGGGGTGACTTGTGGGGCTCTGACCAGGTTCGGTTACTAAGAATCCTTCGCAAACCTCAAAATGTGGCTAAAAAAACACGTTTTCCTCACATTTCGGTGACAGAAAGTTCTGGAATCTGAGAGGAGCCACAAATTTCCTTCCACCCAGTGTTCCCCCAAGTCTCCCGATAAAAATGATACCTCACTTGTTCGGGTAGGCCTAGCACCCGCAACAGGAAATGCCCCAAAACACAACGTGGACACATCCCATTTTTTGACAGAAAACAGAGCTGTTTTTTGCAAAGTGCCTACCTGGAGATTTTGGCCTCTAGCTCAGCCGCACCCAGGGAAACCTACCAAACCTGTGCATTTTTGAAAACTAGAGACTTAGGGGAATCCAAGATGGGGTGACTTGTGGGGCTCTGACCAGGTTCTGTTACCCAGAATCCTTTGCAAACCTCAAAATGTGGCTAAAAATACACATTTTCCTCACATTTCGGTGACAGAAAGTTCTGGAATCTGAGAGGAGCCACACATTTCCTTCCACCTAGCGTTCCCCCAAGTCTCCCGATAAAAATGATACCTCACTTGTGTGGGGTAGGCCTAGCGCCCACGACAGGAAATGCCCAAAACACAACGGTTGGACACATTCCCATTTTTTGACAGAAAACAGAGCTGTTTTTGGTAAAGTGCCTACCTGGAGGATTTTGGCCTCTAGCTCAGCCGGCACCCAGGGAAACCTATCAACCTGTGCATTTTTGAAAACTAGAGACTTAGGGGAATCCAAGATGGGGTGACTTGTGGGGGCTCTGACCAGGTTCTGTTACCCAGAATCCTTTGCAAACCTCAAAATGTGGCTAAAAAAACACATTTTCCTCACATTTCGGTGACAAAAAGTTCTGGAATCTGAGAGGAGCCACAAATTTCCTTCCACCCAGCGTTTCCCTAAGTCTCCCGATAGAAATGATACCTCTCTTGCGTGGGTAGGCCTTGTGCCCGTGACAGGAAATGCCCCTAAACACAACGTGGACACATCCCATGTTTTTGACAGAAAACGAGCTGTTTTTTGTAAAGTGCCTACCTGTAGATATTGCCTCTAGCTTGTCCGGCACCTAGGGAAACCTACCAAACCTGTGCATTTTTGACAACTAGAGACCTAGGGTAATCCAAGATGGGGTGACTTGTGGGGCTCTGACCAGGGTTCGGTTACTAAGAATCCTTCGCAAACCTCAAAATGTGGCTAAAAAAACATGTTTTCCTCACATTTCGGTGACAGAAAGTTCTGGAATCTGAGAGGAGCCACAAATTTCCTTCCACCCAGTGTTCCCCCAAGTCTCCCGATAAAAATGATACCTCACTTGTTCGGGTAGGCCTAGCACCCCGCAACAGGAAATGCCCCAAAACACAACGTGGACACATCCCATTTTTTGACAGAAAACAGAGCTGTTTTTTGCAAAGTGAATACCTGTAGATTTTGGCCTCTAGCTAGCCGGGCACCTAGGGAAATCTACCAAACCTGTGCATTTTTTAAAACTAGAGACCTAGGGGAATCCGAGATGGGGCGACTTGTGGGGCTCTGACCAGGTTCTGTTACCCAGAATCCTTTTCAAACCTCAAAATGTGGCTAAAAAAAACGTTTTCCTCACATTTCGGTGACAGAAAGTTCTGGAATCCGAGAGGAGCCACAAATTTCCTTCCACCCAGTGTTCCCCCCAAGTCTCCCGATAAAAATGAGACTTCACTTGTGTGGGTAAGCCTAGCACCCGCAACAGGAAATGCCCCAAAACACAACGTGGACACATCCCATTTTTTGACAGAAAACAGGTGTTTTTTGCAAAGTGCATATCTATAGATTTTCGCCTCTAGCTCATCCGGCATCTAGGGAAACCTACCAAACCTGTGCTTTTTTAAAACTAGAGACCTAGGGGAATCCAAGATGGGGTGACTTGTGGGGCTCTGACCAGGTTCTGTTACCCAGAATCCTTTGCAAACCTCAAAATGTGGCTAAAAAAACACGTTTTCCTCACATTTCGGTTACAGAAAGTTCTGGAATCTGAGAGGAGCCACAAATTTCCTTCACCCAGCGTTCCCCAAAGTCTCCCGATAGAAATGATACCTCTCTTGTGTGGGTAGGCCTTGCGCCCGTGACAGGAAATGCCCCAAAACCACAACGTGGACATATCCCATTTTTTGACAGAAAACAGAGCTGTTTTTGTAAAGTGCCCTACCTGTAGATATTGGCCTCTAGCTCAGCCGGCACCTAGGGAAACCTACCAAACCTGTGCATTTTTGAAAACTAGAGACCTAGGGGAATCCAAGATGGGGTGACTTGTGGGGCTCTGACCAGGTTCGGTTACTAAGAATCCTTCGCAAACCTCAAAATGTGGCGAAAAAACAAGTTTTCCTCACTTTTCGGTGACAGAAAGGTTCTGGAATCTGAGAGGAGACAAAAATTTCCTTCCACCCAGTGTTCCCCGAAGTCTCCCGATAAAAATGATACCTCACTTGTGTGGGTAGGCCTAGCGCCCGCGACAGGAAATGCCCCAAAACACAACGTGGACACATCCCATTTTTGAGAGAAAACAGAGCTGTTTTTTGCAAAGTGCCTACCTGGAGATTTTGGCCTCTAGCTCAGCCGGCACCTAGGGAAACCTACCAAACCTGTGCATTTTTGAAAACTAGAGACCTAGGGGAATCCAGGATGGGGTGACTTTTGGGGCTCTGACCAGGTTCTGTTACCCAGAATCCTTTGCAAACCTCAAAATGTTGCTAAAAATACACGTTTTCCTCACATTTCGGTGACAGAAAGTTCTGGAATCTGAGAGGAGCCACAAATTTCCTTCCACCTAGCGTTCCCCCAAGTCTCCCGATAAAAATGATACCTCACTTGTGTGGGTAGGCCTAGCGCCCGCGACAAGAAATGCCCAAAACACAACGTGGACACATCCCATTTTTTTGAGAGAAAACAGAGCTGTTTTTTGCAAGTGCCTACCCTGGAGATTTTGGCCTCTAGCTCAGCCGGCACCTAGGGAAACCTACCAAACCTGTGCATTTTTTAAAACTAGAGACCTAGGGGAATCCAAGATGGGGTGACTAGTGGGGCTCTGACCAGGTTCTGTTACCCAGAATCCTTTGCAAACCTCAAAATGTTGCTAAAAATACACGTTTTCCTCACATTTCGGTGACAGAAAGTTCTGGAATCTGAGAGGAGCCACAAATTTCCTTCCACCTAGCGTTCCCCCAAGTCTCCCGATAAAAATGATACCTCACTTGTGTGGGGTAGGCCTAGCGCCCGCGACAGGAAATTCCCAAAACACAACGTGGACACATCCCATTTTTTGACAGAAAACAGAGCTGTTTTTTGCAAAGTGCCTACCTGGAGATTTTGGCCCCTAGCTCAGCCGGGCACCTAGGGAAACCTACCAAACCTGTGCATTTTTGAAAACTAGAGACCTAGGGGGAATCCAAGATGGGGTGACTTGTGGGGCTCTGACCAGGTTCTGTTACCCAGAATCCCTTTGCAAACCTCAAAATGTGGCTAAAAAAAACACATTTTCCTCACATTTCGGTGACAAAAAGATCTGGAATCTGAGAGGAGCCACAAATTTCCTTCCACACAGTGTTCCCCTGAGTCTCCCGATAGAAATTATACCTCTCTTGTGTGGGTAGGCCGTGAGCCCGTGACAGGAAATGCCCCTAAACACAACGTGGACACATCACATTTTTTGACAGAAAACAGAGCTGTTTTCTGTAAAGTGCCTACCTGTAGATATTGGCCTCTAGCTCAGCCGGCACCTAGGCAAACCTACCA